>NC_050577.1:233134038-233486538 GCF_011100635.1 Trichosurus vulpecula | reverse complement strand
AGATTACAATTTTGATAGAAATGCTAATTTTACCAAATTATAGGGACTATGGCAACATTCAACTATGAGCCTATTCAGTGCCCAGACATTGGCAACAGCTCACAGTGTCTGAGGCACTTCCCCTCAGTTAAGATGTGGTTTGAACACATAGCCTTCTGCCATGCATTAGTCCAGTTTCCCTTTTGAGATTCTTATACATTTAAGATTACTTCCCTTGGCTACCTCTGATGTGACAAAGGAACCTGCTCAGGCTGACCTCCTTTGGGGCTTCCATGCTACCCTTCCTTTCCTGTTATATCCGTTCCCCCCCACACACCTCCAGGCTCCCAGGAGGACTAAATCTGTTTCCTAGTAGAAACTTAAACATCCTTCTGTTTCCTCCCATCTCTTGAAGGTCCTTCCCCCCTCCCCCAAAGCATAAATTTCTAATTTTTGTTTTTGTTTTTATAATAAAAATCCTCTTTATAGCAGATTACTTTGGCCTTGATCCAAAGTATAAAAATGGAATTTTGCTGCATGTGCACAACAGAATTATTTCTTAGTATTAATCTTCTTTATTCACTATTGTAGTTCCCATTTATCTTCTCCAAATGGGTGGTTTCTTTTTTATATAATGGACGAGGCATAGTCATTACAATTTGTTTCCCAAAGCAAATTATGAAAGCTTTTCCCTATGGTTCTATTTCCTTTTAGTTATTTTTGTTGATGGGGTCAGATCTAGAAAATTGAAGGTTTGGAGTGGGTGGGATTTCAGAGCCAGAGAGTCTAAGATCTATAGCTTTTCTTTGATTATATTGACGATAATAAAATAATAACAACCACAGTCATAATATCAGTTAGCTTTTGTATGGTGCTTTGAAGTTGGCACTGTGTTTTACATGTGTTATCTTATTTGTTCCTCAGAAATACACCTGAGGTAGAACCTATTATCATCCCCATTTTATAGACAAGGAAACTGAAGCTGAGAGGGTCTGATGTAGAATTTGGACTCAGGTCTTTCTGATCTCAAGTCCAACACTCTATTCACTTCACTACTTATCTACATAGAACAGCAGCCCTGAGGGTCTTCCCCTCTCAGCTTGATTTTTTTTCTTTTTTCTAATTAAAGGAGCCATCCCATCACTCACTTCTTAGAAGCCTTTTCACTGAATGGGCGTTACCTCACTCTAAGTGAGTACATGAAAAGGCCTTAGCCTAAAAGGGCCAGGTTTTCCCATTGCATCCTGGGTCATCTCCAGTCATGCTGATGAATATCTGGGCACTGGATCCAGATGGCTCTGGAGGAGAAAGTGAGGCTGGTGACCTTTCACATCCCTCCCTCAGTCAGATCAAAGTCAACTGCAAGTCATGTCATCATTTCCCTGATGTCGTGGTCCTTTTTGAAAATGAAGGACAAACATAACAACATAGAGTAGATTGGGAAAGATGTTCATGTCAGGGAATCAAAGGATCATCAAATTAGAGCTGGAAAGAATCTTATAGGCCAATGAATACAGCCATTCCATTTTACAGAAAAGGACAGGGAGAACAGAGAGATGGAGTAATTTGCTCAGGATCACACAGCTAGTGAGTATCTGAGCCAAGGTTTGAACTGAAATTTTCCGGACTATAAGCCCAAGAACTTCATCCACTGTGGGACCTAACTACATCTGGTCACTTCATTTCACTCTAAAGTTCTGAGCATCTGAGAATGAGAGTTCTGACAAAATGTTTTATCACTCTAAAAGAGGAAAAATAACCAGAATTCCATGCAGCATTATCCCAGCTTCTCAGAAATAAGAAGACTCAAGAACATTTTTTTCCTGACTAAGGCCATTTGACTGCAGTCATTTAGTATAAAGTTACTTTTACCAAACTTCAAAGGACTCATTTCAGACTCAGAAACATTGTATGTCTTGGTTTCCCACATCTGTACTGTGGTTCCATGGCATCCTTTCTCTTCACTTTCTACTTTCTGTTATCTTTATTTCTATGTTTTGTTAATACATCCAAAGTCCCTTTTATTGTTATTTTATTTTCTCTGGCATTTTCACTGTTTTATCTTTACTTGCCCTGAATTATTCTTTGAGCCAGACATTTATAAACTTCTGCTCATAATTTATTTATGTAATCTTTCAAACAAGATGGTGTTAATATATTATATACTACACATTAAAGAAAGACATATGGGATTCTGAATATAAATTGTGAGAAATTCATTCTCTTACTGAATCAAAGTTGGAAAAGGCTGAATAATTTTCTTGGGGCTTATTGGGCTTTTCAAAAGCACTTTCTTAACTTAAAATGGAAACATCTAAAAGAAAATAAGGAGAAAAAACATCAACTAACTGCAGGCATTTTGCTTTGCAAGCAAAAAATAAAGAAAAAAATAAATATCTATTTATCCTAGACATAGTCACTTTGGGCAAAAACATGCAAATAAACTCATTTCATATTCTTCCCCTCCTTTTCCCTTTACCCTCTTCTCTTCACCCCTCACACCTCAGATAGAAAGTGTCCTCATGTGTCACAAGGTCTCCTACCTGGATAAGACACTTAGATTTGTATAACAACTATCAGCAAGGCAGGGAAGGTTAACTGTAAAAGTGGGAAGCTAGCAGCCGCTGCCAACAGTCATAAGAAGGGTATGTACCTTTCTCCCACTCTGAATCTGTCCGTTTGCAGATGGAGTGGGGAGGAGAGAGGGGAGAGAGAAAGAGACAGAAAGACACATAGAGACAGAGACAGAGACACAGAGAGAATGGGAGATAAACAGGAACAGAGAGAGAGAGAGAGAGAGAGAGAGAGAGAGAGAGAGAGAAAGAGAGAGACAGAGACAGAAAGAGAGAGACAGAGACACAGAGAGAATGGGAGATAAAAAGGGACAGAGAGCAAGAGAGAGACAGAGAGAGAGACAGAGACAGAGACAGAAATACAGAGAGAATGGGAGATGAACAGGGACAGAGAGCAAAAGAGAGAGAGAGAGACAGAGAGAGAGACAGAGACAGACAAAGAGAGAAGAGAGGGGAAAGAGGAGAGAGAGACCCACAATTTCTGGGCTAGTGTTTCTTATTCTCTTGTTGCAGAAATGAGTGTCTTCACAGGAAGGAGAACAAGGGAACCAGGTAGAAACTCTCAATGTTAGAGGAGTATGACCCTAGATTCCTTGGTATTATCTGAGTGACTTTCCTAGTGTTTTTTTAGTTCTCCCTTGATATGTGTACAGGTTGGTTACAATAGCTACATTGACCCAGAAGAAAGAAGAGGAACACCTAGAGAGAAAGAGCTAGAATTCAGGATGCCTTGGAAGGAAAATAAAAGAATTCTTTCAACTTCTGCATGTACCTTTATTCGGCCTATCATGATTGGTATATTCAAGTGCCTCTGGTCTATTTCCCCTAGACCGGTACATTCCTAATAGGCATCCCCTCCCTTTGTCCTTCTGAATCTCTCTTGCTAGTTTAACCATTGAGGAACACTCAGAATCTCTTTGTAGTTTAGAGGAAAGTCTGATTGGTTGGGACTATGGAGTATGCCTCTATCTCTTATAACTAACATGGAGATCTGGTTGCTGGTAACACAAGCTGGCCGTCCTTGCATCCTTTTATGTTTATTACAGACTATAGTAGATCACTGACTGTTGGACTTTAAGTTCCTTGAAATCCAGGATTAGGCCCAAAGACAGGGGAGAGTGAGGTACCTTGTATCAGGTTGGGCTGCAAGCTTTCTGAGGTTTCCCCAACAGGAAACATGGAAGGATTTGGGCAGTGATAGGTTTGTGTCACTAACATGGTGACAAATGTTCAGGAGTATGGATGTAGAGTTGAAAGGCTTACTCCATCCCCAGCATCCTCATGTAGAAGTGCCTTAATCAATATTGTGGAATGAATAATTGCATGATGCAAATTTGCTAACTGGTTCTCTTCAGGGAATGAAGTTCACATCTACTTAGTAAAATACATTTGATTATGCAATATGAAAATTAAGTTAAGTTACATTAAGTGAAGTAGGTAGTGCAGTGAATAGAACATTAGTTCTGGAGTCAGGAATACCTGAGTTCAAATTCTACCTTAGATACTAACTATGTGGACCTGGGCAAGTTGCTTAATCTCCATCGGCCTCATTTTTCTCAGCAGTAAAGTGCAGATTATAATAATGGATCAAATGAGATAATATTTGTACAGTGCCCGGTGCATAGTAGATATTTTAATACTGCTTGTTTCCTTCCTGCCTTAATAATACCTCCCCCACTCAGAAAAAAGCAGTACAATTCAGTTGAATTCAATAGAAATTTGTTAAGCATCTATCCAAGAAATGATGGCACCAACTGGAATTCCGTTTATGAAAAGCTTTCTGATAATTATCTTTCAAGTGTACTATATAAATGTCTGTAATACTCTCATGTGTGAAAGTGAGAGATGTCTGCATTTAACACTTCTACCTACCTTATTTTTTTTCCTCCCATCCATTCACTTTCAGAATTCTGAAATATGCGATCTACAAAGAAGCATTTATTAAGTGACTACTACATGCCAGGCACTGTGCCAAGTGCTTTACAAATACCATCTCATTTCTTGCCTCCTACTTCCTTTTCCCCATTGAAGTCTGGCTTTGATCCCAACCAGTGTTTCTGAAAGATTACCAGATTTAGAGTTCTTTTTAAAAAATCCTCATCCTATCTCTCCTGAAACTTTCATCTCTTGACTGTGATCCTATACTGATTTAGTTCCCCTTCTGTGTTCTCAGTTGCTCATCCTTGAAGTACTCTATTCCTTTATTGAATTTCCCTTGTCCTCCCTCCAGGCATTCACCAACACACAGTTTTTAAATGTCTGCTCTTTGCTAACTTATCTCTACTTATGACCTCTCACCGGAGCTCCGTATTGTCCAATGGCTCCTGGAAGTTTCCGTTCCCATGTTTCATAAGTTTCCCTTTGACTGACATAGTATTACAGTGTTTCAACTAGAAATTGTACAGAGTATCTCGTGATCAACCTGTAGGTTCAAGGAGAAGTATTGTTTGGTAGATTCAGACCTAGTTGAATGATTGAACTGAAAGATTGGTAATCAATAGATTATTGACTTTTTGGAGCAACCTTTTGGATTTATCCTTTCCGTGTGTGTGTATGTGTGTGTGTGCACATATGTATGCACTGCAATGTATGTGTGCACGCATGTACACTGTCTGTCTGTGTGTGTGTTTTGAATCAGTGATGTGGATAAACTATAGATAGAATGAATATCAGATTTGTAGAAGTGATAGGGATATGGGATGTAGGATGACAGACTCAGGATTTAACATATCTTGACAGGCTAGAATCTAAGAAGATACATTTTAATAGGAATAAATATAAAATCCTACATTGGGTAAAAAAAACAGTTGAGCACATATGGTATGTGGAGGGGTGGCCAGACAGCACTTCATATGAAGATCTTAAGAATTTAATGCACTATTAACTCATTATGAGTTAACAGTGTGAAAAGTGCCTTTAAAAAGGGGAGGGGGAATATAATTTTGTGTTTCATTAATAGACGTTTAATGTCTAGAAGAAGGGAAGTTATAACATGTTATACTCTAGGTTAGACCACAATGAAGAACAATGTGCTTGAAAGCAATTTTAGTGCCCTAAAAGGAAGGAGCCTGGTCAGCCAAAGTATTATTTATTTCAGTTTTATTTTTAAGCTAGCAATTTGACATTTTCATTATATTTAATCTGATAACTGTAGTCAAATATCATTCTTCTAATTACCTAGCTCAGCAAGGAGATACAGTGTGGTATAGGGTGTTGGAGGGAGCAGATGCTTAATTTGGAATCTCTATGCCTTGGTTGCATCTTGGCTTTGCCACCTATTACTTGTGTGATCTTGGACAAGTCATTTTACTTTTGTGAGTTTCAGTTTCCTCACTGATAAATTAATGAGGGGCTTGAACTAAATGACCTTTAAAGTCCCTTTCAGTCCAAGATTTTATGCTTCTGAGAGACTGTGTTACCTGTGAAAACCTGCTTTATAGTATGTGCAACTTTATGCTAAGGACTTGAACAGGAAGAATGCACATAGTTTATAATCAATTGAAGGACAAATACTTTAGATGATTTCTCTCTTTTTTGGGCTCCTGGAGTACTTTGTAACTCTCTTGTGAACTTCTGTGCTAGACCCTGTTGTGTGTGTGCATATGCTCAGAGACCTTTATATACTATATATGTATATGTACATGTGTACATGTGGGCAGCAAGGTGGCATGGTGGATAGAGCGCTGGGCCTGGAGTCAGGAAGGCTCATCGTCCCAAGTTCAAATCTGGCCTCAGATACTTACTAGCTGTGTGACCTTGGGCAAGTCTCTTAACCCTGTTGGCCTCAGTTTCCTCATCTATAAAATAATCTGGAAAAGGAAATGATAAACCACTCCAAGGCAACCCCAAATCTGGTCGCAAAGAGTTGGACACAACTGAAATGATTGAACAATGAAACATGTACAAACATATGAATACATATGTGTGTATATATAATGTATATTACATGCACATTTTACACCTGTGTATAAACACACACTGTCCTAATATAAACACCTTGAGAAACAGGACTCTTATTCCACCTTCAGTCCTTTTCAGTGCTCAGCACAGTGCCTCACCTGGAGTGGGTAAAGGAATAAAAAAAATCATTTATTGTTCATTATATCCCTGGTTTTGTGCTGAGTTCTGGGGATAAAAAATGTGATAGAGTCACAAGGATTGGTTTTGAGCTGATGGATGGGAGACAGTGTTATGTAGTGGAAAGAGTACTGATCAGAATCAGGGTATGGGTTCAAATCCTGCCACAGGTGATTGTTTCCTTATGAAAAGTTACTTAGGAAAGTTACTTTCCTTAGGAAAGTTACTTAACCTCTTAGGTCTTCACTTTCCTCATTTACAATATGAAGGGATTGGTTAGATGACCTCTGAGGTCCCTCCCAATTCTAGATCTATGAACAATTCTAGATCCTATGAATATGTCTCAGAATCTGTTTCTTCATATATAAAGCAAGAGCCATGTAGCTTTCCAAGCAGATAAAAATGAAGTAATCCATTTGGAATGTAATGGTGTGTTTTTAATTGTGCTACCAAGTACAATTCAGCTTTGTAACTGAATGTAAGGAATAGCACCATTGTCCTTCCATTAATAATATTTTTTTTCTCTGTCTCCTTTCTTTCAGAGAAAGAATGTGCCTCTTTTCCTCAGTGTCAGTTTGCTAACTTTTTGGGGAACCTCACTTCTGGGAGCCCGCCTGTACTGGATGGGGAACAAGCCACCAAGCTTCTCCAACTCAGATAACCCTGCAGCTGATTCAGACAGCATCATGGCACGCACTTTGACCTTCCTTTACTTGCCAACCAAGAACCTCTGGCTGTTGTTATGCCCAGATACTCTCAGCTTCGACTGGTCCATGGATGCAGTACCACTGATAAAAACCCTCTGTGACTGGAGAAACCTCCACACTGTGGCCTTCTATACTGGACTCTTTCTCCTGGCCTACTTCAGCCTGAGGAGCCCGTGCACCAAGAGAGAGTGCAATGGGAAAGCCATCACCAATGGAAAGCAGAATGCTAATGGGCACAGCTGCCCCCCAGATGCAGAATACCAGGACTCGGAGCCTCAGCCCAGCTTTGCAGAGAAAGCAGAGAATGGCATTAAAAACCACGTCCCCCGACGGTCACTGCTTCCTTCCACAGAGAACATCGTTGTTCTGTCTCTGTCTTTGTTAATAGTTCCCTTTGTGCCCGCCACAAATCTGTTTTTCTATGTTGGCTTTGTAATTGCAGAGCGTGTCCTGTATATACCTAGTATGGGTTTCTGCCTCTTAATTACAGTAGGTGCCAGAGCCCTTTATGTCAAAGCCCAAAAACGCTTTCTCAAGAGTTTGATTTTTTACGCCACAGGTGCACTAATTGTTTTTTATGGACTCAAGACTGCCATCAGGAATGGGGACTGGCAGAACGAGGAGATGTTATACAGGTCAGGGATAAAAGTCAACCCAGCAAAAGGTAATCTTTTATTCATTCATTCATTAATCCATCCATCCATTCATACAGTTTAAAAATTTGATCTGTCTGCCCTTGGCTGTCTTTATTACATTTCAGTGAAAAGGAGAAAAAAAGAAAATGTTTAGCTCTCATTTTGTACCTTATATACAAGTTAATGTTTAGCTTTCATTTTGCACCCTATATACGTTTTCCTTCTAAACTAGATGGACCATAAACCAGATCGATAGAACCATTTAATGTTTCTATAATTGAAATATGGAGGTGTTTCCCCATGGGCCTGAATAAGCTTGTTCAAAGTGATCAAGACTTCTATAGAATTTGGAGAGCATTTTTGGTAGCTCAATTCAATATGTGAAAGGAGGTTAAGTGGTTGGTATTGCCTCTGGAGTCAAAGGACTTGGATTTGCTCCTTGCCTCTGCAACTTTGGCCAAGTCTCTGGACAATTTTTTTCATTTATAAAGTGAGGGGGTTAGACTGACTGGCCTCTGAGAACCTTTCAGCTCTAGACCTATGGTCTCACAAACATCTCTTAGCCATAGTCTTCTTATCTGTTAACATGCCTGGCATGTACGAGGCACTTAATAAATGTTTATTGATTGAGTGGTGTAGTCTAGAAGTCCTCTTTTGGCTCTAGATGTATGATTGTAATCTTAGAAAGATCCTTTTTATCACATACTAAAAATTAGGTTATCCCACTTACATTCACCATAGTGTTAATGTTTTCAAAGTATTATTTGAGGTGTTAACTCTAAGAAGCACATTAAAGTCTTGAAAAGATTTGGATCTAAAATTGGCCCTGGTTCTTCGAAATCATATCTCCAGGTGTCAGTGTGCCCGTGTGACAGGGATTAGTCTCCTGTGGTTTTCTACCAGACAAAACAATTAAGGTGTTACCAAATTCTTCTCAAATTGTTCTTATTTAAGAATTACTAATTGCTTTGGGGAGATGACTCACTTATCATCTAGCAAAAGGGCTGTTATATGTTTGAACTTTTTCCTAACACAGAAAAGGAAATCAACTCATCTTGGCATCCATTGCCAGAGCCAAAAAAATTAATCAATAAAAGCATTTGGATTTGAGGTGTTTTAGAATTATCAACATCTGTTACTATGGGCAACTCTTGTGTAGGGAATTAAATGATGAATGAGAATAGGAAGCAATGGAGTGAGAGTGATTATGTTTCCAGTGCAGAAAGATGTCTTACATGAGCCTTTTGTTTTTAAAATCTTAAACCAGCTTTTCTTGCATTTATGGTTCATGATTTTGGTTGTTTGCCATTTGATGCTGAATTTATATTTGGGAAACACAAGTATTTTCCTTCATATTGATTTCATCTATTTTTCCTTTCTTGATGATTTTTATCTAATTTTCCCAAGTCAGTCTTGTATGGTGGAAAGATCACTGGACTTAAAATCTCAAGAACTGGGCTCAGATTTTGTCACAGACTAGGTATGTGACCTTGGAAAAGTCACTTAACATTTTTGAACCTTTCCTTTCCTTTCCTCATCTGTGAACTTGGAATAATAATATTCATACTACCTGTACCAGGCTGCTACATGGCACAGTGGATAGGGTGCTGAGCCTGAAGTCAATACGACTCATCTTCCCAAGTTCAAATCTGGGCTCAGACACTTAGTAGCTGTGTGACTCTGGGTAAGTCACTTAACCCAGTTTGCCTCAGTTTCCTCATCTGCAAAATGCGCTGGAGAAGCAAATGGCAAACCACTCCAGTATCTTTGCCAAGAAGAGTTGGACATGACTGAAAATGACTGAGCAACACTACCTGCCTCATGGGGTTTTTGGTGCGTGCGTGTGTGCGCGCGTGAGTAAAGGGGAGGGGAACTGTGGAGTACTTTGTAAAAATTCAACTACTATATGGTATATTCCAAAAGTGTTAGTGCAATTTTAAGCTTTATAAGCCTCAAATTGTATTTCTAAGGCCTTTGGGATGCCTTGTATGTAACTGTGAATTTTCATGATCATTCTTACTCAAAAGAGGCCGTATGGTGTAGTGGTTAGAGAGCTGGCCTCAGGGTATCAATGGCCTAAGTTTAAGTTGCATCTCTAATAGCTGCTGGCTTGGTGAGACTAGGCATATCATTCAACCCCTCCATTCCTCCAGAAACTAGGAAACTAAGACTATCACAGAGAAGGTGAGAGTTCTATGTTAATTGAACAACTTACTGAGATCTCCCTATGAAATCACAACCCTGGACCCTGAAGAAAAAAAAATCTTCCAGCACATAAATATTTGAGGCCTTAATTTGTGCAGGGAGCCATACTTGCTCTGAAGTATTTAGTTCATGGCCATATTGTTTTACCCATGTGATAGAACAAGTACATGGGAAACAGCTCCTTACTCTCCACTGGCCAACCAGCCAAGGAAAGTCCCAGAGAAAATCAACCTTGGCAGGTTCAGTCAGTAGACATAAATGTTTTCTTAAGCAGAGTTCTAATTGCCTACAGTCCAATAGAGTTGATTAAAGAAAAATAGATAGCAGGGATTCCAAAGGAGAGGCCAGGCACTTAAAAGGGGCCAGTGTTTACCATTACTGAGTGCTGTCTGAAAAAAAAATAGCCTTCCTGTGGCTTTTCTCATTAGTGGGTTCTGCCCAGGTTATTGATCATCTGAACTCAAATCCTGCTACTAAAAGAAATCATTGAGTTTGCAGGGGAATGTGATACCTTTGAAAATGGCATGCGAGTATGTCTATTAAGGGGCTTCCCTGTACTTAGAAGCTACTTTTCTCTAATCCTTTTGGCAGATAATGAGATGCCTTCCAACTCTCAGATCTCAGGACACTATGATATACTCAAAGAAACTGAAAAAAAAAAGTCAAGCTGTAAATTATTTTATACTTCCTGGGTCTCTGGTCAATGATGATACTCTGACTAATTTTGCCTAATTGTGTTGAACATGCCCCAGTTATATACATGCATTATGTAAATGAAACATCACAACCTTATTACGCTATTTGCTACTCTCCTCTGTTGAATTTTTTGCCATATTTATTCATCCAGGCAACAGGAAGACTAAAGCACTCTCCCCCTTCCCACCCACCCCTGCCCCAAAATACTCTGGTGTGATGAAAAGAATACTGATAAAAGAACCTGAGTCAAAGGACCTCAGTTTGAATTTGAGATCTGTTACTTTCTAGCTAGATGACATTGTGTAAGTCACTTTTGTTTCATGGGGCTCTTTTCCTTCATCTGGAAAATAAAGGGATTAGGGATAATAATCTCCAAGTATCTTCCAGCTTCAAACACTTATGACTCTAACTTTCATCCGTTATACCAGTGATAGGTGCCCAATAATTATTTAATGAATAAATGCCATTGGTATATATGTATATGTTAATATATATGTACATATATATATATATATCTGTGTGTGTCTGTATGTGTCTATATAATATGTATATATTATATATATAAACATGTCTGTATGTGTGTATGTGTATGTATTTATATATGTATGTATGTGTGCCTGTGCATGGATGTATGTATATATGTGTGTATGTATATACATACATACATATATATATGTATGTGTATGTATATGTGTATGTATATGTGTATGTGTATATATGCTAGCACTTATCTAGCGGCCACTATCAGCAAGGCACTGTGCTAAGTGCTTTATAATTATTATCTCATTTAATTCTTAAAACAACCTTAAGGGTTATTATTATCTCTATTTTACAAATGAGGAAACTGAGATGAACAGAGGTTAAGTGACTTACTCAGGGTTATAGATAGTAAGTGTCTGCAGTCTTGGCTTAGCATATTAACCATTGTACCACCTAGCCTCGCCCCCCTCAATTTTTCTTCCTCCCTTTCTTATTCTCTCTCCTCCTCATTTTTCTTTTTCTCTTCACACATAAGCCTGTATGTATTAATTTATGCGTGTGCGTGTATGTGTATACACATGTGTGCATATGTATGTATGCATGTGCCTGTAATGTCACCTAGCTATTACGTAGCAGAGCTGAGATTCAAACCGAGGTCCTTTGACTCTGATTCTTTTTATCATGCCAAAGTATTCTAGTGGGGGTAGGTAGGTGGTGCTTTATTCACCTCATACCTACACACATATATGTTTATGTACGTACATACATACACGCATATAAACAAATGCACACATACACCTATCTAGATACATACATACATGCCTATACGCATACATGCATATGCATATGCAATCAGGTAATGATTGGCTATTGCTGCTTTGACCCAGGAATTCCAAAGGATGTCAAGCTTATGTGTCATGGCATCTCAAAAAAAAGGCAGAAAACATGCTCCCTTCTATGGCGATATTTAAAATCTAATTAGAAGAAGACTTACACTAGAGAATAAATTGAAGAAAACACATAGCACATCTAAGTTAGGTGTAACTGTAGCTCTCCATGCCTAAGATATTTAAAAGTGAGTATCTGCATATATCCCCGGGGTGCCTTGTACACATTACAGTGGAAAGGCCTCATTTTGGATTCAGTGTCCATCTTCTATAACATGAACTTGATCTTGACATAAGGTTAGTTCTCTAAAAGCTTAGTGCTTCAGTTTCTCTGACCATAAACATGGGGATAAGGGTGCTGGCCACTGGGAAATATTCCAGTTTAGCTATTCCCTAGGAGTAAATCACACAGTTCTGGAAACCAATGACACCAGTGCTTACCATTTTTGGCGTCATCAAGGACACAGTGAAGGCCGTAGCATCTGGCTTCTTATATTTTTGGAGGCAATCTGGACAAAATGTGAGAATCTGTGTAGGGGAAGAAATAATAATCCTCTAGGATTTGGAGCAGTGTTTTAAATTAATTTTAGTTGCTTGGTTTACTCTATTTTTTTAATCAATATACAAAGCTCCTAGCAATTCCAATTAGCAAGAGTCTTCCTGAAGAGTTAATCTAAGCTGTACGGTAGATTATATATCTAATGTACTTGGTCTTCTGTAAGCTTATCTCCAATTATAGTCATTTCATTCATTAATTTCTTGTTTGGGCTCTTGAAAGCATTAGCAGATTTTGTAGACATTATGTTATGCCTTGTAAAAGAACAAGATTTTTAAGCCACCTAAGTCATCAGGGCACAGATCTTCAATTGTCTTGTATTTTGTGTTGGAAGGGCCTTTAGAATTCATTCTATCATATCTGACTTCCTTTGGAAGGCTTGGGTCCAGGTGGCAAAATCCGTCATCAGCTGATTACATGCAAATAATTGCGGATAAAGCTTGTATTAAATAGCCACCACACTGCAACTTCAGAGTTCAAGTCTGGATAGTGGAGGAATGATAGTTGATTTTAGACTTCTCAAACCACAAGTACCACCTCATTAGCAGAAAGAAAATGTCAAGAAAATACTAGACAGAGTTGCTTACTGTACCTCAGTAGTGTCTAAATGACTGTTTATATGTTTGCATTTTTGTTCGAGGAAGAGAGGAATTTTCTCTTTGGTTACTGGAGTAATGAAGAGGCCACAGAATCTTTGGAATTTTCATTCCCTTTTTTAATGAGTGGTTGAGATAATGGAATTGGACTAGCATTTGTAAAAGGAAAAAAAAATTCTAAGTACATAACAGAGCCTTCCATGGTAATGAATACCCTGATAGAACTGAGGGAGTAGCATTTCTATGGGGAAATGTTATAATGTGGCTGAAATTATGAAAAAGAAACTACTTCTGAAGTTATATTTGTGCTACATGCATTTCCCAAATCAGTTATAAAATTTTTTATTTGCCGTATATTGCATGCCCCTTAAGTTGGCTTAAAAATGGAAGTCCTTGCTTTAAAAATAAAAACAAACAAAAGACCAAAACAAACAAAAATATAGCAGAACTTCAAAAACCAAACCACTCACTAATTTAACACATACTTTGCATTCAATCAGGGCTTGGCCCTCATCAATTGGAGCAGGCTGAATGACAATCCTCTCCTAGGGTCTAAAACTCCCAGGATTATGGAATGATTGTATTAATTAATTAATAGCTATTCACATAAAGAGGTAGAGAAGTAAGGGGAAGAGAGCCACCTTTTATAATGGAAAGAGCTGGCTCCAAGTTCAATGTCTGATGTATACTGGCTACAGGACCCCAAACAGGGCAAGGAAATCCCTAGAACCCAGACAGCTCTCTCATACTATTAGTCGCAGAGGAATCTATTTGTGTTGACTGGGGAATATCCTCATCATGTAAGCTTTCTAAACCCATGAAATGACAGGCCTCCCTTACCCCTGAAAATATGTTTATAGCTGTCATGGATAAAAATGAAATGTAAGTTGGATGAACCACTAGTTAGCTAACTAGGGTCTAATTTATAGTTATGCTGTCAGTAACTTCCACCTTCCTATTTATAGAGCCATTCATGATTTTTGCTAATGATGGTATGTTTGAATTTTTCATAAGAATGTTTTCATTTTATGACGTTTATTTTGTAGTAGAATTTCAGGCTCAGATAATCATTCTCACATATTGAGTCATATCTAGCATCTTACTTTAAGCCTCAGAATGATTTTTTTAACCAATAAATTAGACATAAAACTTTAATTTATTAATTTACTAATAATTGGACCTTAGTATTTGCTTTTTTTTTTTTAATTTTGAAGGAGGGAAGGCAGGGAAATTGGGGATAAGTGACTTGTCCAAGGTCACACAGCTAGTAAGTGTGTCAAGTGTCTAAGGCCGGATTTGAACTCAGGGTCTCCTGACTCCAGGGCCAGTGCTCTACTCACTGCACCACCTAGCTGCCCCTAGTATTTGCTTTTTAGCATGAATATATGGTGGTGCAGTGGATATAGTGCTAGGACTGGAGTCAGGAAGACTCATCTTCCTGAGTTCAAATCCAGATGCGTACTTGCTATGTGACCCTGGGCAAGTCACTCAACCCTGCTTGCCTCCATTTCCTCATCTGTAAAATGATCCGGAGAAGGAGATGACAAAACACTCCAGTATCTTTGCCAAGAAAACACCAAATGTTATCTCGAAGAGTCAGATATGACTGAAATGACTGAACAAATAGTCAGACATGGCTGAAAAAAAGACTTAACAACAACCTATACATACCCATCTTAACTGATATCGAGGGTACTAAAATGAGTGCAGAACCATTATTTCACTAATCTTAGAAAAATTATAGAAATTAAAATAAATATCACTCCCGTTTATAGACCTAAGATATATTTGTTAAGATGTAGTAAATAGTAAGCACTTAGCAAATGTTCATTGATTGTTGAATCAATTATGAGGCAAGGAGGTTTTTTTTTCCCTTGGTTGCTGATACAGAGGCCACAGAATCTTTAGAATTTTCATTCCCTTTTAATTTTTTAACCTTTTATGTGTTTTGATTCCTTGTCATTCTGTTTAAGTCTGTGGACCCCTTCTCAGAATTATACTTTTAAATGCATAAAAATAAAAGATAAGCAATTTCAAATTATACCAATTATGTCAGAATAAGGAAATATTTTTGTTTCCCCATACAATTTCAGGGACCCAATTAAATGTGGACCCCATATTAAGAACTTTTTTCCTAGAATATTCCAAATCTGACATATTCTCTTGCTTTTTGTATATTTGCAATATCTTTCCCTGATTAAAGATAAGTTTCACATGGTTTCAAGTTTCATATACATTCAGAGAAACAGAAACAATCAAAACACTTAACAACTTCCAAACACTTATGTGCCGAAGACTTAGAGTTTTACTTTTGAAAACAGTTTAAAATTTGAGAAATTTTAAGCTGAGATAGAAGTAAAACCACTATGGATTTTGTATCCTGAATTGTTTCTGTTTTTCCAAAATAGATGTTCCTTTACAGATATGTGAAAACTTCAGTGAGCAGCCAGTTTTGATGTTTTTGGAGCAAACTGTAGAGTTGTATTTGTGCAAAAATACCATGTTCACAAACCGGAAAACATCCAAATGATGTTTATTTGCTTAAAAAATAAAACAGTTCAGTCAATAAGTGAACCCTTGGTTGGATTTGCAAAGATTTGGTTGTCCTGAAGTGAGAGGTAGATGTAAATGCAGGTACCACATTGAATACAGGGAAATATTAAGGATATTTTTGCTTTTCTGGAGCTAAGGAGAATGAGAATAATTCACTTATATATACACCCCAATAAAAGTATTTCTTTAAGTATTGAGGCCAAGTATCTAATGCTTGTAAGGAACATGCAGGGGGTGTTTTTTCAGTAGAGACCCTGTTTACTTAAAAGTTGAAAAAAGCTGAAGCTTCCAAGTCTATAAAAACCAGAACAGCTTTGGGGCATGTATTTCTAAGAGCTATTGTCAGCTAATGGAGCTCTTTTCCATTCTGGAAGTCTTGAGGGAGTATCCTGGATTAAGCACCTCATCAAACCCCTAGATCTTGTTTTTTGTTTTTTTTTTTCCAGGGGGGAAGGCAGAGCAATTGGGGTTAAGTAACTTGCCTAAGGTCACACAGCTAATAAGTGTGTCAAGTGTCTGCGTCTGGACTTGAATTCAGGTCCTTCTGACTCCAGTGCCGGTCCTCTACTCACTGTGCCACCTAGCTGCCCCCAAACCCCTAGTTCTAAAAGAAAGCAAGTCCTAAAAATATTTCTGAAATCACATGGAAGTTTACTGGAAATTTTGTTAGAAAGCTGTGTCCCTGTTTTGAATATAGATTTTTGTTTTGATAATTATTCCAAATGATATTTCTGATTGGTATTTATTAAGAATTAGTTATGCAAATCATAAAGCTGTAGCTTCCTAATAAAAGGTTTATTTATTTAAGATAGTGGCTGATAATTGAATTTCTTAGGCCTCATTCTCCAGAAGAGAATTGGTTGAATAATCCAAGCTATTAAGTTTACCATCTGCACCCATGCAAAATGCATTTGGTAAAAACATGGGTGAAAATAGCTGAGAAAACTAATGTACAATGAAGGATTCCATCACGGAAATTGTGGCATCTTTCATTAACCAACTTTATAGGAAGAACTGCATATTTGTGGGCAGTGAATATGTAGGGTATCACATGTATAGCTCTCATTTATTCTCAGAGCTAAATTAGAAAATTAAAAACTTTCAAATTGGCAGTTGGGAATTATTCTAGAACATTGTTTTTTAAATGGTCATTTGTATTGATTTTGAGGCTTTGGAGGAAGCAAATTATAAGACACTTATGCTTGACAGATAGATTAGTTTGAAAATATATTACTTTTTGTTCTCTAATTATTTTTAAAATCATACAGTTAGAGGTAGAAAGGCCTTAGAAACCATATAGCTTTGTCATGTCTAAAAAGTTCAAGAGACATAGTTTCTATATGATTCCATAGTAACTAGTCATTTTATTCATAATACTAGCATTTTATTAAGAAAAGGGATAGTCATTTGGCTGGCTCTCCCTTGGACCAAAGATGAATCATGGTGGTGGGCTAACAGTTTATATGCCCTCAGGAGGGTGGCATTTAACTCTGATTGGTTAACAATTAATGAGGATCAATGTTTTAATGAGGTGTGCTTATTCTAAAAAGGGTCTTGAGGTCCTTGACACTGAGCATCCAAACCTTGGTCAAAGAGATTTATCGGTTTCCATATCACCTGTCTGACAAAAGGGAGAATCTACATTTTCCCAGACCTGAGTAAACACAATGATCAGGAATCTACCTCTTCACCTAAACTTAGAGTTTCTTTACTGTCTTTATTAGATCTTAGCCATCCTAGCTAGGTAAGTCTTTGAGCAAGACTTCCCACCTTGGTTGATTTCTGGATGAAGAAGTAGAAAAGTAAAAAAAAAAACCAACCTTTGTCCTAATTCACTAATTGGTTATTAATACATGAAAGAAATAATCATTTCTCTCAGTTCAATCCCCTCATTTTATTGTCGAGTCATTTTCAATAATGTCTGATTCTTCGTGGCACCTTTTGGGGTTTTCTTGACAAAGATACTGGAGTGGTTTGCCATTTCCTTCCCCACCTCATTTTACAGATGAGGAAACTGAGGCAAACAGGATCCAAGTGGCTTACCCAGGGTCACACAGCTAGAGAGTATCTGAGGCCAGATTTGAACTCAGGAAGATAAGTTTCTGACTCTAGGTCCAGTGTTCTATCCACTGTGCCACCTAGCTGCCCTCATTTTACAGATAGCAAACCTGAAGACAGAGACCTTGGATGACTTACTTGCAAGTAGTAAGCGACAGATCCAGGACCTGACTCAGTATCCAGGTCCCTATTGAACCCTGAATTGGCAAACCATAGTCCATGTGATAGTCCAGGGATCCAGCAAAACCTCCAAGTGTTAGCAGAGCTATGTTTTTGCCAGAACTGATTAAACCTGGTTTAGGTGATTGCTTGGTAGAAGAAGTCTTAAGAAAAAGATCCTTAAGACACATTTTCCCCTACCCAGGCTCAAGTGTCCCCACTGTATTAACACTTAGCATGATGAGGTGCAGTTAGCATCATAGGATCATAGATTTAGGATTGGAAGGAACCTTAGACATCCTCTCATCCAACTCCCTCATTTTGTTAGTTAGGAAAAGATTCATGGTGTGGGTAGACAGAGTACTGGATTGGAGGCAGGAAGACCTGGCCTCATATCCTACCTCACATCCTTAGTGGGTGTGTGACTATGGGTAAGTCATTTAACTTTTGGAAGTCTCAGTTTTTTTCATGTGTAAAACAAAGGAGTTGAACTACATGAATTCAGAAGGCCCTTCCAGTCATCCTGGAGTATGGTCTTTTGTTTTTCTTGACTATGCATATTTATTATAAGGGCCTTCTTCTCTTTTTCCTCCTCCTCTTTCTCCTCCCCTTCCTTTTCCTCTTCCTCTTCTTTCTCTCCCTCTTCTCCCTCTGCCTCTTCTTCTCCCTTTCTCCCTTTCTTCCTTTCCTTCTCCCTCCTTCCCTTCCCTCTTTTCCTCCTCTTCTTTCTCCTTTTTCTCCTCTCGCCTCTTCCTTTTCTCCTCCTCCTTCTTCTCCTCCTTCTTCTTCTCCTCCTTCTCCTTCTTCTTCTCCTCCTCCCCTTCCTCCTCCCCCCTCCCCCTCCACTCCTCGTCCTTTTCCCTAGTCTTCTTTCTCTCCCTTTTCTTGTTTCTTCCCATCATCTTCCTCTTCCCTTTCCCCTTTTCTGCCTCCTCCTCTTTCTGCTTTTCCTCCTTTGCCCTCTTCCTTTTCTTCTTCTTTCTCCTCTTCCTTCTCTCCCCCTTCTTCTTCCTTTCCCTCCCCCATTCCCCTTTCCTTTCTCTTTCTACTTCTTCCTTTTCTTCCTCTCACTTTCCCTCTTCTTTCCCTTCCCTGTCTCCTTTTCCTCCTCCTTTTCCTTTTCTTCTTCTCCCCTTTCTTCTCTCCCTCTTCCTCTTCTTCTTCTCCCTCTTTTTCTTCCTTTCCTTCCCCCTCCTCTTCTCCTTTCATTTCCCCTTTCCCATCTTTTCCTTTTCCTACTACTTCTCCCCCTCTTCCCCATCCTTTCCCTCCTTCCTTTCCTTTCCTTTCCTCCTTCTTCTCATTTCTCTTCTCTTCCTCCTTCATAGGGGGAGCTTGGAGGAAGAAAGGTTAATATTTGTTCATTGAAAAAAGTAGAAACTGAGGCCCAGAGAGATACTTGTTTTACCTAAGGTCACTTAGAGGATGTGTGTGGCAGAATTGGGATATGAATCTAGGTCATCGGACTACAAATCTAAGACTCCATCTACTGCAACTAAATTGAATGTAATCCAATCAATAGAGTTATTAATGTTCTGTAGACCAGAGCATTGTCACATCTTGCCCTAGATGAGGCCCCTTTTTGAGCATTATAATATTGTGTGAATGGATATGTTAGAAAGAGAGGGTGTTGGGTGACGTAGGATATGAACTCTCTGCCAGTCAAGTTTGTTGAATGCCAGATAGATAACTGAGGATGATTTCTTCTTCCTGAATGAGATACTTGCCTGGAATGGAGTAAAGCTTAAATCTTTAGGATTCTGAGTTTTCCGGGATTTTTAGGATATCAAAACATCTTGAGATCATTTCATATCAAAATTTGTTGGAGGAACTGAGCACATTTAACCCAGAGAAGAGAAGACTTTGTTGTCTATAAGTATATGAAGAGTTATCATACAACAGAGGGGTTAGATTTTTTTCTTCCACTTGGCATAACTAGGAACATCGAGTGGAAGTTGCAGATTTTAGCTTATTGTAAGGAAACATTTCCTAACAGCTTGATCTGTTTAAAAGTGGAAGGGGCCAACTTCCCCTCCATGGAGGTCTTTAATAGAAGTTGAATGTCTCCTTTGTTGGGAATGTTATAGAAGTATTTTTGTTCTGAAGACAGCTGGACCAGATGGACTTAAAATGATAAAATAATGTGCTGAATCTCTTCCCTTTCTTGCTATTTTTGAGGATAGTGTGTGCTTTCTTGCCCTTTATCCTGAGGTCACTGCAACCAACAAACAAATAAATAACTTGTCTTCTGAGATTCCACTCAATTCAACATTAAACGTATTAAATGTCTAAAATGTTCAAGGTACTATGAATGTTCTAGATTCTGGGGATACTAAAAGGAATTAAGACTTAGCCTGACATGGTTAAGATGGATTAGATTTAATCTATTTGGTCCTAGAGGGCAAAAGTAGGTACAATGATTAGAAGTTGTAGGACAGGCTTGATAGAAGGAAGAACTCCATCAAAATTAGAGCTGTGAAGTGAGAGGTAATAGATTCTTCTCTACTGGAACTTTTCAGGAAGAACTTTGTAGCTTAGTGGCACAATGGATTGAGTTCTAGACCCAGAATCAAGAAGATTTGTGAGGGAACAGAACAATGGAGGCCAAATGGTCCAGATTGGGTATAATGTGGTGAAATCACACTTAAGGGAGATTAACCCATATGTTAATTGTTGATGTTGAGTCATTTTTCATTCGTTTCCAACTCTTCATGACCCCTTTGGAGTTTTCTTGGCAAATATACCATAGTAGTTTGTCATTTTCTTTCTGCCGCTTACTTTACATATGAAGAAGTGGGGCAAATGGGGTTAAGTGACTTGCCCAGGGTTACACACTTAAGTGTATGAGGCCAGATTTGAGCTTAGGAAGTTCAGTCTTCTGGACTCCTGACCTGGTACTCTATTTACTGTGCCATCTAGCAATCTATACATAAGGTGGCTACCAATCCATAATTAAGGATCTCTGTGGGCCACATATTGATTTCATTTTAAAATGCAGTATCATCTAAGTTTTGCTGTATGTTTTTATTTATTTTGTTAAATATTTCCCTGTTATATTTTAATCTGCTTCATATGTACTTGGACATTTGCAGGCTGCAAGTGGTCCTCTGTTTGTCTTTGTCACCTTCTGTGTAAAGGATTTGGAGATAAAATGATAGTATAAGAATTTTTAGTGTAGATTAGAGCTAGACTGTGGAGAACCTTGTAGGCAATGTGAAACAGCTAATGGTTTTCTAATAGATAATGAATGAATGAATGAAGTAATGATGTGATTAGTGCAGGAAGAGTATGTAGGTATTGGTGGTAAAAGTAGATTGGCAAGGAGGCATTGATTGGTACAGTGTCACAGTTGTCTTGGACCAAGGGAAACAAGGGCTTGAACTATGGTGGTTTCAATAAAGAGAGGTCATTTTCAAGAACCAGTATATAAATAGAATTAATTGAATTTGGCAGCTATTCAGATGTGAGGGGTGAGGAAGAATCAGAAGCCTCTGATTTCCATCCTAGATATTCTATAAATAGAATTTATAAATTAAGGGGAGGTATGTGTGTTATCTCTACGTGTGTACACACACATATGCACATACGTACATATTCCCCCCAATTTTATATACATGTTTCACACATATTTCCATATATACACACATATATGGAAATATGTATGTATATGTACATGTATATATATATATGTATGTATATACACACATACACATTTCCCCTTAATTTTATATACATGCATATGTATGTATGTGTATGTGTATGTATATGTGAATATGTGTGTATGTATATCTGTATTTCTATATATGTGTGTATATACATTCGCTATCTTCCCAGACATATGCATGTATATGTGTGTGTATATATGTGTATATACATACAAACATGTATACATATACACATACACATGTGTACATACAAACATGTATACGTATACACATACACATATATACATACACACACACATAGCGTGTGTGTGTGTGTGTGTGTGTATTCTCCAATCCCCATCCCCTTGGGTAGAGTTTGGTTTTAGACATATTGAGTTTAAAATACTGGCTGGATCCTCAGGTCGATGTCTATCAGGAAGCTAATAAGGTGAGACTGGGTCTCTTGTATGGCTGAGCTTTGGAACTAGAGACTTGTGGGACATCTACTTAAAGCAATAATTCAAGCAGTGGGCACAGATGAGATTGCTATGGACAAGATTGTAGCGGGAAAAGAAAAGAGAAGCAAGGACACAAGCCTTTTTGACTTTCTTACTTAGAGAGTGGGAGGAGGGGGAGGAAGCAAGGTAAGTTGCTATTAGACAGGAAGGACAAAGTCTGAGGGGAAACCAGAACTGTGCAGTGTCAGAAGCCAAGGGATGAGAGATGACACAAAGATAGACTATCAGAGTGGAAGCAGTCGTGAACTGTTTCACATATGTGTGAAAGATCAAGGAGGATGAACTCAGAAAAAAGGGTCATTTGATTTGGCAATGCGACTGCCATTAATGACCTTGGAGAGAGCAATTTCAATGCTGTGTTAGGGAGAGAAACCAGATTTGGCAGTGAAAGAGAAGATGCGATGATTGCTTGGGTAGTTAGCAGGATCAAGGTTACTTTTAAGGTTAAAGGAGGAACTTTTGAGTTCCTATCCAGTTTTACTTTGCTCATAGTATACATGGTATCCTAGATATGTTAGTAGCTAGGTGCTTGCTTATGAAGTTTTGGTATCATATACATAAGCATATACATATAAACATATATGCATGCACACACATATATGTATGTATAGGTATGTGTGTGGCCTCTCTCTCTCTCTCTCTCTCTCTCTCTCTCTCTCTCTCACCACACTCACGCACACATACACACACACTCACACACACTACATATCTCCATTCCAAAATAAACAGGTCACTATATTTATGAATAATATGAATTGTTTCTAAGGATGGTTTCAAGTAGAGTGCACCATAGTAGTTAAAGTTTGATTTAACTGTCAGTACTTATATAAATACTGGCAAGAATTTGGGAGTAAATGTGTTTCTAAGCTGCTTTAATGAAAACATTAGCATAGCAATTACTGGTATTGTGCAAATCTCTGCATATCTACATTTTCCTCATCTTCCAATCAGTATGACTTTTGTGAAATGAATAAGGCACTTGCTTTATCAAAATTTTATTTACCAGCAAAGAGTTTTCCTCCTCCATCCAATATTAATAACTCTTTGGGACAGATAATTTTAGGGGATATTAAAACAGGTAAGCTGATCTCCAGAGTCCCTCACAGCTCTAAAATTCTCTGATATATATTTGGATACTTGTGCAAAGGGCCTCATGGGATCCCTGCGCAATGGCATTTCAGTCATCTTGGTGGTAGGAGCTGGTGAATCCTATTCAGGCTTCTAGGCTCGGCTTGTAGTTGCTGACTTCTGAAGCTTTACAATGAAATTCTTGGCTCATAGATATATAACATTAATGATGAAACCATAGAAAAAAATATCTGCAGTTGATAATAGGGTATCTCATTCCTTACATGAGTGGGTGGGTGCATATATTATCAGGACAACATGTCTTATTATCATGATATTTGGTGGTTTTCACTCAACCTGTAATGGAAATACACACATATAATACACACACATACACATAATATGTGTGTGTGTGTGTGTGTGTATAGTGTGTGTGTATATGCATTATGTATGTGTATATATATGTGTGTGTGTGTGTGTGTGTATGAATTAGTGAGATTTGAAGGAAAATTTCCCTCTCAGTGCATTTGCCATTGCCTGTTGGCATAGTAGGACTAATAAAGGTTGGAACTCACAGACCATAAGGTAACTTGAAAGACAGTGTCATATAATGAAGCAGGTCCCAAAGTGAGGTCTAGAGACCCCTTTCAAGAGGTCTGAAGAAGTCAAAACTATGTTCATAATAATACTAAGATGTTTTAATTTTGAATACAGCAAACACTGATAGATAGCCACATAAATAAAATCTCTTGGTGGGGGTCTCTAACAATTTTTAAGAGTTTAGAAGGGTCCTAAGACCACAAAATTTGAGAGCTGCTGGTCTCCTGGACAGACTACTGGACATGGCATCGGCAAAAATCTGTGTTCAAATCATACCTTTGTGTGGACACTGACTAGTCACTTAACTTGCCTAAGGCTCAGTTTTCTCATATATAAAATGAGAGTAGCAAGCCAGCTGTCCCATCTACCAGGTCTTTTGGTACACCCAGAAATTGTTCATTCGGTCTGCTAATCAGGACATCAGATACTTCTTGTGAGAAGAAAATGAGATAATAGATTTAAAACACTTTGCTTACTTTCTGAGCGCTCTGCAAATGTCAGTAGAGGAACAGCCTGGCAGAATGCCTAAGGGGCCAATTTTGGCATCAGGAAGACCCAAGTTCAATTCCTCCTATCACTGACCCTTAGTAGCTGTGTGACCCTAGGCAAGCCACTTAACTTCCATCCACCTCAGTGTCTTCATCTGTATGATGTGGATAATAATAGCGCCTACCTTATAGGGTTGTTGTGAGAACTCTATGAGATTATATTTGTAAAGCATTTAGCAGAGTAGTTGGCACATAGTAGGTATTTAACAAATGCTTATTTCCTTCCTTCCTACTTTTTCTGCATAGAATTGATCATTCATTTTGTGATTTTGGGTCTCAGTTTCCTCATTGTAAGATGAAGGAAGTGGATCAGATGGTCTCTGAGCTCCCTTATAGCTCTAAATCAGTGATCCCATGGCCTTTGCCCTTATCCTAAATCATACTATTAAGCTTTGTTTAACATTCAAAATAGAAGCTCTATGGTGAGTAAAAACCAGATGTGGGATTTTCTGCACTGAATGGATATATATTGGTCATAGTAGGCTAGGACAAGTTCTGTATCTTGGAACTAGGTTTGTAAAATGCAAGCTATTTCTGACTTTCAAGCCCCTATAACTAATAATTAGCCCCAATCCTTAAGATTCTTCTTGCATCTTGACCACAGTTTGGTAGATTAACTTTGTTTTTTTCTGTTAGCAATACTTCTCACATCAGTAGAGGTGACTTAGAATGGAAGTTGGTTAAGGCTTGACTGATGCTATAACACAGGCAGGTAGATGGTACAGTGGATAGAGTTCCAAGCCTGGAGTCAGGAAGACTCATTTTCCGAATTCCAAATCTGCCCTCAGATACCTGCTAGCTGTTTGATCCCGGGCAAGTCACTTAACTCTTTTTGCCTCAGATTCCCTCATCTGTAAAATGAGCTGGGGAAGGAAATGGCAAACCACTCCAGTATCTGCCAAGAAAATCCCAAATGGGGTCATGAAGAGTTGGATACGACCAAAAAAAGACTGAACACACAATGCTTCTAACAAGTGTTGATCGCAGTGGTCTTTTAGGAAGAATTTTAGAACCAATCCTGGCACTTAATAAATAATTGTTCATTGATTACTTCATTAAAGTGTATTAATGTAGTCAACTCTTGCTTTTCCCCTTTTGTATGTATCGTAAAGCTATTAATTATTTAATCCTCTATATGAATCTTTTATAGCCAAAAGCGCAACCATTCTTGAAGTCTTCCTTGGTTATTCATTTTTAAAAATATTTTCTTAGAAACTCTTTCCCCTATTATTAGTTACCATTATTCACCAATGAATAATAAAAATAACAGTAGCTAGCATTTGTATACCCGTATTTTGTGTCAGGCACCGTGGTAAGTACCTTACAGATATTTCCTTTAATCCCTACAGCAACCCTGAGAAGTAGGAGTTATCATTATGTCCATCTTACAGTGGAAGAAACTGAGGCAAACAAAGTGACTTACCCAATATCGCAGTGCTCGTATGTGTTTCAGGCAGGATTTGGACTCAGTTCCTCCTGTCCTAAGGCCTAGTGATCTATTTACTACACCACCTAGTTACCCTGTATGAACTATTCAGCTAAGAAATATCTTAGGATTTAGACCTAGAAGGAATCTTAGAGAACACTAGTTAATCAACAGTTACTTATCAAATCCATACTAGAGTCCAGGGACTGCGCCAATCGTTGGGGCTACAAATGCAAAGAATGAAGCAATCCGTACTTGAGGAGAGCTTACATTATGGTAGAAGAGACATATACCTATCAAAATTTGTACGGGATAAGTATCAAGCACATGCATAATACACACAAACACATATACATGCCTACATATACACACATACATGTGTATATATATACACATACACATATACATACGCACATACATGCCTACATACACACATATATGTGTGTATATGTATACACACGTGCACACACACATATACATACAGACACATGTATGCATGTGCATGTATATATAATATGTGTACGTGCATGTGTGCATACATGCACATATACATGTATGTATATTTGTATGCCTATGTAGTGTGTATGCATACATATACACATGTACATGCCCGCATATGCACACGTGTATATGTGCACATGTATGCCCATGCACGTACACATGCATATACATATATACATGCATATATAATGTGTATATATACATGTATATATTATGTATGTATGCATTCATACATACACACATGCATACACACACATACACATTTATATGTCTGGTCTAACCTTTTCATTTTATGGATTAGGTCACGAAGATTCCCCCAAGAAGAAGTAAGTCAGCCAAGGTCAAATAGATAGTAATTCCAGCTTTACCCTTCCCTAGCCATTGGAGCTTGGGCACAGCTTGCCTCAAAGCTTAAATATTCTTATCTATAAAATGTGGATGTTGAAGCAGCTATCATTCCATCCTGTGGCTGGACTTTCTCTGTAGTGTCACGTGGAAAAGATACCCTGGACTATTCATTTCTGGAGACGCAAGGACCTCGTAAGGTTGTGGTTTTAGAGCTGGAGGTGACCTTGGAGTCACTGAGTCCAAAGTCCTCTTTTTATAAATGAGGAAGGTAAGATACAGAGAATTTCAGTGACTTACCCAAGGTGACAAAACTAGATTGTTGAAGCTAGGGGTAGAAGCTAGGTTTTTCTGAGTCCAGGTCCAGTGGATCTGTAGCCCACTGTATTCACCTTAAAGTTGTTGGTAAATGCTGATGGATGTTGTCTCAGAACAACCCCCCTTAAGATAGCAACCAGCAATGGGATTCCAGTATCTCTTGTTTCAGCACCCTTTGGTATTGATGACTTGCTCTTAAATTGATTTTTATTAACAGTTACCAAAAAAGAACTTAAAAAGAATGGCAAAAAATATGATCTTTCAGTGTTATAAGAAAGAATAGTTCCGTTCCTTTTATGATCCCAGGCACCACCCACGGCAGCCTAAGGATCCAGGTTGGAGCCATGTTGTGGCTAAATTAGGTTTTCTGGGGAGAGTTTCAGTTGGATTTACTGGAGCTCTAGGAAATTCTATACTTAACTACCTCCCTATATTTCAGTGTTTTAAAAGTGGCATAGGAAGAACATTGATTAGCTTTTGAGTCAGAGGATCTGGGTTCAAATTTCACCTCTGACAATTAATACCTGTGTAACCTTGAGCATGTTAGGTAAACTCTTTGGGCTTCAGTTTCTTCAACCTGTAAAATGAGATGGCCTCTGGAATCCCTTCCAGATCTAAATCTGCATTCCTTTGAGTCTATACTCTGTGGTTTTCTTAATGTGTGTATATAATTTTTTTAAACTATTGGTAATAACATAGCATGAATGTGACTTAGTAGACCACCGTCATGAATTTCTGAGGCCAAAAGAAAAATCCCCTGGAGACCAATCTTCCAATATCAAACCTTTCTGAACTGAATGATAATCCCTAGCCAACCTAAAATTTAAAAGACTTTAAAGTATGACTTCATACCACTAGAGGGAATTGAAAGCAGTTGTGAACTTAAGATGATTTATTTTTACTAGAGTGAATATATTGTTATATTATATATTATATTAACATATATAATATTAACATATATAAACATAATTATATAAAATATATTTTATAGTATATATAATTAACATATATCAACATATTATATTAATTATATTATAAATATATTATAGTATATTATGTTATATTATATTATATTAATAAAAAAGAAAATATTAACTTGGGGGAAAATGAACTCACTTGAAGATAAATAATTTAAAAAGGAATCCACATTATGCTTCATCATTATGAGCTTTGAAAATATAGTTACCTCCATTCCATGTTGAGGCATCAAACAACCCCTTAAATGATAAATGTCTCCACACATCTCACATTAGTAGGTTCAGAGCATATGTTGTACACAAGGCAAGACTTGGGTAGGTAAATACCCATGTATTTTGACTTGAGAGTAGTTGGAAGATTCCACTCGATCCCTCCCAAAATCTCTCCCAAGTTTCCACCAAATTTTTCTCCCTAGGCTTGTCTGCAAATCTGAACACTTTAATAATAGTTGGCCAACTACTTTTGTTCTAGTTCTAGCAGAGACCTAAGCTTTAACTCATTGTGACACAGAACTGGTAAGTTTTGATTGGCAGGGAATGGGAAAAGTCCCTGAGTAAATATGAAAATAATAGGTGCCGAGGACCAAAAGTGTATTGAATCCCTGAATGGCCACTTTATAATGTGGAGGCATGGGGTGTCTGGGGTGGGGAAGGAATGCCATCAGAATATAGCTGCAGTAGAGAAGATCCCTCAAGGATACATGACAATATGGTGTTGGGGACAGAGGGAAAAAAAATCAGAGGCTTAATTTGCAATTTTGCCAGAGTCCAATAGATACAGGATAATACATGGGCATATGTAGATCCTCAGATAAGCCAGTATGGAGGGCTTCCCTATCTGTCAACCCCTGAAATCACTCAATACCTTGGAGACAAAATCAGCCAAATGAACGATTTCCAATCTTCTGCTCCCGAATATTTTTGACCCAATTTTTAACATTTTGAGTGTTTGTAAAGGTATTGCATAGACATAATCATAGTTTTCATTGAGAGAAAATAGTGATGAGAACCTTATATTGCTAAATATTCTATGTTATCTATTATAATAATTATTATATAATAATAATATTATATTAATACAATAACAAGTATTTCTCTACATTGATTGTTTTTTTCCCTAAAAAAAAGCCCAGCATATAGCTAATAAAGTGTCTATGATATTAGCCTCATTTCATATTGAGAATGTAGAAATAGAATATTTTCTTGTCATTTCTTTTAAGGGCCTTTTTTCTAACAATCAATGAATGTAATTCCAAGGCAAGGCTGCAGTGCCAAAGACTATTTAAAGCAGGGGATGTTTGAATATATCAAATTATTGCAAAAGAAATACCTGCAAGAATAAAGGCTAGCAGTGCCCCTGATAAGACTTAGGCATGCTATGAATCATCAAGCTTAATGGAGATTCTGTTTTTATCACTTATTTTACCTTGAGCTAGTTTTTCCCTCCTTAAGTTAACATTTTCCTCTTTCAATAGATAATACAGGATATAATTACATGAAGAAAAATAAATCATTTCAAGTTTATAAGTGCTCTCAAGTCCCTTGAGTTGTATGAAGTCACTAGCATACTCTAAAAAAATAGCATCAGTGTTGACTAATGGAAGCAGTGTGAGAGCTTTCTGATTTGAATTAAAACCCCCAACCCAGAGGCTTAGGTTGAGTGCCATGCATTTAAATTGTTTTTTTCTCCAACTAATCATTTATTCACTCTCTGTGTAAAGGCAAAGAGAAATGCCTTTGAAAGATAAAAGTCATAATTAAATGTGGGCTATTGCTTAAATTTTAGTTTTCGCCTAAATGGCATTTACATTGCACCTTGCTGGTCCAAAGATCAGAAATACTTTTGTTTTACTTCTTCAGCTCTCACTGAGTTTCCTTGCAGCCAGAGAGAAATGATTAACAGATTCATTTGAATAAAAATTTGTTACATAATTTCCTTATTGATATATATATATAATTGCATGTGTATGTATACATGGACATACATATATGCATATATTATATTTGTGTATATATTATATATAGGAATATAGATAGATAGATAGATAGCCATTTGCAACTAAAATCTTTAATTTTCCCCCAAAGCTTGCCACTAACCACCAAAGAGATTACAATTTTGAGCTTTTAACTTCATATTTTTTAGGATGTGGAAATCTGTTTTCAAATGAATAGTTCCTGAGATAAGCGATTTCCAAAGTCCTGCCTTAACTCCTCATTGAGGGCAGAGGTTGTTTTGTTTTTACTGTTGTATCTTAAGTACCAACCATAGAGTCTTGCAACCCGATGATACTTAATGAAGATGGAAGGAAGGAAGGAAGGAAGGAAGGAAGGAAGGAAGGAAGGAAGGAAGGAAGGAAGGAAGGAAGGAAGGAAGGAAATAAATGGATCAACCATTTTTCAAGACTTTTTCATGTGGGTGCAAGCTTTGGCAGGTCCTGCCAGGCTGGTAAGCTTTTGACCATAGATGGGTCAGTATTTCTGTTCCAGGACCAGTCTAGCCAAGTATGGGGAAGCTTATTCTTAAATTAGCCACAGGGTGATGAATGATTTGACCATAATGGTTCTTTAAGAACATCTACTATATTTTAGAGTTCATAATATTCATTGGTGGAAGACGTATCTACACCGATGAAATGACATATCCTTAAAATATCAAAATTAGGGAAAGCCTACTTGTTGTTAAATGTTTGAATTTTGTTTTGTCTTTATGGATCATACATAGAAATTAGCTAGTTAAAAAGCTCAAGCATGGCACAAAGACTATGCCCGTGATTTCACTGGTTTAAGGAGCCCCAAGTGAGGGAACTCCTTCTACCGTTGCAGGTTGCCACCTTTTCTGAATCTTTCAGTCTTCGATAGTTGCTTACAACACCAAGAGTTTAAATAACTTGCCTAGTGTCATATGACTGGTATGTATGTGTCAGAGGTAGAATTTGAACCCAGGTCTTCCTGGCTTTAAGACTGATACTCTGTCTACTACACCATGCTATGATTGTACAAATCTTTTACCTTAGAAAATTAAAACGTGAAGGAATTTTTAGTACAAGTGGAGGCAGTATGTGCAGTGGAAATTGTTGAACTTGGGGCCCCTGAACCTGAGTTCTAATCCCCGTCCAAACACCTTGGGAAAGACACTTAATATCTCTGTGCCTGTTTCCTCCTCTGTGAAATCAGAGGGTTGGACTGGATGACCTCTGAGGTCACTTTCAACTAGACTATATTTCTATAATATTATAAGGACCTGAAAATGTTACTTCTAACCCATTTGGGTGCCTGTTATAGTGATTACAGAGCTTACCACAATGCCTGGCACATAGCAGGCATTTAATGAAGGCTTGTTGGCTCAACTGACTTGATGTAGTCTATGAAGTGAAGGGTCGGATATTATAGCCAAAAGAGGCAGCATTGTGAAGCCCAAAATGCTAATGAACTTAAGTTAACTAGTTAAAAATAAAATAGGTTATTTAAACTCTCACCCCTTATCAAGTCAAATTAAAAGTTATTTTCTGAGAAATTTCCTGAGTTAAAGTGAAGTTTTGTAGCAACATAAGTGGCAGTATGATTGATATTATAATAATCTTGAAGACTTTTAAATATAGATATACATAAATTTAAATATATCTATAGATTGATATAACATATATAAAATAAATGTAAATATACAAATATATAACATGTTGGTATTGTATATTACATGATGAATTTGTGCATACGCACTTTTTGCCTTACCAGAATAGAAAAATCTGTCTTGGAAATGTCATTTTAAGTAACCCCAAAGACAAGATATGTTAGTTTCCTTTCCAGATGTTAATGAAAGATATTACTTGCAATTATTACATGACTTTGGAGTTAGAAGAGACCTCGGAATCTATTTAATCTAATCTGTACTTGAACAAAAATTCCTTCTCCCCCAACACGTTCACTTATGATAAGGGGTCATTCAGCCTTTGCCTGAAGACCTCCATGGCAGGGGAACTCATTGACTTCTTGAGGCAGCTGGATTTCACTGTGGGGAAATTTTAATCTATAGGAAGTATTTCCTATTAAATACAACAGAATCTGGCTCCTTGCAGCTTCTACTCATCTCTCCTCATTCTGTCACTTGAAGCCAAACAGACTGATTCCAATCTCTTTTCCATGACAGTTTTTCACGTAATTGAAGGTGTGTGATTATCTTTCTTTGCTGTCATTGATCAACTCATCAGAAATGCCATTTACTCAGGAAAGTTAAGTATCCAATATGCCGTGTACTAGAATGAATGAATCCTCCTGTTTCCCCTAACATTTTGTAGAATAAATTATTTATTCGCTGGTAAGGATGCATTCTATTTCTAAGAAATTTCCTGGGATTTCTATCTCAAATAATAATTCCTTAGAGATGATATAAATATTTTTGTCTTCATGACTTTAATAATATTAGAAACTGCTTAGAAAATATGGACACCTGGTTTATTTTCATTTTTTCCTCTATCAAGTCTGGAGTAAGAGAGAGCTAAGTTTAATACAGTGATTTTCAAAATGAATGTTGAGGTTCCTGATTTTAGTATGTAAAACTAAGGGAATTCTTGATACATCTATGAGCTATTATGTCTAAAGTCCTTATTGGATACTTCTTTGATTACAAAGTGTGATTGTGATTGTATTTTGCTTTCTTACAACACATCAGGCTCCTAATCTGCAGGCGTGAATGGGGAAGAGAGCATTTACTCTGAAATTATGAAGATTTGAGAACAGTTCATGTTACAGAACATATTACCTATGATGAGTCATTAGACCACCCTAGAATTCAACCTTCCTTACTCATAAAAAGAAGGTTTAGATTCAGTGATTTCTTATGCTCCTTTCAAGCTCCAGGCCTATAATCCTATGATACCAGAAGGAGGAAATTAGGAAGTATTTTTTTAAACATCTGGTAACTAATTTGTGGTATAGATTTTAAAAAACATTTCTATGAATAATTTTAGGTTGATTTAAACTTAATGGAATGTTGTAGCCTCATCTTCCATGTAAAGATTAGAGTAAAAATCAGAATGATCACATAAATATTTTCAGTCAGGACCATATACACTTGATTAGAAAAGGGGGACACCTGGGTATTAGGATTTCTTAAAATTTCCAAATAAGTGACTGTGGTTTCTCATTACTCCATTCCTGTAACATCATATCTCTTAGGCACAGAATGGAATGAGTAATGTCTGAAAATGTCTTTTATATACTTAAAGTGAAATACAGTGTAAATAGCATCAAATAGTAATGAAATTCAGTTCTCTAGGATTAAGGCATAATGGCATACATTAGCTGAGAGTAAATTTAAAGTTGAAACCAAATACCTTTATTCAATTGTTGACACACTTCGACAGAAAAGAAAAAAAAATTGCAAAACCAATTTATTCTTACATTAGGTCATAAAATAATTCTGTTACTTTTAAGAAATGAATTTGTAGTCAGAATGTATTCTAGTATTCCTATAGCAATCAATAACAATCCGTTAGTGTTTTGAAAAAAAAATAAAAATTTAAGATTGGTCACATTTTAATTACAAAGCAAAAAAGACAGAAGATAAAATTTGGCATTTTTCATTTCATATTCCTTGGAAATCTTTACTCTAAAAGCATTGTTGTCATACTCGAATAAAAATGGGAGTAATCAAACCATACATAAGGATCCCAACTGGCTGCATATTGACTTAGAAAACCACATGTTAACATTATCTATGGTTTTTTTGTATTTTTATTTTGTTAAATATTCCCAAATTACATTACAATAATTCTCAATTCCACCCTTGGGATTGTGTGATAACTTTGATTGAGACAATTCTTCAAGATGATGAATTTCAGAGTTGGTGTGGATGTGCATTGATGGAAAGGTCCAATTCCACCTCTGTATCTATTCTATCTAAATATAACCATGAAAATATTTTGATAAGTAAAACCAAATAAGACTTTTTTTGTTTTGCTTGCTTTTCTTTTTTAAAGTGTATTTTGTTTTTATTAACTGAAGAAGCATAAGTTACAAAGGAAGGATGGATAATACTGGCCCATTAAAGATGCCATTTCTTGCCTTCTCTCACCTAATACCTCTAGTCTATTGCAAAAATAATTTGGAGAAATTATGCAGTAAATGCATACTGAATTTCAGGAGGTAATAACTATTAGGAAATAAAGGAAAAGGAATATGCAATTTCAGAAGCACTCCCATTCACATTTGGACTTCTTTTTTAGTTCATAGCTACTTTTCTCTTGTTAAGGGTATCCTTTAAGGTTCCATCATGATTACTTTTTAGCGATGGGGTTTAGCACATAGTAGGTGCTGAAGGATTTCTTTCTCTTAAGACTACATCAGCAGTAGGCTAAAAGCAAACTCTGAGTTAGTATTATTTCTGAACTTTTCTGGGTGGGGTGAAGGTGAGGGAGGTCTATATCTTTATTTTCACTGGTGTTAGGAAACTCTTGATGTGAAAATTTCTTTTTCCTCCTAATCAATGCAGATATGGAATTTATACTCTTACAGAGAAGTTTCATTTAGAGGCTTAGTCAGTTGACTTGTCTCACACAGCTAGTACTTGGTGGGGACAGGGTTTGAACCCATATTTTCCTGATTCTATCAGGCCCTCCATCTACTACAGTGCAAAAGGTTTTAATTTTCCCTTTTGTTTTGGGGACTGTGTTAAAAAGTTCAATGAACATGTTCACTCCCTTTTAGTACAATGCACTGTTCTTTTGTGGGAGAGAATTGTAGGAATCAGAGAGCCCTGTCTATGAAGACTTAGTCTCTCCCATGACCTTTTCTCTTCTTAGGATTTGGCTGGGGCTCAGTGAGTAGAGCACTGGCCCTGGAGTTAGGAGTACCTGAGTTCAAATCTGATCTCAGACACTTGACACACTTACTAGCTGTGTGACCTTGGGCAAGTCATTTAACACCAATTTCCCTGCTTTCCCCCTTCCAAAAAAACCAAACCAAAAAAAAAAAAAACTTAGGAAAAAAAAAGGATTTGGCAATAGACAAGCAAGTGAGCAAATCATTATTATTGTAGCTTTGAATGACCATGAAAGTATAGCTTTAACAATCCCTGCTTCTGGCTTTTCCAGGCCTATGTAGTCTGTATCTTCATTCAGAGAGGAATTCTTAGGACATGAGGCAGGTCCAAATATCTGTTATAAAACCATTTTCATTCTTGCAACAGAATATGACTTATTCATCTATTCTTTCTTTTTTGAATTGTTAAATTTTGTTTAAACTTTAATTTTGAAATAAAACAAAAATAAGTATTCTATATAGTCCTATACACTGTACAATCTAAGCATGAAATAGAAGAACCCTTCCCTTTTTTGTGAAAAGAGGAAAAAAAAGATCAAATGGAATGTTTTGTTGAGATGGATTTAACTTGTCATGAGAGGAAAACTAGTAGTTCTGTCTCAGTATTAGAGAAAAGGGCTCATAACAGCTGAAACAAACTTTAAGCCTTTGCATACAAAAATAAAGAAAATAAAAATTCAGTTACTTTACAAGGGGATGGGGAGGCAGGATTGGTTTATTTTACATAAGATTTTCTTTGAGTTACCATACTTTTTATTTTTCATTTTTGAGATACCTATGCCTATATCGGACAACTAGGTAATACAAGTGATAGAGTGTTAGGCCTAGAGTCAGGAAGACTCAACTTCCTGAGTTTAAATCTGGCCTTGGCTAGCTCTGTGGCCCTGGGCAAGTCACTTAAACATACCTACCTCAGTTTCCTCATATGTAAAATGATCTGAGAAGGAAGTGGCAAACCACTCCAATATCTTTGCCAAGAAAACCCCACATGAGGTCATGAAGAGTTAGGGCCGATTGAAAAAGACTGAACTATTCTCTGTCTCACCCAGGCTCGACGGACAGTGGCCAACCATGGGCCCGATTCCAAAACTGATTGGCATAGAAGATTTAACCTTGCTCAATTTTTCCAGTCTCAGTGGGTTCACTCTTCCTTAGGCAGCCTGTTGGTCCTCTGCTTCTGAAGCTACCATATTGGTACTGGCACCTGATTAGCTTTAGTTCTGCTGTGGCTCAGAACTCCTGAACAATCCTCCAGCCTCAGCTTCTTCAGCAGCAGGAACTATGGGACTGTGCCACCACACTTGATTACTACCCTAATCATGAAAGCATTTTTTTCCTAATAATTAGGAAAATTATTTCATTAATTTTAGACAGTCTTTTGCTTTTTAAAAGTCTTTTAAGTGTACATAACCAGAAATCAATATTGTTTTTGTTCAGTATGATTTTTCGTGAAGACCCCTTTTGCAGTTTTCTTGGCAAAGGTACCGGAGTGGTTTGCCATTTCTTTCGCCAGTTTGTTTTATACATGAGTAAACTGAGACAAACAGTGTGTAGTGACTTGCCTAGGGTGACACAGCTGGTAAGTGTCTGAGGCCATGCCTTGGTGCTCTATTCATTGCACTCCCTACTATTCCAAATCACTAAAAAGATAATCTAACAACATATTCTTACTATAAAAATGAATTAGTTTTTATTTGTCGTACAAGTAAAACACATTAAACTGACAAGAGTATCAAAATAATCCTATCTTTAAAGGTTTACAAGTGCTTAGCATATTTTTGTGTTGGAAATGATGCAAAAACCAGATAATGGAAACATTACTGTCTCTCTAGTCAGAGGTTGTTGTTCAGTCCTTTTTCAAGTATATCTGACTCGTTGTGACTTCATTTTGGGTTTTCTTGGCAAAGATACTGGAATGATTTGCTGTTTCTTTCTCCAGCTCATTTTACAGATGAGGAAACTGAGGCAGACAGATTAAGTGATTTGCTTAGAGATAACAAAGCTAACAAGTGTCTGAAGTCGAATTTGAATTCAGGTCTTCCTGAGTTGGGGCACCTAGGTGGTACAGTGCATATAGTGCTGAGCCTGGAGTCAGGGAGACTCATCTTCCGAGAGTTCAAATCTGGCCTCAGACATTTATTAGCTGTGTGACTCTGGGCCAGTCACTTAACTCTGTTTGCCTCAGTTTCCTCATATGTAAAATGAGCTAGAGAAGAAAATGCCAAACCACTCCAGTATCTTTGCCAAGAAAACCTCAACCAATGGTGTCATGAAGAATCAGGCATGATTGAACAACAACCGACTTTCTGACGACTGGTCCAACACTCAATCCACAGTGCCAACCACATGCCTTAGATTAAACGAACAAACAAAAAACCCAAGCCCAAAACAAAATGAAACAGCAGCAATAAAACCGCAGCATCAGCAGCTTTGAACCTAGGTCTCCTAACTCCAGATTCAACACTTTTTCTGCTCACGTATAGTTAACATCATAACCTGACCAGTTGTTTCAATCTAAAGTCTGTCTTATAACCCTGTTTTTAACTATTGCCTTTTCCCACACTTCACGTTTGAATCACTTTACCCCTTCCCCTTTTCTCTTATAATTATATTGTGTATTCAGTTTATTTAAAATATATTTTTCCTCTCAGCTCGGCCATAAAATTGTTCACTCCTCATATTTTCAATTGGATGGAATCAATAAACACCTTCTGTCCCAAGAGTTAATTACTAGTCACTTGGAGAGAAATGAGGGTTTTTTTATGCTGGATCTTCTTTCACAGTAGCTTAATATTTACATCTCTGATCTTTCCATTATGATATCTTTACAAGTGTGGTTCTGCATCTAATATATAATAAATCACACAAGTATTTGAAAGTGTGGAAACATTGACAGCATCTATTTGTCATATAAACAAAAGTGAGTGATAGTTTTACTTTGGGGTTTGGCAGCTCCTGAGAAAGCTAAACTCTGTTCGACTAAATGCAGTATTAAGAAGCAATTATCTATGAAAGAAGGCATGTTGACGAGGGAGAATTTTTCATTTCTGCCTAGAATGAACTCCTACGTGAACCATAAAGTACGCACTTCAGATGCACTCTTTTAATGGCTATTTGGCAGGTTTATTTTTGGTCTTCCATTAGTAGATGCCAGCTAGGACTTTAATCACATAAATAAATCAGGACACCTAGTATTGTGCTAGATAGTAGTACTAATAATAATAGGAGTAGTAGCAGCAAACATTTATATAGTACCTACTGCATGCCAGGCATTGTTCTAGGCACTTTACAAATGTTAACTCATTTCAATATCAGAACAACTTTGGGATGTAGGTGCCATTATTATCTTCTTTTAACAGTTGAGAGAACTGAGGCAAAACAGAAGTTAAGTGACTTGCTTACGGACACACAGCTAGTAACTGTCTGAGGCTGGATTTGAATTTAGGTTTTCTAACTCGAATCTTCCTGATTTTAGGTCCAGTGTTCTACCTACTATGCCACCTAAGCTGCCTTAAATATATTTAGTGGGGTGGGGGTGGGAGAAATGAGGGTTTTTTTTGTATTCTGAATTTAAGCACCAAATAAAATGAAAATTTCCATATGCAAAGTAGAACAGGAAAAGTGAATCACATATGCAATTATGAATTTCTATTATATATATATATATGTATATCTTGCTTTTCTTTTTAAAAATGTAATTAATTAATTTCTTGTTGTTAAGTTGTATCCAACTCTTCATGACCCCATGGACTGTACTGCCCATGGAGTTTTCTTGGCAAAGATATTGGAGTGATTTGCCATTTTCCTTCTCCACTGGATTAAAACAAGTAGAGGTTAAGTGACTTGCCCAGGGTCACACAGCTAGTAAGCGTTTGAGGTCAGATTTGAACTCAAGTCTTCCTAACGTTAGGCCCAATGCTCTATCCACTGGGTCATATAGCTGCCTCTATTGAATCAATTCAATATATAACTATAAAAAGGGAGATCACTGATAACTGTGGAGAAAGCAATTTCAATCAAGTGATGGGATCAGAAGCTGTGTCAGAAAGGGCTAAGAGTGAGTGAGAAGATGAATGAGGAATGGCTGGCAAACCTTATATAAAGTGCTATGCAAAAAATCAGCTATTGTTATTTTCAGCTAATAAATAACTTTTTTATGATTTCTCAGGTTCCCATTTCCACAATTTCCATTGTCTGTAGTTTGGATTCCCTTCTAGCTCTAGAACATTAATCCTAGGTCTTGCTTGGAACCTCTTAGGATAACATTATTCTTGGCCCCATAATGAACTTTACACAATGTAGATCTGCTTTGTGGAATACCAATGACCCTAAATGTTTTTGTATCTTTTTTTTCATATCTTGGTTTGATGAAATGGTAGCACATTTGGGAAGGGAATTCCCCTTTACAAATGTTGTGGGATGGTTTCCTCCCCTGCCCCACCACCTCCACCCTGAGGTAACCTGTGAGTTTTCTGACACTTTATTCCATGTCGGTGGGTCCCAGCTCTGCCTGAGTATTGCTTTCTCTTCTTGGCAGCATGGGGTAACCTTGGAAATGTCCTCAAGAGCCAGAGCAAGATTTCTGAAGCTGAGAACGCCTATAGAAATGCTTTGTATTACCGCAGCAACATGGCGGATATGCTCTATAATCTGTGAGTATGCATGGTGTGCACGCCGTGGTCCATGGGATGATTGATAGAAGTTCTGGAAATGATGCTACCTAGCTGTCTGAATGGTCTTGCTTCTTCCAGGCACCACCACCCTCCCCACAACTGTGAAAAGGAGCAGGCTCTCTTTTGTTTGCAGCCCTATCAACTATATCTGGCTTTTGTTTTTATTTTTGTTGGGAGATATACACATAATCTGGATTTACCAGCTTAAGAATGATCTTAGTTCAAAGTGATAATCGCTATCCCTTTTCTCATCCCCAGCCTTGGGTCCCTATTAAGCACCATTAGTTTTGTGTAGATATGTTCAAGAGTCTATACATGCTATTCTTCATAAAACTGATGCTAAAATCAGTGATAACAGTAAATGATTAGTCTCCAGCTTTTTTAAGTTCCAGATTTCTTTGTGTTTATTTTCATGTGACATTTGCTGATTTTTTTTATTTATTCATATATCTATAGATATATGTATGTATATGTAAACATATATACGTGTGTGTAAATTTTTAAAAATATTTAAGTTGAGCCATGTAAATAAGGACTATATAAGAAATAAGTTAAAAGTAATATATATGTAAATATACATGCATATATGCATGCATGTACATGTGTGTGAATATACACACACATCACTTTGGTGTTGTACTCTGACACTATTCCTCAATTAAAAGCCTAAATTAAAATGGCCATAAATATCAGAGACCAATCTAGTCTAACCTTCACATTTTACATATGAAGAAACTGAGTCCCAGGGAAATTAAGTGACCTACCCAACATCACCTAGGTATACTGTCAGAGGTGGAATTTAAACCCAGATTCTCTTACTCCAGAGACAGCACCCTATACCACAGAATTCACTAGGGCCAATTTCTTTATATGCTCTAGAGGGAATAGCATTCAAAAGGCCAAACCCTATAGAGAAAGTTCCCTGCCTTGAATCAATAAAGGTCAAAATTGAAAGCATCTGGCTTCTGTCAATGACTTTTAAGTCACCATGCTCAATTGAAGTGTTCCTTAAAAGTCTCTTTTCTCCCAGCTGTTAGTGTTAGAGGTGAATGCTGGAATTATCCTCATTCAAAAATGGCCAGCTTCCAATATAAAATTTTCAAATTGAAGGGTAAAAAAATAATAAAAAAGTTATTCAAAAAATGTGTACAGACAGAGGGGACAACCAGGGATTTAATCAGAATAATGAGAGAAGGATGTGGGTTAAGTAGCTCATGTACACTGTTGACCTTTTTTGAATGGGCTCATGCTGTAGAATTATGTTAAAAAGATAATCAGTAGGATTATTAGGCCGAGCTGACAGTCTCTTGCAGATAACATTACTCAGGGAAGTGATAATACATGTCCTAAATCTTTCTATAAACATCATATTATCTTGGCATTAGTGAAATACCATTGCAAAGATCTGTGATCAAAAGAGTTCATATAGATCATACAGAATTTTTAATATACACATACACACACGCATGCATGATGCATAGAATCCCATGGATATATCTGCTTTTAAAAGAATAAATGTGCTTTTCATTTAACAATATTCAGTTTTTTGTTCTCATAGCCACATCAAAACAAACAGAGAAACATATCTCATGATGAGCAAAAGAGTGTTAGTTTGAAGCTGGGATTAATAGATTTATGTGCACGTGTCAGTTTTTCTTTGCAAGCATAATAACTTTTCCTAGGACAAAGAAGATGTGCCCTCTCTCACTATGATTTGACACTGTCAAATTTTATTAGTACATATTCAACCATCCACCTTTTGACTCCAGTACTCATTACTACTTGAAACAGAATTGATTTCGAGTTTAAAAGATGCACAATATGTATAATTTAATTTCTGCAATAGATGCATCTTAGCCAGTCTGTTCTAAATAGTATTTTACAGGTGGTTCCATATTGACTTGTGTTCCATTAGGGTTTTGCTAGATTCCAAAATTCAGATATTTAATTCAGAACTTCAGTACATGTAATACAGTGCGATCAGCTCTTGATTATGTATCTTAATAAAGAGGATCATTAGTGAAGAGGACACGATATTTGCTAACATAATGTAGCATGTCCTACTTTTTGTCATCCTGTAAAAGCAATATGAAAGTCAATATTGTAGGAGCCTTTTTATGCCAGTGCTGGGGGACAGAAATAAAAAACAAACAAACTGCCTTGGCTGTTTATATTAGGTTTTTATGATACTTGTTATACTTAAAAAAAATAAATGTACTATGTGTCCTCCCTCCCTATTCAATAAATTTCAGTGGCTCCCTATTTCTTCCAAAACCAAATGTAAGATTCTCTCTTTGACATTCAAAACCATTTATCACTTACTTCCCCCGACCACATAATTCCAGTCTTCTGACACCTTATACACCAACCCCTCCCCCCACCCCAAAGTACTCTTCAATTTAGTGACACTGGTCCACTTGCTGCTCCCATCTCTTGGCTCTGGCCATTTTCTTTGGTTTTCTCCCGTGCCCAGAATGCTCTTCCTTCTCATTTCTGCCTTCTGGCTTCCCTGGCTTCCTTCAAGTTCCAGGTAAAACTCCATCTTCTACAGGAAGCCTGTCCCAATCCATCTTTATTCTAGTGTCTTAAATTCTGTTTATTTACCTTTTGTCTTTTATGTCACTTGCTTGTAAATATTTATTTGCATGTTGTTTCCCTCATTAGACTGAGAACTCCTTGAGGGAAAAGACCATCTTTTACTTTTCATTGTAACCCCTGAGCTTAGCATATTGCCTGGCACATAGTAGGTACTTAATAAATGCTTATTGGCTGACTAAAAAAAGTTATTGGTGCCTTTTGTTTTTATATCACAATCATTTGCCAATATACCATCATGTTTTGTAACAAATTAAAAAAAAGAGTTTAAGTAAAACCAATCAACCTACCTACCATGTCTGACAATGAATGTTACAATTCATGTCTCTAGGCCTCCACTTCTCCTCAGAGAGGCATAATTATGCTTTGAGGACATGATGTGACAAATGGTATCTTCACTGGATATTAGTTACAACAGGGTTCTATTGTGATTTCATACTATTGGTCTGGCAGTACACAGTTCAGACAAGATGGCAGTCTGAAGACCAGCATATGAGCATGTACATCTGCTGTGTATTCACCCAGGTTTGGTTTTCTTCCAGATTCCCTTAATCCTAAAATTTTCTAAATTGCAAACAAATATCATTCTTTTTGGAATTAGTGAAAAGAAATTGATATAGATGTTACTTAAATGGAAAGTAAGCAAAAGAACTTGGTTGATTTTTTTATCACAGAGAAATACATGCATTTGCATATTAATTATAAAATTAGAGACAAAATGGCTAGTGGATAAGATGCCAGATTCTGTGTCCAAAAGATCTGGGTCTAAGTCTTTCCTCTGATACATACTGGCTGTATGACCCTGGACAAGTCACTCATCCTTTGAGTGTCCCAGAAAGCTCTCTAGCCCTAAGTTGCTGAGAAGGTGCCAGTTTTCATTGGTAGAAGAAGTCCCTATACCAATTAAATCACAGGTTCAGATTTATAAAAACAGTTCAAAAAGGTTTAATATTTGTTTATGATGCAGAAAATATTTGCAATATTCAAGGTAATGTGAAGGAGAGCAAGTCAAAACTGGGTCTGTCTTTGTTTTCCTCACAGAATTTTTTGCGACCCTTTGGAAAGTGGCAAATGAACATGGGATGAAGCTTAATCATCTGCATATATTAATTTAGAATTAAGAGGGACCTCAGAGATCATCAAGTCCTCCCCATATCTCCTCATTTGAGAGATGATGAAAATAAAGCCCAGAGTGACTTGTCCAAGGTTGTGAAGGGAATAAATGCTGGAGTCATGTTGTAAAGCAGGCTCCTGCTCGTGCTGGACTGGGCTTCCCCATCACCAAACCTACAGACCTGCACGTGCTTTCTTCTATGCCTTCCTGGTCTTTCCCATTAGTTCAGTTATCTTGAAAGGTGCGTGAAAGTCCTTCAGAGACTTGAAGGCAGCATGGTGTAGGAGCTAAGTTGGTTTCAGGGTCATCAGGAGCGATGGTAAAAGCCCTACCTTAGACACAGTGAAGGAGTTACATGGTACAGTGGATAGATCTCTGAACTTGAGTCAGGAAAATCTGAGTTAAAATCCTGCCTCAGACACTTACCAATTGCATGACCTTGGGCAAGTCATTCAAACTCTGTTTCCTCTACAGTCAAATGGAGAAAATAATAACACCTACAAGGCAGGGATGTTGTGAGGATCAAATGAGATAGTATTTTTAAAATGCTTGGCACATATTAAGGTCTTGGGAAATCTTTCTTTCCTTCCTTCCTTCCTTCCCTCCTTCCCTCCCTCCCTCCTTCCTTCATTCCTTTCTTTTTTCCTTCCTTCCTCTCTCCTTCTTTCCTTCCTTCCTTCCTTTTTTCCTTCCTTCCTTCCTCTCTCCCTCTCTTCCTTCTTTCCTTCCTTCCTTCCACCATCCCTCCCTTCCTATTGTGACTATGGGCAAATTACTTAACCTGTCTGCAGGATGGGTAAAATAACACCATCTACCTTCCAGGATTGTTGCAAGGATCAAATGAGATAATATTTTGAGGAACTTTACAAACCTTAGAAGGCTATATAAATGCTATTATTATTTTTAGTAGTAGTAGTAGTAGTAGTAGTAGTAGTAGTAGTAGTATTGATGTTGCATTATCATTATTTTATTCCCCATGGGCAAGTCATTTAATGTCTCAGTTGCCCCCCCCAAAAAAATTATCCTAGACTATAAGTTGCTGAGCAGGTGCTGATCTGTGTTACCAGAGCTATTTTCCATACTGGGAAGTGAAAGTGAAATTCAGCAACAAATATTTATTGAGTACCTAGTGAAACATCTATTCTACAATGGAGAAAAGCCAAGGTGATGAAACTTTCACTCTTTAGCCTTTCTTGAAAGCCATTGGTTAGGAAGAGGTGGGGAATGTTGAGAATTTTTGTACATCATTAGATAACTTTGGTGTTGTTTGATGATTCCTCCACCCATGTACACACTTCTGTTTTTAAAATTTTGACTCTGGGCTAGGATTACATGAGTCTCCTTCTTTAGTGTTTTCTACAATGTTCTTTACTCACATAATTTACTTAAATCTTCTTGTCAAGTGGCCAGCCTGGGAATGAAGAAGAGAGGCTCCTCAGTGGAATGGCCCAAAGGGCTATGGAATATTGAAGGAAAGGGGCTGAATGATTTCTAAGGGATTGTTTAGACTGTGGGCTGTGCATATGTGTGTGCAGGGTTAGGATGAGGTCTGTGACAAGATACTCATTTTCTCTGTCTCTCTCTCTCTCTGTCTCTCCCTCTCTCTGTCTCTCTGTCTCTGTCTCTCTCTCTCTCCCTCTCTCTCTCTCTCTCTGTCTGTCTCTCTCTTTCGTTTTTCAACTTAGAGGTTTACCAGGGACAATGAAAGCTTAAATGACTTATCTAAGAAAATTTTTATAGTCATGTATTTCCCAGAGTCCTCAAATCTTTTTCTTCTTTTGCACCTGAAAACTTCCTTGTTTGCATTTCATGGGCCTGGGCCAGAAAAGTTACACCTCTCCATGCTTTAGTCTTGAAATCTAAGGTAGAGAGAGTATATGAATAGAGAAGGAGTAAGCAGTGGTAACAGCAAAGCATTTCTAGATTATGCTGAAAAGGTGATTTTTCTCCCCCTTGCTCTCTGTCAACCACCATCTTTGAGGCAGCCCCAGGTGTTGGGCACCAGCTGGAAGAGTTCTATGTGTCCTCTTAGCAAGTGGGCTTGTCTGTACTTCCTTGGGAAGGGCTCTTTCAAAAAGATCCAGACAACAGAATTTCATCATGTTGATTGGGTATGAGGGAAGAGCTTACTAGAATGTGGTAAGGGCTCTCCTGTTCACCCCCTTCCCCCCCACCCTGTAAGTCATCTCATTATTCTCTATATGCATCATTTTAATGACCCAGTGACATTCCATTCCATTCATGTGGCCCAATTTGCTTCGCCATTCTCCAGTTGATAGTTCTCTACTTTGTTTCCTATTCTCTGGTAAGCCTTCATCCCACCACCACACATGTGAATTCACCACTCTAAATGAATATTTTAATATATATGGAACTAACTTTCTATCTCTGATTTCCTTGGAGTGTATGCCTAGCATGGAGAACTCTGGATCAAAGGGTTTCATGGACATTTAATCATTTTTTTTGAATAATTCTGAAGCCCTTTTCAGAATGGAAATTTTCAGCTCTACCAAAAGTATATGAGTGTACCTGTCTGCCTTCATCTCTTCTGTCATTGACTATTAAGGAGCTCATATCCTACTTTGAAGATTCAACATGAGTATAGATGAATAGAACATAAGGGGGAAAGGAGGAGGAAGGAGAACATCAATACCTAATTTCACCCAGGTCACTCATTTAATAGGAAGAAACTGTTTCCCAGAATGATTAAATTACCTAGGGTTGCGCAGCCTACATATGTGTATATGTACATTTGTAGCAAAATATATTTTATATATCTATAAATATGGAGAGAGGAAGAGAGAGATTGAGAGAAAAAGAGAGGGGGGGAGGGAGAGGGAGAGGGAGAGGGAGAGAGAGAGAGAGAGAGAGAGAGAGAGAGAGAGAGAGAGAGAGTGTGTGTGAGTGTGAGGGAGAGGGGTGATTGGGACAGATAGCAAGCCCAGAAGTATTCCCAATATTGTATTAGGTCTCTGGTGAAACATCATGTCAGAATCAGTCTGAATTGGTAGTTTCTAGGCCACGTAGACATTTTTATTCAAGTAACACATGGAATGTGAGTTAAATTATTTAATATTCTGGAAGGTTGCAGAAAGCCTTTGAATCCCTATTAAAATGATATTGGATTTTACAGTCATTTCCATTTAGAACACTACAGGTAAATTTATGGAGAGAGGTGAGCAGTTTAGCATTTAGAAAGGACATGAAAGAGGCTTATAAGAGGTTTATTATCTCATCGCATGTTCATTTCTTTTGTTTAATTTAACTTAAAATTGATTGGAAGTTTCATTAATGGCCAAAAGCATTCTTAGTTATTTAAATGGAGAAAGCTCATTCTGGTGATGTTTGGCAAGATTCAAGTAACTTAATTTCTTTTTTCTCAGAAGGAAGCTTTGCATTATGAAAAATTAAGTGTCATTATCCCATCCTTGTGATGAAAAATGAACAGATGTAAATGTGTTATATGTTCTCTTCCCAGCAGCCCCTTAAAGCTTTCCAACTGTTCACTGTAGTCTTTGCGTTGATTTTCCATACCCAGGAGGAGATATAGCGATACTGTTTTATGTTATCCTTTGCACTACGTCTTAAGCTTAGCTTCGAAACACTTTTAGCAGCATGAACGGAGAATTGGTAATGTAGGATACAAGAAAGTCAAGATATGATCACATATGGCAAGGATATATGACTTTTGTAAGTGTGAGAACTCTGTCTTTGAAAGTAGATTCTCGTCTTTACTCATTTTATATAGTGTATATATATACATACACATACATATGCACATATATACACATGCATATATGTCTATATACACATATATAATGTATACATATATACAAATATACACATAGAACACATATAAAATATAATACATGTGTATATACATATGTAATATACATATATAACAGATAAATACACACATCTGCACATATATATTGCTTTGCAAACTTTAAAATACTCTATAAATTATATCGTTACTCTTGTTACAGGGCCATGGACAGACTACTTACTCGAACTCTGAACCTTATATAACCTTCTAAAATCATTAAAGGTTAGGATTTACTTTCAGAATTCTCCTACCTACTATATACATATATGAATGCATGTGTGTTCAGCAACACATACACTCACACACACATGCACACACACACACACACACAGTGTACCCTAAATTTTAAGCTTTTAAAGCTCTCCAGCTCAATCTTTTTTCAGTTGTGTCTGACTCTTTGTGACTCCATTTGTGGTTTTCTTAGCAAATTTACTGGAGTGGTTTGCCACTTCCTTGTCCAGCTCATTTTACAGATGAGGAAACTGAGACAGACAGGGTGAAGTGACTTGCCCAGGGTCACACAGCTAGTATCTGAGGCCAGATTTGAACATAGGAAAATGAGTCGTCCTGACTTCAGACCTGGCTCTCTATCTACTGCTCCTCCTAGCTACCCCATTAAGTTGTCATTAAGTCTTTTCTTTCCTCTACGCCTTCCTTTTTCTTACCGCCTAGGATCTCCTCATTCAGTATGCCTTTTCTCTCTCCCCCTGTATCACCTACCTTGTTTACCATCTTTCCACTATATCCTATTGTTTCTTCACAAAAACCTTATGTTATTATGATCGCCATTTTCAGATGAGCAAACTAAGACTGAGAGAGATTTAGTTACCTGCCTAGGGTCAAATGATTAGTTTGAGTCTGAGGCAGAATTTGAGCTCAGGTCTTTCTAACTCCAAGTCAGTTTCCCTGTCCACCATGTTGCTTAGAAGGTAGAGGGGGGTGATACAATACTCTATCCCACTTTTTGGATAAGTATCAGATTGTTTTAAAAAGGAATCGTTGGAGCTGGCCTGGGTAAAGCAAATGGAGCCTGGCACATAGTAGGTGGTTAATAAATGTCATTGATTGATTGGTTACTTCAGCTTCCTTTTCAATAGCTAACAGTTGTGACTCTTTCTGTCTTAAATAACCATCTGTACTTACATCAAGTATGGAAGAATAGAGGGGAAAAATCTCCTGAATTAAAGTCTGGGTTTGGCCTGTCTCATTGTATAGGAAGAAGGGTTAGCCAATCTTGGAAGCCAAGAAATTGGGTTTCTGGGGAGTGGGCCCCTCATAGAGATGTTCTCAAAAAGGGATAAAGAACGGAGCACCTAGGGGGCGCAGTGAGTAGAGCAGACACTTGACACACTTACTAGCTGTGGGATCTGTGCCAAGTCACAACCCCAATTACCTTGCCTCTGCCCCTCCAAAAAAAAATCACACAATAAAAAGAAATAAAGAACAATGGAGCAAATGAGGAGAAAAGAAGGAAAACTACTATAAGGGACCCCTCTGTTTCCTTCAGGCCTGTCGTCTATTTCCTCACCTCTCCCAGACCTCATCCCAGCTCCTCAGCATCACCTCCATCACCTGTGCCTGAGGTCTCCAATCCTTGTACCCTGTGCCATCCTCATACCCCAGGGACTCTTCATCCCATGCCCCACTCCATGCTACTAATGTGTTGGTAATGGGGAAGTGTCTTCACTCTCAATCTGAATAATGTTTTGTTCTTGGCATGGTAAACATATTTTTTTCATGGAAACACTGATTTGGACAGTTGTTAGGTATTATTATACACCAGGAAAATTATGAGGTAATTGTTTCTGTATGTTAGCCTAGGAACCTAACTGCCATTTAAAATATTTTATTTTTCCTATGATTAAATGCATTCTAAATCATGAACTATCCACTTACAAATACACTTTTAGTTAAGAACCCATCCCTGAGTTGAGAACTGGGCACCTAGCTGGCTTGCCCAGGGCCAAATGCTTAGTACGTTTCTGAGGCAGAATTTGAACCCCAATAAGGTTAGTGTTAGAGCGCTGGGCCAGGAGTCAGGAAGAATCTTCTTCCTCAGTTCAGATCCAGCCTCTGACACTAGCTGTGTGACCTCTGGCAAGTCACTTAACCCTGTTTGCCTCAGTTTCCTCATCTGTAAAATGATCCAGGGAAGGAAATGACAAACCACTCCATTATTGTTGCCGAGAAAACCCCACATGGTGTCGTGAAGAATCAGACATGACTGAAAAATGACTAAACACAGATAATAACAAATTTGGGAACTGCCTGTATGACTTGTTTCTGAAAGTGTATGCTTTTTTTCAATATTATGTCCTTACATTGCAGGAGAATCTCCTTACAATGCTATTCTCAAGGGACAGCCACACTATATATTCTGGTGAATTTCTGTGTTATAGCAAGTATTTTTGTTTAGAATGAATCACCCATTTCATCCTTGTAGGTAATACACAGTCAACTAGCATTTGTTAAGTGCCTACCGTGTGTCAGGCATTGTGCTGAAGACTGGAAATACAAAGAAAAACCAAAAAACTCCAAAAAAAAACCCCGTCATGCTCTCAAGGAGCTCACAGGATAATTTCCATTCTGGAAACTTCCCTCCACTGATGCAGGTTGGCAACCCACAGTTCAGAGTGTTGCCTTAGAGTCTAAGTCTATCTGTTTATTAAGGGAATTTGTTCCGTGAAGTTTGGATTCAGTCAAAGGGCTGCACTTGAGGACCTCAAGAGGCCATAAGTTCTCCACCCCTACCTTAGATTCTAGAATGTTAAGTAACTTGCCTGTGATCACATAAGCCAATAAGTACCTGGCTTATAGGAGGTAAGACTCCAACCCTGGTCCTCCTGATTCCAAGGCTTACTCTCTAACCACCATACTACATTGCCTGTCTACAGTGAGCAGGAGGCTATAAAAATCACTATATGACTCAGAAGACTTGAAATCGACCAGTTTTACAGTCAATTCATCATATAACGTCCTCTGCATAACACAAATAGTCTTCAATGTTTCCTAGACTATGGCGATGCTGCTGAAATTCCTGGATTTTTTTTTAATCTTTTCTCTGCCTTGGCCAGAGTGAGATCCCCTGGTTTATAATCCCTTTCAGGGATGTGATCACTAAGAGACAGGCCTGTCTCTGAAAGGAAAAGCCTGGCTTCGGGCACTTGAACCGTCTGCATGCCATGGGAGTGTTGGCTTCTCCAGTGTTCACAAACCATCTATTTGATAAGTGTTTCTCCTCCAAGGAATGATAAAATAAGCAGCCAGCCCTGATGTTCAGCCCCTGTGGTGTCAGGAGCAGATCTGCGCCCCATTGTGTATAGGTTCAAATATAGTTCAGTGGTTTATTTAGTGGTTTAGATTAGTTTTTTAAGTACTTTTTGTCTTTTAAATTTTTCCAGTGTAGGAGCTTTCTTAAAGTGAGGAGGGGGAAAAATACTGAAGGAAGTTGTACTAAGATCTTTAATTTAGTGAAGTTCGTAGCAGCTAAGTGGTGAAATGAATAGAGCCCTGGGACTGGAATTAGGAGGATGTGAGTTCAAGTCCAGCCTGAGATATATTTAGCAGCCATTTAACCTCTGTCTATCTCAGTTTCCTCAACTGTAAAGTGGAGATGATGATAGCCTACCCCACTAAAGTTGTTGTGTGGATCAAATGATACAGTATTTGTAAAGTGCCAGGCATTCAGTAAATGTTTGTTCTCTTCCCCTTCCCCCAAAAGCAGGAGGATTCTTATTTGTCATGTCCAATGATCAAGTGAGATCAGAATTGTAAAGCACTTCGCATTATGCCTGGCACATAGTAAGCACTTCTTAAGTGCTAGTTTGCTTCTCCCTATCTCTCTCTCTCTCTCTCTCTCTCTCTCTCTCTCTCTCTCTCTCTCTCTCTCTCTCTCTCTCTCTGTCTCTCTCTCTCTCTCTCTGTCTCTCTCTCTCTCTCTCTCTCTCTCTCTCTCTCTCTCTCTTTCTCTCTCTCTTTCTCACTCTCCATCTCTCTCTTTCCCTCCCTCCCTCTCTTCCTCTCTCCCTTCCTCCCTACTTCCTTCCCTCTTTCTCCATCTCTGTCTCTCTGTTTTGTAGTAAACATTCAATGGACCACAGCCTTGGAGCTATTGAGACCTTAGAGCCCATCTACTTCCTAAGACTTATCTGCTGTGATCTTTATTGGTGGAAAGAATTTATAAATTAGGAAATCTCAACCCCGTTTTAAATTCAAGTAATAGTCTCACTATTTAGCTAACATGTTTGTTTGCCTCTAAACAATAGAATTTTATAGGAATATAGGTTATTATTAGTATTTATATTTATGTTTTTCTCTAGTTACATTGCACACAAAATTGAGCATTTTCTACCATTATAAGCTGCTACAATTAGCACGAAATTCAACACACTTATTAAATTCAATCATTTATAATAGAAATATTGAGACTAGAATAGAGGAGTAATATAACGACTATATACTTTTCAATATTTAACACTTTGGAATGATAATGCCTCTTTAAGAAAGCACAGTGACATTATCCCAGCTTACCTGTCATAATCCAACAATGGCAGCACAGTCTAGAGGATATAGAGTGGGTCTCAGTATCAGAACGACCTATATTTAAGTCTAACCTCTGACTTATATTAATTACATTGTATTAAGTAATATAATTATATTATTATTATTTATTGGCCTCATGACCTTGGACAAGTCAGAACTTCTTAATGCCCCAGGCAATTCTCCAAGACTCTATATTACAGAATGTTTGCCTGTTTCCTCATCCTGAGCCCCTTACTCCAATGAAAGAAAGCACTTTAAAAAAAATTTCTAAATCCCCCAACCCAAAGCATCATAAAAGTGGTAACAAGAGTCTGTTAAAAAAGAAGGGAACCAGGGAGTAGACAAGCATATTGCCTGAAATTTGTTAGGCAGATTTTTTTTGTGGTTCCCTGAAGTGACACCAAACCTAATAGCTTTCAGCATTTTTGAACCAGCTAATGAAAGTATGTCTGCTTATTTTTCTATTTTATATCATCTCCCTCTCTACCATCTTCCAATGTGCTCTACCTCATACTGTTTTATATAAAGAGTACAGATGGACCTACTACTTGACCATTATTTCCAGAATCCCTTGATCCTTTGAACTTTTATTGTTCCCAACTTTCAGATTTCCATTCGGAGGTGCTTCCCATCACCATTTTTCCTCCACTACTGCACTAGGGCTACTGAGCATCTCTGAAGAAAGTCATAAAAATGAGGTGATCTTCCCTACTGCTGTTCATAGTTTGCCTCCTTAGTTGAATGCTTGTGGCTGCTGCGACTTCTACTCATCTTGAGCCTTATCTCATCCTCCACAGCAAAACTTCCAAACTTTTTCTTTCTTCATGCCCAACCTCACTCTACTCTGCCCTCACCCCCACCCTGACCCTGCCCTTCACCTCATTAACAGAAGTGCTCTCACTTTCTACTTAAGGAAAAAGATGGCAACCAGCCAACCTTAGCTCCCTTGGGTCTCCTCCCTTGTTCCTCATGACTTCTCAACTTTATTGTCCATTTGGGATCATGAGATTGAGAGGTAGAAGGAGCTCTAGAGATCATCTAGTTTAACTCTCCTCATTATATAGGTCAGGAAACTTGCCTAAAGTTTTATGTTCAGTCAGTCAATAAGCATTTATTGTCTACTGTGTGCCAGGTACTGTACCGAGCCCTGAGGACATAAGTTATAAGTAGCAAAAAAGGGATTCAAATCCAGGTTTTCTAACTTTTGAACTGGTATACTTTATAAACCTTTCTGCCCCTGGTTACAGAATAAGTATTCTTATTTGTTATAAAGGCCAATGTCTCTATTAATGGCCTTAATGCAATCTTTTAGTACAGACTAGAGCATAAGCCCTTGCAGATAGCTGGGTGGCACAGGGGATAGAGCCCTGGACTTCGAATCAGGAAGACTCATCTTCATGAGTTCAAATACAGCCTCATACACTTACTAGTTGTGTGACCATGGGCAAGTCACTTAACCCTGTTTGCCTCAGTTTCCTCATCTGTAAAATGAGCTGGAGAAGGAAATGGCAAACTACTCCAGTATCTTTGCCAAGAAAACCCCAAATGGGCAGTCAGACATGATTGAAACAACTGAACAATAACCTCAACAAAATAAGACCTTCCTTCAGAAGGTATCCTTTCTTCATTGTTCACCTTTGATCTCTTATGTGGAAAAATATCAATAATCCTTCCTTTCTACATATAATTATGTTCAAGTCTCCAAACCTCGAAGGCTTCCTCTTGACCTTCATCTCTATGTATCTACCTCCAATGATTTTACTCCTACATGATTGACTCTCCTTAACTCCATACAGTCAGATTCAAAATCATAGACGTAAAGATGAAAGGCACCTCAGAGGTCACCTAGTCCACTCCCCTGCATTTTACAGATGAGGAAAAGAAGGTCCAAAGAGATTAAGTGACTACCTTATAGTCACATAGGTAGGAAGTACCATCTGGAGTTAAAGTATAGGTCTGCTAATTCTATTCTATTAAAACACCTCAGTCAAAAGTCACCAATGACCTCTTTGCCAAATCCATCAATCTTTTTTTTCCCCAGTCCTCATATGCATTGACTTTTCTACAGGTTATTTTTTAATTTTTTTAAAGCATTTTGGCACTTTATCCCACCATTCCTAGTTCCCATTGGACATCTCTACCTTGATTTTCCACCAGTATCTTAAATTTATTGTGTCCAAAATTAAGCCTCTAATGATTTCTTCCCAAATCTATTCCTCCTACTGGTTTCACTTTTTTTGTCATTACTATTTACAGTAAATACCATTGTGTTTAGTTCTTCAATCTCCCTTACCTCTCTTATTCAGCTAATTGTTAGATCTTGTTTATTCCACCTCTCCCATTGATTCCATCCCAACTTTCTGTTCTGTTCCCATTGTTACTAGGTTGGTAGAGTCCCTCATTACCATCCTATTAGACAGGTTCCTTACTGGTCATCTTGTCTCTACTTCCTCCCAATAAGTTTCCTAATTCATATATCTGATTATGTCACTTTATTGCTCATTCCACTCCCCGCCCCCCGCAACATTGGTTCTCTATTGCCTAACAAGTACATTTTCATTTCTTAGACCTCTTCAATATGGGACTGCCCTGTCTTTCTAGCGTTAATCTCATATTTATCCTCTCTATGTACTTTCTGTTGGACTTCTTTTTGTCCCTAAATATATATCGCCCACCTCTGTTTACAGTTTCCCTTCTACTTGAAATGTCTTCCTTTCATCCATTAGCCACTATATTTTATTTACATTCTATATTAACATACTATATTATACTCTATCATACCATATCATACTTTAGTATACTATATTAGTTATGTAATATGGCAAATCATATCATGTTATATTAATTATGTTATGACATGTTGCATAATATATTGAATCGTGGTATATTACATATTGGACCTATGATTTCACTCACTCCCTGTGAGAAACTCTACCAATGCAGATCAATAACTGAATTCTCTTCAACCTGTTGCTTTAAAGAATTACCTGGGGCACTAAGAGCTTAAGTGACTTATCCAGAGTCTTATAACCAGAATGAATCAGAGGGGTGGGATTTGAAATCATGTCTGTCCCGATTTAGACACTGGCTGTCCATCCTCTCTCCATTATGTTTTTCCACCTGTCACCTGCACTGTACAGCTCAATTCAAATTCAGCCTCAAGCCACTTGGTCGTTTCAATACTCTCCTTCAGACCTCACCTAATATTTTATTATCCAATTCTCCAATGCACTTATTACATAACATTTTGCAATATAGCTAGCTACATTCAAATGTTCTTAAAGAGTTGTCTGGAGAAACTTAGAGGTTCAGTGGACTACCCATTGCCACACAATCAATAGACAACTTAAACTCAAGTCTTCCTGACTCTGAAGACCCTTCTCTTTACACTACCCAGGGGTAGTGTAAAGTGGCCTTGAGGTCACCTCTAGGTCCTCAAGTGTGGCCCTTACTCTTAATCCAAACTTCACAGAACAAGTCCCTTTATTAAGGTTAAAAGGTAGTGACTACCCCATACTGTTTCTTAAAAGTAAGTATCATGTAATGATAAATACAGTACATGGAAAAACAAATGTATCTCTCAATATAGCAAGCAATATTTTAATTATACTTCTAATAAATTGGGATTTTAATATTTGAAAGGATAGTTAATTTTTCAAAACCATAGCCAGCAGTTTGTATGCGTTGACTTTGTGTTGAAGTGTTTTGCTTAAAATAGTCTCTGTAATCTTCATCTTCACAGCATTTTGATGAAGGCTAATCAAGAAAAAAGAGGGAAAAGAGGGCAAGGTTGAGTTTAGGGCAAGTAATAGACAAGTGGGTGAACAGACTCTGTTGGATGCCTCTCAAGTGCTAAAAATCTATCATGTTTGACTGTGTGAGCCAGAAAACTGCCAAATCAAGCTCGGCAAATGAAGTGTTTTGTCCCTGGTGCCCTTTTTGTGACTCAGACTCAATCTCTCATGACTTATTCTATCTTTCCTCCCCTCCAAGATTCAAATCAGACCTTCTTCCCCCTTTTCATTTCAGTTGGCAATTCCTGGAATTTCCCCTCCTTTTCAATTATTTTGGGGATTAATTAAAAGTTTTCTCTCGAAATATTTCTAATGGTATTACAGTTTTGGGTAGAGAGCGATAACTTCTACCTCTCTGCTCTCCAAAAGCTGAAATTACCAATTCCAATTTCACGCAGTCGTCATTTCCTTAAATTCTATCTTCGTAATTAAATATTTTAATTACTGTCCTTCTTCTTGGCAGTGGCCCAGACTTGTTATCACTCATAAACAGACTAAACTTATTTTTTCCATTAAAAATAATTACAATGAAGTTTTTCCTTTAAGAATACTTAAACACAAATATGATTTATGTGTTAATGTATTTCTTGTCTTTAAATGATTTAATAAGAGTACTTGAGCAGCCAGAATTGTTAAAAGACATTCCAGTGAGAAAGGAAAGGTAGTGTGGCCCATCACTGGGTCATTGCGAATTCTCCTGTCTTTGAATTCTCAAAGTATTTTGTCTTCCTTTACCAAAAACCAAAACCAAAAACCAAAAACTTTACTTTGCAGAATCATAGATTGTCAGAGTGAGAAAGGAATTCAGAGCATTCCTAGTTTAACCAGTACCCAAATAATAATGCCCTCCATGGCATAGTACCCCAACAAGTGGCCATCTATCCTCTGCTGAAATATCTCTTGTAAGGGAGCATCTAGGAAGCCCGGTCTATTTTAGGACCATGTTAATGATTAAATTATGTCTTTCATTAACCCTCAACTTGCCTCTTCGCAACTTTTCACCCATATTCCCTGGGGCTAAATAGTACAATTGTACCTTTGACACATAACAATCATTCAAATTCTTGAAAAGAGCTTTCATTTCCTGTCCCAGACCTCCTGCCCCTCTTGGCCCTCCAGGCTAAACATCAATTCTAATTGTCTTTCAATATATATCATTTTTTCAACTGATCAATAAATCACAGCCCTTGGATTATACCTGTAGAAGGCCATTCCCATATATGAGTCCATTCCCATGATTCAACCCAAGCAACAGGACAGTAATTAAATATAGACAGGTACTTAGGTAGATAGATAGATAGACAGACAGATAGATAGATAGATAGATAGGGACAGACAGACAGATGGAAGGAGGGAGGGAGGGAGGGAAGGAGAGAGAGAGAGAGAGAGAGTGTGTGAATAGATGGACCAATAGATATAAGTAAGTAATACTGTCTCTGCCTTCAAAGACAACTATAAGCAAGAAATCTAGCCCCTACCTTCAAGGATATTATATTTTGAAGAGGAAAGACAATAAAGGAGATCTGGAAAGTAGGGTAGGGTTGGAAGGGAAGGGTGCTTGTGAGGGAACAGAGAAGTCTAGAGTTAAGTTGTGAATAAAGGGAAGCATGGCTAGGACCCTTTTTAAAATAGGGGTCCAGGCAGGCAGTCACTGATACAGGTCAGGATAGTAGACCCTCAGAGTGGAAGTTTCTCCAAGGTCACATGAGGTGAGGGACCATCACATGTTGCAAGTTAAAGGATATACTGGGGTAGGAATAAAGCTGACCAGTGTGTGTCTGGCATGGTGCAGGTAGAACTGAGAGGCAGTGAGGGGAAGCCGCCACCAAAAGGTAAGTATAGATCGCTATCCTAAGTAGCAAGACCATAGAAGGAAGCCAATAATTTATTCCTGGTTGTAATCTTCTGGAAGAATGATTGGAATGTATTATAGTAAAGTCTGGACTTTGCAGGGAAGGGTAGAAAATAAAGATGTGAGAGAAAAAGGAGAAAACTCTAGGAAGGAACATACTGGTTTCTAACTTCCTAACATCTTTCAATATGTTCCCTTTTCTCTACTCATACAGCTGCTGGGTACAGGCTGTCATCACCAAATTTGTTGCTGTTCAGTCATTTCTATCATGTTAGACTTTCTGTGACCCCATGTTAGGGTTTTCTTGGCAATGATACTTGGCTGGTTTGCCATTTTCTTCTCCAGCTCATTTTACAGATGAGGAAACTGAGGCAAAAAGGGTGAAATGACTTGCCGAGGGTCACACAGCTAGTAAGTGTCTGAGGCAAGATTTGAACTCAGGAAGAGGAGTCTTCCTGACTTTATGTCCCACACTGTGCCACCTTGCTACCCTCATCCCCACATATTTGAATTGTTTAGATAGCCTACTGGTTAGTGGTCCTACCTCATGTCCCTCTCCACTCCAATCCATTTTCCACTCAGCTGCCAAAGTGATCCTCCTTAAGCACAGGTCTGACCATGTCACCTGCTTCCTGAGTTAACTCCAGTGGCTCCCTGTTACATCAAAGACCAAATATAAAATCCTCCATTTGGCCTTTTAAAGTCCTATATAACCTGACTCCTTCCTATTCTTTCCAGTTTATTATTTTTTTACACTTTGCTCCCCTCCATATACTCTAAGTTCTAGTGACCTTCTTAATATTCCATGCTCATAAAACTTCCATGTCATGACTACATCGCTTTTTAATGGATGTCCTCCATTCTTGGATTGCTTTTTATTTTCGCCTCTACATCTGGACTTCCTTGGCTTCCTTCCAGACAGCTCTAGTTCTACCCTCTGCAAAAGGCCTTTTCGAGTCATCCCTGCCCCTCGGTGCTTTTCCTCTGAGATTAACTCCTATGGACGCTATGTATATTAGTTGTTTGTGTGTTATTTTTCTCATCTCATTAAACTATTAGTTCCTTGAGGGCGGCACCTTTGTTTTTGTCTTTCCTAGCATCCCTACCACTTATAACAGTCCCAGGTATAGAGTAAGAGATTAATAGGTGTTTGTTGCTGTTAAGGATGATGATAATGACAGTGGTGATGATGACATTGAAATAAAACCACCAACTCTAGAAAAGGGAGTGGATAACGAACATGCCAGTTTGATAGAAAAGCAGAAATCTTGACTGTGGCAAACTAGTTTCCCTCCTTGGCACACACAGGAGAGAGAAGGTCATTTCTTCTTTGTAGAATGAGGAAGACAGAAGTATGTACCTTACAATACTCAATACCATTCCCAAACTGAAGGAAAGAAAAACGCTAACAAAGCTTTTCCCCTCTTCTAAACCTCTTAAACATGGAGAGTAAGAGGCCCTCCTTCATTGGAATTTCAGTTGGTACATTGTACACTACCAAAGTTGCAGAACTGAATGATGAGAAGCAAGAATGTTAGAGAGGCCCATGAAGCCTCTTTGTAGAAGAGTCATACAATTCCATGAGTTGAATACTCCTGGGGATCTTTCTCTTTGGGTCTGTTTTTGTTACCTACTGTGTTATATGTGTCCCTGGGGCAGTCTCATGTAAAAAAAAATATCCTCTAAGTTGCCTGTGGTCTTGAGTACAGAGAAGCTCAAAGGGCCAAGGAATGAGAAATATATGTTCTAGGTTCCATGAGAGCTAGATCTTCAATGATACCTTTTGAACCCTTCCTGAAAATGACACAACAAGATATTTTAATGGATCAATGAATTCAGTGGATCTTAGATTGCTTTATGGCTTGTAGAGAATATATGCAATACTAAGTATCCTTTGGCTGATGAAGTTCATATTGGCTTCCATTTCATCATTGATTTAGAGCTAGAAGGGTCCATGTGGTGCAATCCTCTCATTTTGTCAGTAGTACTGAGGCCCAGAGAGGTTTCAACTTCCTAAGATCATAAGGAATAGATAGACAATCCGAGGTTTAAACCCCTAACCTCTGACTCTTGGGGCAGCATTCTTTCCACTGAACCTCACTGGGTCACCTAGACTGGCAAGATGATTTTCATATATCAACATGCCCCATAAATTCAATATGAAAATAATACTACCATGTTACCACATCATCTCTCAAATGGAGTATAATTTATGTGATATCAAAGCAGATTCTCCCCCTCTTTAGTGATGTAATGGTGCAGTTTCTGTTCTCTAACAAGGGTGCTCTCAAAGTAGTGTGCTGCTGTATACACTTGAATACTAGAGGGATCTAGAATTTTCAATGGATAACATATCTTCCAGTGCTCCCGATTCCTCTCTTGCTCTCGCTCTCTCTCGCTCTCTCTCTCCATACACATGCATACACCCACACCAACACCCCCCCATATATATATATATATATACACACCTATACATACACATACATTCATACATACATACATACACACACAGATGGCAATCTGACCATGACTTAGTAGAGGGTTCCTAAGTCAAGGACTTCTCTAAGGTCATATAACTTGTAAATGTGTGAGGTAGCATTTGAACACAGATCTTATTGACTCCAAGCCCCATGTGCTCTCCATTATCAGTTCTATTTTTAAATATAATAAAATCCTTCAACATGGTTTAATAACACTAGCTCTTGAGTATCTCCCATCTAATCTTTATGAAAACCATATGTTTTTAGAACTAAGGAGAATTTGAGATGAGAGGTCCTAATGAGGATTTAGGCCTCCTGAGGAAACTCCTTTCCTCAAAGGATTTAGCTAATTCCAAACCACTGATAACATTTCTGCAGGTGTGTTGACTGAATCGGAGATGAATGTCATCCTATTTTATCTTTCATGAAAATCGTGTTTCTGCCTTGTCTTTGTGTCAAAGTAGTCAGTGTAAAAGTGATGACTATGTGTTGGATCTCTGTTCAGGAATGAGATGACCCCTGTGGTTTTCTTTCCTAGGAGAGCTTCTCCTGTGCCTTTGGGGTGGGAGACAATTGCCAGTTTCCTCCTGATGACTGGCAGAACCGGACAGCTCTTTATACTCCAAAGAAATGAATCACAGCCCCTAGTGGGGTTGAAATGTCAAACGGATGTATCAACACTTTGTACTTTTCAGAGTTTAGTGTGGGATGGGAGTTGTGTGCAGTCATTTATATTTAAATGTTTGCATGTTAATTCTAAGCATTGCTGGTTTTTTCGTCCTATTTCTAATTGAGTATCCAGAACATTGTGATACATTGAATAACAAAAACAAAAACGCCATGCCTTTTATTAAAAGGGAAGTTTGTAGAAAGAAGGCTGTTGGGGCAGACTTCTTTGAACCAAGATTGCTAAAGGTGAGAGGGAGGACACTTCCTTTGATGAAAATTAAGGGAAAAGAACACAAATTGCCTATGTAGGTATGAAGGAATGAAAACTATTAATGATTTGAATGATATAATCCTTTTTTCTTAAAATATATATGTATATATATTTTACATCTCAGGATTTTTCAGTTAACTCTCTAAGTTTTCTAGAAATTTAAAAAAAGAACAGCCAATTACTTGTATTTTCTTCTGTCTAGAACTTGAGATCGCTGCAGGTTTTATTTCCATAATTGTTTAGCATTCTGAATAAATAAAGAGCAGAGAAGTTTAGTTGGAAGAGGTGGAGAGAGAAGGAGTTGAAAAAGAAAACATGTTCTCTGATCTTCAATGAAAAAGAAATCCTTTGCCTAGATAGAGAGGTGGCGATACACCCCCTCCCATTAGCCTAGCCTGTTTTGTTTTGGCATGAGTAAACATTTTTTTGCCCCTCTGGAGAATGAATTTTTATGGAATATTGGCACATGTAATGTGCCCCAGATTCCCTTCCATTAAGGTAATGCTTATTAATTTAATAAAAGTATGTCAGATTAGGAGCCAGCCTAATATTTTTCCTAAAATCTGTTCAGCTTTTTAATATATCAAGAAATTGAATATTTCTTACTTCAGAGACTAGGGTATAATTAACTATGTCATCTTTCCCAAATACACACACACACACACACACACACACACACACACAGTCTTTTTCAGGCAGCAAATTGTTCCTCATCTTATTAAAATACAGGTCCCTCTTTATTTCTGTCTTTACTTTTACTATGTAAATGGTTTCTAACTGCTCTTTAGCCCCTTCAGTCAGACAAAGAATGAGTTCTGTAACCAAAATGAAAAACCCTCATGAACAAAAGGTTGGGCTTAATGCTGCCACTGCTGGAATTGACAGGAATTTAAATGTACAGCCAAAAGGATGCTATAGGTTAAATTCTCTTCTAGTGGACTAATGCATTCATGCTTAAAAGCAAATTACTGCGATGGGACCAGTTGCAGGCATATAAAAATCAAAATACTTATGAATTCACAGTACCTATAACCCAGTCAGTGCCCTTGGAAACAGAATGGTTTCTGGTGGCCTACAAATTTTCTCATTGTACACAATACTCTTTGATGGATTTGTGAAATGTGATTAGATCCTGTTTGCTACTACCATTGATATTTTGAAAAAAAAAAGGAAGGGGTGGGGCTTAATGCATATTGTAAAAATTTTGGGGATTGGGGCGCTTAATGCATATTCTAAAAATCTAAACATGAAAGATTCACTAACTTTTGAAAAAATGTGATGTATCAAGAATATTCAATATTTCACAGGGATATTCATGCTTTCTTGGGAATCTACTTCACTCCCTTCTCATAATAGACATTTCTACTGTTCTTTTAATGTTTTTGAATAGGTCTGATATTAGGTTATACATCAGGTAGGTTAATTCATAATCTTGAGGAAAAAAAACATAGTTCATCCATATTTTTTTCTTTTTAAAATCCTATTAAATGAATTGGAAGTGCTTTTTTGTAAGACTACAAACAGTATTTTAAATGAATCATAATTACTTCCTTGTTTTGCAACATCCAAGTTTTGTTCTCCTGTTGGGGGCTCACTAAGACATTTCTGTGGTATTCTGAAATAGACTACTGTGTAATCCTATAGACCCATTCTTTCTCTTTTTCCATGTCACCTAGACACATAATAAGGGGTTTTTGTTTATTTTACTCTCCACTGAAAATATTTGGGCTTTCCTGTACAAATACATGAGGAGATTTGTAGTGTCTTTAGAAATCCCCATGTTTCTAGGTCATGGAGAATAGTTACCAGGTCACCCCTCTTCCTAGTTAAAAAAAAAAATGTTTAAGAAGACATGGGCAACTCCAGTTGCTTTTTTTTTAGACCTGGTTTACGATTTTATTGGCATAGGGAACCTCTAGTGAGGAAAATTCATCTAGTGATATAGATCAGAATCTTTAAATCTTAGATAATTTCCTGGAGGTACTGAGAGTTTTATTGGTTTACCCAGTCATGAAATCACATTTCATAGGCTAGACTTGAACTCTGGACATTGAAGCTAGTTTCTGTCTGCTACAGACTTTCTCTACGAATTAATAGGTAAAAATTATGCTGGAGATTTCTTTCTATCTTATGTTCATCTTCCCCTTCCCCTTCCTGTTTCTGTCCTCCTCCTTACTTTCCCTTAGCTTTTCTGCCTCTATAGATCTTCTCCATTTTACTAAAAACAATTAATTTGAAGAGGATGAGGAGCAATGAGAGGTGGGGGTGAGGACAGAGTATTAAAATGGTACATGAGTAGGGTTAACACATCAAGCCCAGAACAATAGGTAAATTCTCAAGTGTGTTCTCATTGATTACAAATGATGGATGAGTTGTTAGATATAGTGCATAAAGTCGGGGACAAGGAATCAGAAAACTCTGTCCTTGTCTTAGCCCTTAGTCTTGTCCTGGTTTTGTTGTTTACTAACCATGTGACTTGGGCAAGTCTCTCATCCTCTGTAAGATGGAGATATCCACCCTTCCTACTTCAAAATGCTGTGGGGCTACAATGAGATAAAGAATAACAGAGCTTTTGTCTACTATAAACTACTATGCAAATGCAGGTGGTTAGTGGTGTTATCATTGTGAGTAATAATGTGGTTCATATTGCTCTGAAAATGTACCTAAAATTGTGGATCTGAATCCATTGGTGCTTGCTGCCACTACCATCTTGGGCAAGTTATTTAATCTTTTGGGGCCTCAGTTTCCTCATTTGGAAAATGAGGGGATTAGATTATATGAATCCTCAGTTCCCTTCCAGCTCTGAATGTATGCCCTTATGATCTTTTTTTCTTCTTCTTCTAGGAATTGCAGTTATCTGACTTTCAAAATGATAGAGTATTTATTAAGCATTTACTGGGAGCCAGACATTATTGCTAAGTGTTGAATATTCTTCACAAATATATTTGAGACTCCATCCATTATTTGCTTTCCCATCTTAAGGATTCCTATGAATTAGAGTATGTATAGTAACAAAACATATTAAAGGTACAAATTAATATTTTCAATGATTAAAGTGTTCTTCATATGCAAATCACATATATAAATGGCAGGAGTATGGATAGTGAGTTGTGATGCATTGCTAAAAGATGCGCTTAGTAAATAATACAACTACCCAGACTCATTCCCCTAATCTCTGCTGTTCCACAAAGTGACCAATTTACTGTTTTATTTATGGGTTGATATTTAAGCAGTCAAGGAGGTGTAATATGGAATTTGACCACCAGATGGCATTGCAGCTACCAAACAAGCCTACTCCAAATTCCTTACCTCTCCTTGACTGGCTGGTGATAATGATGACCCCAAGTTCATTGTAAGTCTAGCAGTATAATTTGGAATGGACCCCAATTTATCAGAAATGCAAATCTCTCCTTAACCCGCTAAACCAGCCCATCGGCTGGTACTCCCACCATCCTGGACCCCTAAAACACTTAAAATGATTCACATTGAATGGCCATTTTATGTATTAATACACATTTAGGCATCATAGGAACCTCAGTTAAACAATTCTTCAAATAGCAAGCTACAATGTCATTGCAGTATGGACCATTGGCTCTGTCCCAGGTATCTCTGAGCTTGCTCCAAGTTTCCTACATCCTTATTCTTCCTCTCTCTCCTTCCTGGCATCCTAGGACACGATACCTCTGCTTCGTTTCCAGTGTACCGATTCCTTGAAAGCCTCCATAAAATGAAGCCTATTTACACACTTTAAGGAGATATTATTTGTAAAGGACTTAGGGTGGTGTTTGGCATATAGTAGGTGCTTAAGAAACATGTCTTACCTTCTCCTTCCCCACTCTGCTTCCACCTACTTAGAGCCACTAAAGAAGTATGCTTCAGTCTTTCCCCCTGCCCCAGGGCAAGACAATAATGGAGTTCTGCAAATAGCTTCCCTTTCCTATTTTTCTGTGTAGGCCTACAAAGACTCCAGGTGAAAATCTTTCAAAGGGCAAAGCAAATGAAAACTGAGGAACTCTGGGAAAATTGGTATCCACAAACATCTTCGAACTTGCACAAATCTCTATGATTCTATTAAAATTTTTTTCACCCCAATCTTCCCATGAGTTCTTAGAAAGCTTTTGTTGTTGTTCCCGCATTTCAGTCATGCCCAATTCTTACCGACCTCATTTGGGGTTTTCTTGGCAGAGATACTGGAGTGGTTAGTCATTTCCTTCTCCAGCTCATTTTACAGATGAGGAAACTGAGGCAGACAGAGTTAAGTGACTTGCCCGTGGTCACACAGCTAGTAAGTGTCCAAGACCAAATTCGAATGTGAGTCTTCCTAATGCCAGGCCAGGCACTTTATCTACTGGCTGCTTAGCTGCTGTCATTATTCTTTTAGATAGCTTTACTTGTTAGGAATGTTCTTTTTTATGAGTGAGAATCTGTCTCTCTGTAGTCTCTACCCACTGGTTTTAGCTCTTTCTTCTTAGGCCAGTGAGAATGTGACTTGCACAGGGTCACACAGCTAGTATCTCAGGACAGATTTGAACTCAGGAAGATGAGTTTTCCTGACTTTAGGCCCAGAGCTCTATCCACTGCACCATCTAGCTGTCACCTAGCTACCCCTAGATTATATATAAATATTTAAAAAGTAATTATTGGGAAAAACTTCATCATCCATCAGCATCAAATCCATCTTTGTGCTTCACCTCATCACCACCCTCTGTTGCTCTCTTTGGAGGGCGGAGCCATGAACTTCAAAACCTCCCTGACTTTTGTACTGGGCAAGGATTGTCTATTCTCATATTTGTATCCCTAGAACTTAGCGCAGTGGCTGGCACATAGTAGGCACTTAATAAATGTTTATTCACTACCTCAATATATGCCTATGGACATATCCTGGCCATCTTACAATAGGACTGAGGCAGTGAGACATAGATGATTAAGATCTAGCCTGGGAATCAATAAGACCCAGGTTCAGATCCTTCCCTTATGCCTACTAGTTGTGTGATCATAGGAGAATCAATTTAATTTTTCTGAGTCTTAAGATGTTTTCTAAGACTCTTCTGGCCATGTGATCTCCTTTAGTAAGGGGAATTCATAGGTCCTTATACCTATGTACGTGTATCATACATATGTATAATATAAACATGAATGATTTTTGAATGACATGATCAAAAATTAAGTTTATTTAAAAAATAATAACACACCATGGTGCAGTGGAAAGAATTTTTTATTTTGTGCACGTAAAATTGGACTCAAGGGCCTGGGTTCAAATCTTGACTCTGTCATTTATTACTTGTGTATCCTTGGGGAAGTCACTAACCTTCTTTGGGACTCAGTTACTCAGCTGTTAATGCCAGTGCCTTGTCTCTGTTGATTACTATGTATAACATATATGCATGTAGGTGATGGTTGGCGATTGTTGTTCTTTGTTCTCAAAGAGGACCCAAATGACAACACTATGTTCGAGTCGAGGTACATTGTGTCTGACTGTAGCTGATTAGACCAATATGATCTCAGAATGCTCTGTACAGATCAGACAGAAATAGTCTCTCTCTTTTCTCTCTATCCCTCTCTCTCTCTTTCTTTCTCTTTCTCTCTCTCCATGGGTATATGTAAGTATATGCATATGCATAGATGTAGATGTTTCTATAGGTACACATACATATGTTGATAAATATATTTATATATGCATATATACATACATATAAACATATGTACATGAATGTGTGTATATATATATATTATTTATACATACACATTTGCATAGCCTATTAGACTGTGACTTCCTCATTGACTTACTAGATGATCTGTAAGGGACCTCTCTAGCTTATATTGTTATGTGATCATAAAAATCCATTAATATTCATTCCTCTTTAGTTTATTTTTAGCCACTAGTTCAACCAATCTCTTGATAGTGGAGATCTCTGAGCGTTAAACTCAAATGGAAATGAGGGTCACTAAACCTCTTTATGGACTGGATATTGACTTAGAAAACCACATATTAACATTATCTATATTCAGTTATATTTTGATTTATTTTATTAAACCTTTCCCAATTACATTTTAATTCAGTTTGTGTTTTTGACACTTCTGGTATAGATTATAGATAGATTCTGAGAATGGCAGATTCCAGGGTCAGTCTACAAGTTAACTATATTCATTTCACTCTAGGGTAAATTCATGTATCTATCCTTTCCTTTAAATATTATAACTGAGAAAGGTCTTCTTACAACTCTACTTTACCTAACTTCCTTGCCTGAATTTCATGAAACCAGAACGCTCTGCCAAGCATTGGTACAGGGGGCAGTTAATTTCCTTAAAATAAAGTTTATGGATGTTCATTGAGAAATGGTGAACAGAACAGTCATTAAAGGAATTAAAACTGCTGGGGCACAATATTAGTTCAGATCCTTGTCAATGATCTGATTCATGTCTTTGGCAACTATCTGATGTTACGGAAGTGCCTTTTTTCTTTTTTAAAAAAATTGAATTATGGTGAGATTTGGTTGTAAGACTTCAGTAGTATTACTGAATATTAGAATTGTAGTCCACCTTCCCTACAAGATGGAAATGACCCCAAGAGAGGTTAAGTGAATTGTCCAAGGTCACAAGTGGTTAGTAGCAGAGATGGAGTTTTCTGACCACAAATTCAGTACTATTTCTACCACACTATGTTTCCTTTCTATTAAAAAAAAATAACTGAAGAAGCTGTTTTTTTTTTCAAAGTATAACTTTACTCTTTTGGGACAAGGTGCTTCCACCTGCCAGGAAGAGTAATAAAAGTAGTTAGGAGCCTTTAGGGATAGAAAAGACAAATTAACCTGGCTTTGCTGCTAGCTCCAATCCCTGCTGCCCGTAAGTTTACAATCTAAATTAGAAAGGCTTGTTTAGGAATCTATTCTCATTTAGGTTTTGTCAGACATCCCAGGAAAGACTTTGCCAACATGCACAGCTCCTGATGATGTAGCCTTTCCTTCTTCAGAGTTCAAAGAGATAAATAAGACTTTCCCAGGATCCATGGTGACAGGTGTTCACTGGGAAAATGGATTGAAATTTTGCTTGAGACGCTTGAAATCCAAACTTATAGTCTTGGCTCAAGTTAATAGGGAAATAACAGCACAGATTATCTTCAGTTGTTTTCCATAAAGCTGATTGCATCTCTCTCCTCCTCCCCCACCGCACCCCTGCCCTCTATCCCCTACCCACTTTGGCTTAGGCTCATATGAAGCTAAGTGAATGATGCTAAGGGTAGTAATGGTCTTATATTTCATAGATATTACCTAACATGACCAGGATGAAGGACAGCACACATTTCCAGACATGTCCCTGTCTAGACCAAATTTCCTTTGCTAAGTGACATGAGCTTGTGGATACTCCAAGAGGAAAAAAAAATGAGATGCCTGGCAATGGTATAAGGAAAGAGTTTATTTGAAAAAGGGGGGAAAACTGTGGTTATACAATTTTCTTTTGTAATTACTTCCTAATTCATTGTACAAACATATGAATGAAGCTGATAAGTATTTAATATTTTCTCCCCTACGAGATCATTTCCTCCTATTTATAGTTTTTTTAATTGAAGTAGGTTAGTATTTTATTGTACTTTTTAACATTTTTATTTTGTGCACATAAAATAAAACTCTGTGGTTTCGTATTTTCAGTAATATATCTTTTTTTCTTCCAATTTATGTTTTCTTTCCTCACACAGAGGGTTACTTCTACAGGAGAACAGCCGGTTCACAGAAGCCTTGCATTACTATAAACTGGCGATTGGTAGCAGGCCTACATTAGCTTGTAAGTAATGGTGGAATACTTAAAAGTACCCCTTTTCCTCTTATTCCAGGAAACTTAGCTTTGGGGCTTAAAGTTAACATAAAATCAATAAATAGAACATTATAGGCAATTTTAAAGAATTTTAGTAATCCTCAGAAGTGGCTATTTTTATAATATTTCATTAGTAATTCTCAACCTTTGCTAAATTACAGGTTTTTCTAATTTTTGAATCTTTTTATGACATCTGTTCTCTTTTCAGATGGATATTCCTCATTTTGATTGTAAGCTCTTTAAGAGAGGTCTACGTCTCTCTTTCTTCTGAAGGCCCCACAGAACTAGGCACGTTGCCAAACCTACAATAGTAGTTCAGTTTATTTCGATGCAATTGGCTTCCTTTGGAATTCTTTGTATTTTCTTTATGTATTCAAAAACACTATTCTGAAGAGTTCCACCAGATAAGCTGCACCAAACAGCCAAAGGGATCCATGCCTCACAAAAAATTCAGAATCCCTGTCATAAAGTCATTCCCCTAATGGTAGAAATGTTACCCCTAACTAATAGAGTAATATTGATAAGTTTCATCCTCAACTTAAGTTTACATTTCCTTTTGTTTCTCCCCTAGCTGCGTATTTAAATACTGGCATTATTCTCATGAACCAAGGAAAGACCGAAGAAGCCCGCCGTACATTCATAAAATGTTCAGAGATCCCTGATGAAAACTTGAAGGATCCTCATGCCCATAAGAGCTCTGTTACCAGTTGCCTTTATAATTTGGGAAAACTCTATCATGAACAAGGTCGCTACGAGGTCAGGCCAAATGTTCATATCTCTCTCTCTCTCTCTCTCTCTCTCTCTCTCTCTCTCTCTCTCTCTCTCTTTCTCCCTCTCTCCCCCTCTCTTCTTCTTCTTTCTTTCTCCCTTTTCTTGGTCCAGGCCTGTGATTTATCAGTATTGGTGATTCTTGGTGAGGAAAATTCCATTTCCAGCTCACATGGGCAAATGTTCTGTATCATGGACACCTAAAGAATTGCCTGAGGCACTGAGACATTTACTGACTTAAAGTTAATATCTAGTGTATGTCACAGGCAGAATTTGAATCCAGGCTCTCCTGACTCCAAGTTTGAATGTGTACCCATCTTAGAGACATTGATGCCTAAGTAAATTTTGAATACTTTAAAATACCCTCTTTCCTCTTCTTGCTCCAGGAAACTCAACTGTGGTGCTTAAAGGACACATAGAATCAAGTACTTAGAGCATTATAACTCATTATAATGAATTTCAGTAACCTTTGCTGGAGGCTGTTTTGTAGAATTTTATTATAATGATAATGCTGCCTCTTACTACATTCTATATTGTTGTTCAGATATTTTTCAGTCATATCTGACTCTTTATGATCCCATTTGGAGTTTTCTTGGCAAAGATATTGGAGCAGTTTACCATTTCCTTCTCCAGCTCATTTTACAGATGAGCAAACTGAGGCAAACAAGGTTAAAGTGACTTGTCCAGGGTCACACAGCTAATAAATGTTTGAGGCTAGATTTGAACTGAGAAAGATGAGTCTTCCTGACTTCAGGTCTGGCACTCTATCCACTGCAGTGCCACCTAGCTGCCCCAGTTTCTATAAATCCAATCTTGTTTAGAGAATATGTTTTCTTTACTTTCTCCATTCTTCTCTAGCCCTAGGGATTTCACTTTTTAAAATTCCCTTCTTTGTTAATTTTTAAGCATTAAAACCATTCATAGGGTTATAGAGAAGGAAGCAGGAAAAGCCCTCTGATGTTATGTAGTCCAACTCTCTTCTTTTACAGAAGAAGAAACTGAAGTCCAGAAAGATTAAATAACTTGCCCAAATTCACACAGGAAGTAGGGCTAGCATTTGAACCCAGATCCCCCGTCTCCAAATTCAGCGTTCCTTCTACTTTATTTCGATGCTTTTATTTGACTTTAATGCTTCTTGTTTTCTCAATGGACGTAGTTTTAAAAAGGCAAAAATATACTGTGATAGTAGCTTTAGTTCAGGTATGGTGAGCAGAATTGAAATGAGAACAGTAAGATCCATGATATAGTCTGGCTCACCCCTAAAAGAAAATCAAATTTCCTAAAAGCATGTGCTATATAGATAAATGAGGATATTACTATTTGAAATAATAGCTTTTGATAAATTTGGTTTATCTAAAGCACCTACATGCTCAGTAGGTAAGAGCTGAGGTGTTTTTTTTTCTTTTGTTATCACTAAATATTTATTAACATTTTTCCTTTGCGATACTCTTGTAAGGTTTGTAAAAAAAATCCCATTTGGCACTTAACTAAGTGACCTTTATTAAAGTCCTTTTTTTGCCCAATTGACCTGTTGGATTCCCCACAAAGGATAGGGGTTGTTGTTACTTCTAATTAAACACATTTCCATTGCCATAGGAGTGATGTGTCTATATATGTATATATATGTATATATATATATATACACACATATATATATACATATATTTTTTAATTTGGTTTTTGCTTTTGTGAGTGATTTGCTTTGCAATTTAAAAAGTAAACAGTTGTAGATACTGTTAAGAATCCCTATGGCTAGCTTCCATTGCTTACAGTTTTTCAAAATTGTCATGTGTTGGGGTGGGGTAGTGGGGAAAGTGTCAGACCTTGGTTAATTAGAATGAATGACATTATCATAGAACCATTTTATGTTAGGAACCTCTTTCTGTTCAATGGGGGTAATCAGCTGACAAAAAAGAGGGGAAAAGAAAAATGGAAAACTCTAAGAAAGTAGTAGGTAGCATGTGTGTAGGGAAGGAAGGAAGGAAAGAAGGAAGGAAGGAAGGAGAGAGAGAGAGAGAAAGAGAGAGAGAGAGAGAGAGAGAGAGAGAGAGAGAGAGAAAAGAGACTTACCTTGAATCCGAAAGAGAGTTATGAAATTAATTGTTATTTCAGCTGTTAATCTGGGCAAAACTCTAACTCTAACACACTTTTGGTGCCTAGGGAAAGACTTAAATTTTTTCTGCAATTTAACCTGATGATTCTTGGATCTTTAAGAATGTCAAGTCCTAGGAATAGAGATGAGTTCTAGTACTGATGGTGCCATTGAATCAATCAACTAAACAAGCATTTATTAAGTGTCTACTTTATTCCAGGTACTGGAGATACAGACAGAGTAAAGGGAATGTTCCCTTAAGTTAGTACATATGACATAGTGGAAGAGGGCTGGCTTTGGAGCCAGAAAGATCTGAATTTAGCCCCCACCTCAGATGCATACTGGCTCTGTGACCCTGGACATGTCAACTAACCTCAAAGTGATCTAGGTGGCTTTTTAAGACTATATGGAAGTTACAGAGGAGGTGTCAACCTGCATTAGTAGAGGGACCTTCCTCACCTGGGAATTACTTGTACTAGTGAAATCGCAGGTTCAGTCTCTAACTCTATCCCCATGTCACTTGAGCAAAGTGTTTAATTTCTTTTTATGCTAGTTTCAAAGTAGTTAGTTTTAAATTCTTTAAAATTTGGTAGCTGAGCTAAGTACAATTCTGTTTTCTCTCTAAAGTTGTTTGAGTCTATGAAATGTTAGCGTTACATTGATTTCATAAGTAGAATACAATGAATATTAATGTATTAACATTTTTGTCTATATAGGTTATGTTATTGACATTATAAAATGTCTTAATTAATGCCTCGATTTACTTGATTAAAGAATACTAGAATGTCCTTGCTGGATACACACACACATACACATATACACACATATACATAAATATACATATATATATACACTTACATGTGTGTGCATATATATGTAAGTATATTTATGCATATATACAAATATGTATATATAGATACTATACATATGTAGATATATGGATATATATTTATTTATTTTCCATATTTATAATGAAATGTTAGACTTCAAGTACATGCTGTGTCTGAGTTCTCTTATCAGTATTATGTGAAACAGTGAGGTGTAGTGGTAAGAACATTGGGTTTACATTCAAAGGATCTGTCTTCTAGTCTCAGCCCCTATACTTATTTGATGTGGACCCTGGGCAGTCATTAACCTTTCCAGGTCTCAGTTTCTTCATGGGTAAAGTTAGGAGGTTGACCAGATGGCCTATAAAGTCCTTCCTACCTCCAAACTGTCTCATCCAGTGAATCCTGTGGACAGTTCTGTTAAGAGATTCAGTTTCAGAATTATCAAGTTGAAATGAACCTCAGAAACCAATTCAGTCCAAACTGCACCTCAGTAAGGATCCCCTTGGGCTTGGAGTTTGGAAGATCTGAGTTCAATGGCTGTCTCAGACACTTGCTAACTCTGTAGCCCTGGTTAGTTAACTTACATTCTTTCAGACTCAGTTGCTTCATCTCTAAAATGGGGATAAAAACAACACCTGACTCACAGTGTTGTTGTGAGGTTCAAATGAGATAACATACAAGGTGCTCTGCAAACATTGAAAGTATTATATAAATGCTAACTTTTATGTAAGTCACCATCTAGCTTCTGTTCAAAGCTTTTATTTAAAGACATCTATTAAGAAGGAACCTACTAACCTCTGCAAAGATGAAACCCATTCAATTTTGTCCTATTCCTATTGTAATTCATAGAAATATTTCTCTTACAACCTTCACCCATGTGTTATAGTCAAAAGAGCCCTGGATTTGGGGGTCAGAGGACTGGGTTCAAATTCTGCCTCTACTACTGTTCCTTTTGTGTCCTTGGACAAGTCATTGGCCTTTTTGGTCCTCAGTTTCCTCATCTGTAAAATGGTGCCTTTCAATTCTGTGATTCTGTGATAGTAACTTTATCCGGAAAAGAGAGAGAATATGATAGATGGTTTTGATTTTTTTTTCACTAAGGTAATAGAAATAGCCTGGCCCACTAGGATAATGATTATTTGATAGTCATCACAGAGGTTAAAGGCACTCTGTTCTTGGAGTAACTGCTCTATGAGTTTCAAACTTGAAGTGTTTCAGTCTCTTTCTAGTTTTATAACTTGTGTGGACTGAAAAAAAGTTTCGAAAACACCATTGGTAATAGACATCTGGGTATACTAAACTTTTATATTGCTTCCTTCACTATTTGGACTGGGTTCTTTCGCTAATAAGGTTGATGTATACTGGCGTCAAAGTACAGCTCAATTTCTTTTCCCCCAAAGGTGTTTTAAAAAAAGGAGCAGTATTGTTATTACTGTTCCAGTAGGAAGATTATAACTTTGGTTCAGAGGGTGGTTTACATCTTCTTTTCACTGAAGTGCTTTCTTTATATTCAGCACCTCCATTGACAACATGTCTATTTTCTTCTCTCCTACATTAGGAAGCACTTACCGTGTATAAGGAAGCCATTCAGAAAATGCCCCGGCAATTTGCTCCCCAGAGCTTGTACAACATGATGGGTAAGTCCAATATTCATCTTCTTATTGACATTCAAGGACCTTGTGATGAATTTAATTATGGGTTTGTATTACCTGGAGTTGAAATAAACTACCTCATTAATCCCTACATACCGAGTTGATTCATTAAGGAGCCTCACCTGCAGAAGTCTAACAGCTGAACACCTGTTCAAAAGATTCAGGAAATGAATTAAAGTATGGACTTTTCATGAATTGGACTATTGACCTAAATGCGTTCGCAGAATTTTTTTTCCCCCTCAGGAATACAGCCTGATATCATGAGACCATCTCTCCTAATACTTTTACCTAACAGTGGCTTCTTTAAATGAATCCAATTTTCTTATCCAGAAAGTGTGTAAAACCTTGCATGTAGCCTATGTCAGTCTAAGAGATATCAATGTAATTGACTTCCTTTACAATATGATATGTTTTATTTTGTGATGTTTATCAAAGAAAAGGTCCATTTCTCTAGACTGCCAAAGGGGACTCTGACCCAAAAAAAGGTTAAGAACTCCTGCCAGATGTGGCAGTATATTCTTGACATCCCTATTGCTGAGGAGGCTGAGAATGGAAGATAGAGTGTAAAATTTCTGAGCTGCCACATAGGGTGAAATCCAGCCAGGTTTCCACACTAAATCTGGCACCAGCAGAGTGAGTTTCAGGTGGTGGAGGGCCACTGGGCACTCGGGAGTGGTGAACTGACCCAGGTTTGGAAGACAAAGCAAGAGAAAATCCCCATCCTGATGGTTATTGGGATTAGGCTGCAGTTTTAGTCTAGGCAAGGTAGGGAGACCTAGTCACAAACAAATAAACTAAAAGAATCCCCCTGGTTTAAAGTGTCTTGGATGAGACCAGAGTTATTCATCCAATGCCCATTTATCATATGTAGTGAGTTGATGACTTCCCTGTGGGGAATTTATGTTGCTAGTATTCAGGAGATTCAAAGAGGTATGTTAACTTATCACATGACAATGAGAAGGCTTTTTTTCTCTCTCTTACAGGTTAAGGGTTAAGATGTGCAAATGAGAAATATTGTAGGAAAAGTTGGGTGGGTGCAAAGTTTAATGGGGAAGAGTATGATTTTTCCATATCTGTCTTACTGGTTTTTGTGTTTGCTTTTTCCTTTTTAACATAAATCATGAGCTAACCCATTTGATTGGGCTTATATCAGAGATACATAGATTTAGAGCTGGAAAGGATCTTAGAAAACCCTAAGTCCTGATTAAATAATTGAGGAAACTGAGTCATAGAGAACTTAATAACTTACTCAGTGTCATACGGCTAGTAAGTCCTTGAGGTAGGATTTGAACTCAGGTCTTTCTGACTCTAAATCCCACATTCTACACACTCCTCTGAGACTCTTTACTTCATTAACCGTGACATAGAGAGGCACCTGTTATAAGAGGGAATGAGTTGCCTACAATGCTTAATGAAGAAGAGTCCCATTTTTGCTTCCCCTTTGCCTCTTTTCCCAGTTTCAATCAACAGTTAAGGATTTAAAAAAAATGATGAGTTATCACTCTGGATCCCCTTTCTCTCCTTTCATTTACTTCCTCAATTACATTTCATGCCATAGTGCTTTTATTCCCTCCCTCTGAAACGTATCTAGTCATCCTGATAGGTTATATAAAAGTTAAAGTTTTAAAAATCCTTTCCCCATGCTCCATACTCTTATATAGCCAAATGAGTACAGCTGTAATATGGACTTCTTCAAGAGGTTTGATGAGAATGGTCATGATTAGAAGTCATTGTTGATGCTGGCCTGATATTTCTGTAATTCCTATATCCTTTCTTTGCCACATTTCTTCAACTGTCAAATAAGAATGATCTCCAATTTTCATCCTTGCACGGATGTTGGGAAGGATTATCATTTTTATTCTTTTTTTGTTTAATACTTAGAGCTCTGAGAACAGAATTCCTATAACATCTTGGATGTGTCAGTTATTGTTAATGTTGGTGAAAACCTGCAAAGTTGATTTAAACCAACTTAACTATTTTTTTGTTGTTTTTTGTGAACACCTTTGACAATCTGGCGAAGTTTATGGGTACCTCCTCAGAATATATAAATTAAATAAAATTTATAAGTTTACAAAGAAAATCATTTATATTAACATAGTTATCAAAATGTTTGAAAAATTTGTGATTTTGCAATATGTGTGCTTCTCTATTAATGCATTAAATAAGTCAATTCATTTAAAATGTAAGCAAGTTAAAGTTAAACTTTATTTTTAAAAGTCAGGTCAAGGTGAAAGCTACTGTTGCCTATATCCATAATCATAGGAAATAGTAAATTCTAGTTAGAGGTTAGCGAAAATAAATGTGTAATTTGTTCCTTATCAAAATTCATAGACCTAGCTGAAATCCATGCACCAAAACCTTTGGAGTCTTTGGTTCCCCGTTTAAGAAGTCCTGATTTAGGGGCAGCTAGGTGGTGCAGTGAGTAGAGCACTGGCCCTGGAGTCAGGAGGACCTGAGTTCAAATCTACCCTCAGACACTTGACACACTTACTAGCTGTGTGACTTTGGGCAAGTCACTTAACCCCAATTGCCCTGCCTTCCCCTCTGCAAAAAAAAAAAGAAAATAGAGAAGTCCTGATTTAGATAAGTGGAATTTGTTGATGTAGAATTAGACTCCATATCCAGGTCGGATGCCCAATTCTATTCTATGAGTGTTAAGCTCATCTCCAACAAAGCATAAGAATACTCCGAGAGATTATTGCTTAAACTTTTTACCCTTTAGGAATGTTTGTTTCATTCACAGTCATTGAATGATGTTTTTAGATCTTTGGGAGAGACTCTAAAGCATTTTTCTAAAAATCTTAATTACATCTATCGCCTTGGCAATCACCATCCATTTATGATTGTATGAGAGATTGTCATCTGGCCTTGTGGGCAGTAAAAGCTGCTCACTGGCAGTCGTTTTCCCATACAACAATTTCTCATCTAGACAAACAAGTGAACTCCCCAGAGTGTTTGCTTTTACTTTTAGTATATTTTATTAGCCGACCATTTGACAAGATAAACGGCTGAGGAGATGAATTGTGTTATCAGTTCATCAGTTTCATTAGGCTGTCAGCAGGCAGTGATTATTCTATCAAGATTATCAACAACCAAGGACTTGTTTTCTAATTCACACATTTACATTTTATTAGCACCCTGAAGAGAACAGTAATAGATTATGAAGTGTGTATTTGACTATATAACCTCCCTCGCCCTTCCATGTGCATTTTCCTCTCTCCCTCTTATGTCTTGGAGATAGGAAGGAAGAAGGTTGGATTTTGGGGAAAAAGAATTTCGAAGGTAAGCTAAAACTAGAAAGTTAATGAGAACTTGAAATGAATAAAATGTCAAATAAAAAATTCACTTTCTTTAGTATAAAGATTTTAAATGTCTGCCTCCCTCGTGAAGACCACATAGAATTTTAGTAGGGGAGCTACAGTGGATAGAGCAACAGCCCTGGAGTTGCGGACCTGATTTTAAATCCTGCTGTAGATACTCATCAGCTGTGTGACCTTGGTCAAGTCACTTAACCCTGATTGCTTCCAAAAAATATATATGCATATATATTATATATATAATATATATTTAATATGTATTTAAATTATTTAATTATATATGTATAAATTATTTGAATTATTTATAACATTTAAATGTTTAAGTTAGATAATGGTGGCAAGATCTACCGTAGGTCTTACTGGACACAAAGTCAGTAAGATCTATGTTCCAGACTCACCTCTGACACATACTGTTGTATAGCCCTGTGCCAATTACTTAGTATTCAAAGCAATTTTTTATAAGACTGTAATCTGCAGAGAAGGAGCTGCGTTGGTAAAGAGAGATTTCTCATCCAGGAGTTCCTTATAATAATTAGATAATATAATCATTCCCTATCCTGTTTTCTTACTCCACTGAATGCTGCAAGCCAGATTTACTTAGTATTTTATGATTTACATAGTTCTTTCCTCATGAGAACCTTACTGGGTAGCTGGTAGTAGTATGAATATTCCCATTTTATGGATGAAAAACTAAGGCTCAGAGAAGTTCAACACAAATTTATTCAGCACCAATTATTTACGTACGGCATTGTGCTAGGCTTTGGGGATAAAAAGATTAAAGTGAAACCCCGTTCCCTCAAGGTGCTTCCATGCTACCTTGGAGACAACATGCCCTGCCTCACTGAAATCTAATACACGGGCAAATCAAGATGTCACCCTCATGATGTCATTGGTCCTCTTTGAGAACGAAGGATGAACAACAAGAAGAACAGTATACACATATAAATTTATACAAGCTATATGCAGAATAATTTGGGGGAATAGTAGAGGGAAGCTGTCATAGGTGGGGCATCAGGCACAACCTCCTAAAGATGGTGCTGAGCTTAACTTTGCAGCAAACTAGGGATTCTAAGAAGAAGAGGTGAGAAACACGCAAAGGCAAAGTTTCTAGCTGTGGAGTGAAACACCTGAGGAACTGTCAGATTGGCTAAGAAAGTTGCCCTCAGCAAGGAAGTAAATATCAGAGCCAGGAAATGAATCTAGGTTTCCTGGGTGGTGCTGCCTCTACAAGAAAGTTTATTCTGACCACCTAACAAAACTTTTACCATTTCTTTGGCTAAGTATATATTTGCAAATGGTGGATTTAAGTGTGGCTTCCTACCTTACATTTCTGCACTTCTATGTAACAGCCAAAGAATTTCAACTTCCTTTAAAGGATGTGACCATCTTTAACATTACATTTTTATGTTTTCGGGCTTTTGTGGTAATTCTTATCTAAGCTTTTGTAAGCCTAGATAAGAGTGTTATCTTAATGTCTTGGATTTCATTGCCTTAATAAGATAGCAGGAACTGAGGATGTTTTCACTAAGCATCCTGCCCTCTTTAGGATTTACATGATTTAGATGCAGAGATAATACAGATTAAAGCCAGAAAACTCAGAGTATATGAGCAGAATTGAAGATATATATATATATGTATGTATATGTATGTGTGTATGTGTAAACCTCCATATACATATATATGTATATATATAGGGTTATTGTGAGGACAGAAGGAGATAATATATGTAAAGCATTTTATAAACCTTAAGACATTAATGATAGCTATCACTATTATTGCATTAATCAATAAATGAAATAAATACAAAATACCCCTAGCAAATAATGATTTTAAAACTACATAGTCAAACAGCTTTTTGTATCTATTGTCATTTATTTTAGGTATGACTTTGGTATATAAACCCAGTCCTCACAGTTAAACCCTAAATATCACTCTTCTTGTTCAGTTTATAATCACTGAATTTTCCTCATGATGTGAGGGAAAATGGGCACTCTTATCGGAGAAGATGATAAATTGTTCACAGAACTTGGTCTTGTATGATTACTGCCTATATCTATCAACAAATTCTCCAGAGGAGATTAACTCAATGTGCTGTATGTACATACCTTTTCCTTGGGTTTTATTAAATACTTGGGCAATACTAAGGTAGTGCTCATTTGTTATCCCCTTGTCATGGTATATAATGGAGCCACTCACTGTCTCAGCAATACATATCTTTGATGACATTTTTTGTGGTAGCTTGTATGCATAAATGAGTTCTGCTAAAATGGCTACCTCTCTCTGTTGCTTTTTGAGTGATTTGTAGTTTTTAAAGTTTCTGAGATTATGATCTTCCTTCATTTTCAACCATGTTGGAGAATTATTGGTGTAGGAGTTATAAGATTGCGTGTTTTTGTGTACATATGTGCTCATGCATGCCTGGGACTACCTTGGGATCATGAAAATTAGGGTATAATTTCCCTAGTGTTATCCAGACCCCTTCATTAGGTTGTAAGCTCCTTGAGAGCATGAAATATTGTTTGCTTATTTTTTGTATCCCCAGCATGTAGCACGGTTCCTGGCACATAGTAGGTACTCAATAAATGTTTGTTGATTTATTTTTATCCATTTTGTCCTGACTTATTAACCATCTACAGGTTTAAAAATTGTTTTTGTATATTAAATGCTTAATTGCTATTTCAAAAAGAAAATTAATTTGACTTGATGTAGGTATGGGTTTGTTCACTGAGATGAGCATCCAACTATGTGTCATAATTGGGAAATATATACTGTCCTGTGTTGGTATTTCTTGTGTGAATTACTAGGCTTGTCTTTGAAAGGCCATAGGCATCTTTAAAGAACCATTATATTGTTTAGTCATTTACAAATAGGTGAATCTTAAGAATCTACATTTTTATAGAACATATTTCTTATATTTGGACTTTCCACAGGATATCTTCTACACCATTAGTGAATACTTTTGAAAAACACATATCTCTTTCTCATATTTTACTGGACAACAATACTCAGGATTGTTGAACAAAGTTAACTTTTTAGCAATACCTGTCAAGAAACCTTGTATGATGTTAGAACATGCATATGCAAGACATCTTTTTGGAGTAAAGACTTCAAAGGCTACATGTTTCTTCCCCAATTAAAAAAAAATAATGAGGAATGGAATAAGGAGTACACATATCACCATCTTATATTCTCTATACCTCTTAGTAAATTGTATGATTCTGAAAATGGACCTGCCAGAGAAAATCATTCCTAAAAGCCTTCCTCTTATCTCCTATTTTTTCAATAAATAAGCATATTTTGTTTTAATAAATACGTAGACTTTTCTCATGAAAGAAATTGAGAATATATGAGAAAATTGGAATACAGATCAGACAGTAAAGAAATATATAGTTCCCACTGTGTACCAGATACTGTGCTAAGTGCTAACAAAGAAAGGTAAGACAATAGTCCCTGTGCCAAAGAGCTCACAGTCTAATAGTGGAGACAACAAGGGGAAAAACAAAAAAAAATGTACCAACAAATTTATATGTATGTGTGTGTGTGTGTGTGTATTTATACACATATACACATACATACAGATCATCATATTGCATGATAATCTTGGGGAAAGCAGTAGCACTAAGGGGGATCTGGAAGGGTTTCTTGCAGAAGGTGAGATTTTAACTGAAATTTAAAGGAAGTCAGAGAAACAAGGAGGAAGTGATGAACATACCAGGCCTGATGACCAGTGAAAATTTCCATTTGGGAGATAGACTGTTTTGAGTGAGAAACCCCAAAAAGTTAGTGTCACTGGACTGCAAAGTATATAAAGGTGAATGAGGTGTAAGAAGATGATTAGATAGAAGGGGGGGCATGTTTTAAAGAGTTTTAAAAGCCAACATGTGAGTTTAAATTCAATCTTGGAGAAATCAGTATTTGATCATATCTGCTTGATTACCTTTTCCCATTTTCTGGAATCTTCTCCTTTTTGAGTTGACCTGAATTTTCATTCCTTATTGCTGCCTTTAAATTTATGTTACCTCCAGAATAATTTTCTTTTTTCAAATCTTATATAATATTTTATTTTTTCCCAATTACATGTAGAAATAATTTTAACACTTTTTTTTTCAAATTTTGAGTTTCAAATTCTCTCCTCTCCTCCCCCCCATTGAGAAGGCAAGCAATTTGACATAGGTTATACATGTGTAGTTATGCAAAAAAAAATTTCCGTGTAAGTCATTGTTTGAAAGACAAGAGACAGACGGACACACACACACATATGCATACACACACACACACACACAATAAATAAAGAAAAAGTATCTTTTATCTGCATTCAGGTTCTACCAGTTCTTTCTCTTGAGATGGACAGCATCTTTTATCACAAGTCCTACAGAACTGTCTTCAATCATTGTATTGCTCAGAATAGCTAAGTTATTCATAGTAGATCATCAAACAATATTGCTGTTACCGTGTACAATGTTCTCCAGGTTCTGCTTATTTCACATTGCATCAGTTCATGTAACTCTTTCCATGTTTTTCTGAGAGCATCCTGCTCATCATTTCTTAGTGCAATAGAATTACATCACAATCATCTACCACAACTTGTTCAGCCATTCCCCAATTGATGGACGTCCCCTAAATTTCCAATTCTTTGCCACCACTAAAAGAGCTACTATAAATATTTTTGTACACATAGGTCTTTTTCCTTTTTTTTTTTAAATCTCTTTGGGATACAGACTTAGTAGTGGTATTGCTTGGTCAAAGGGTATATATGGTTTTATAGCCCTTTGGGCATAGTTACAAATTACTCTCCAGAATGGATGAATCAGTATATAATTTCACAAATAGTACATGGTGTTTTAATTTTCCCACATTCCCTCAACATCTGTCATTTTTTCTGTCCTATTAACCAATCTGACAGGTGTGAGGTAGTAGCTCAGAGTTTTTTAATTCACATCTTCCATCAATAGTGATTTATAACATTTTCTCATATGACTGTAGATAGCTGTTATGGTAATTAGGGTGGGACTTTTTTTTACTGTTTCCTCTTTTGGAATGCTCAGGTAATCAAGTACCTTTGATGAGTTTTGCTTTTCAAATGTCATAGCAAGCAAAGCAGACTTTTTGTTGTCTTTGTTTTGGAGTGCTTCTCAGCACTAAAGAATCTTTGATTGAATCTGGAGTCTTTGATGACCTGCTTAAGTCACAAGAAGGCCTAAGTCACATGGGTTTGAGTCCCATGGTTGTGACGCCCTTTGACCCTGAAGAAGTGTATATAAACTCAGAGGTTAGTGTTTTGCCTTTGGGGGACACACTCATTCAAACAGTGTTGGTGATGAGTCTCTAGGTAGCTGTTGAAATCCCTGTCCCCTGCACCCCCGCTTTGAAAAACCCAGGTGCTTCTCTGGTAACTAGGTATTGCGATTTGGTCTGTTTATATTGTCTTTGATTGTAATACCTGTTTGTATTTGCTCTGAAGTTCAGGGTGCTGACTTTTTCAAGTGATATATGTATGTTTAATTGAAGTGAGATTGTAAACCCTTTAAAGTTGCTTTCCTTGGAAAAGCAGATCAAACAACTTGTGCTGGCAGCCCTTCTGCGTCCTGGTCTGGTTGTTGATCTTTCATCCCCACATCAGCTGCTAGTAACATTGTTGTTACAATAACTTTGATTACTTTGTCTGAAAACCACCTGTTTATATCCTTTGACCATTCACCAATTGAGGAATGGCTCCTATTTCTATAAATTTGATTCAGTTTTCTATGTTTAAGAAATGAAATCTTCATCAGAGAAACTCATTGTATAATTTTTTCCCGCAGTAACGATTACCAACTATGAATTTCCCTCCATCCTATTTTCCTGATGTTTATTCTACTCTCTCTCCTTTTACATTGTCCATTCTCAAAAGTGTTTTGCTTCTGACTTTTACCTCCTGCACACTGTCTTCCCTTCTATCAGCTCCTCCTACTTCTCTTATCCCCTTTCCTTCCTACTTTCCTGTATGGTAAGATAGATTGCTTTACCCAAATGAGCAGGAATATTATTCCCTCTTTGAGCCAATTCTGATGAGAATAAGGTTCATGTGCTCTGCTCCCCACTTTCCCCATTTCCCCCTCCACTGTAAAATCTCTGTCAGTCCTCTTTTATGTCAGATAATTTATCCCATTCTACTTCTCCCTTTCCCCTTCTCTCAATGCAATCTTCTTTCTCATCCATCAATTTTTTAGATGATTATACTATGACGTTCAACTTACACCTCTGCCTTTATGTATACTCTTTCTAACTGCCCTAATCATGATAAAGTTTTTAAAAGTTATAAATATCATTTTCCAATGTAGCAATATAAATAGTTTAACCTTATTGAATCCCTTATGATTTCTCTTTCCGGTTTACCCTTTTATGTTTCTTGTGCATCTTGTTTTTGAAAGTAAAATTTTCTATTCAACTTTGGCCTTTTCATCTGAAATGCTTGAAAGTCCTCTATTTCACTGAATGTCAATTTTTCTCCTTGAAGGATTATACTCCGTTTTGCTGGATAGGTGCTTCTTGGTTGTAATCCTAGCTCTTTTGCCCTCTGGAATATCACATTGTAAGCTCTCTTATCCTTTAATGTAGAAGCTGCTAAATATTGGGTTATTTTGACTATGGCTTGATGATATTTGAATTGTTTCTTTTTGGCTGCTTGCAGTATTTTCTTGATCTGGGAGGTCTGGAATTTGACTATACTATTCCTGGGAGTTTTCATTTTGGGATCTCTTTCAGGAGGTAATTTGGGTAGATTCTTTCAGTTTCTATTTTACCCTCTAATTCTAGAATATCAGCGCAATTTTCCATGAAAATTTCTTGTAAGATGACATCCAGGATCTTTTTTTGATCCTGGCTTTCAAGTAGTCCAATAATTTTTAAAAGTCCCTTTCCTGGATTTATTTTCTCAGTCAGTTATTTTTCCAATGAGATTTGTTTTTCACATTTTCTTCTATTTTTTCATTCTTTTGGTTTTGTTTTATTGATTCTTGATGTCTCATAAAGTCATGAGCTTCCATTTGCCCAATTCTAACTTTTAAGGAATTATTTTCTTTTGTACCTCCTTTTTCATTTGGTTAATTCTACTTTTTAAGGAGTCTTCTCTTGTGAATTTTTGTATATCTTTATATCTTTTTTCCATTTGGACAGTTCTGCTTTTCAAGGCATTCTTCTCTTCAGTGTTCTTTTATGCCTCTTTTGCTGTTTGACCTATTCTGTTTTTTAAGGTGTTATTTATTTCAGTATTTTTTTTTCGTGTGCCTCCTTTACCAAGCTGTTGACTCTTCTTTCATGATTTTCTTGCATCACTCTCATTTCTCTTTGCAATTTTTCCTCTACCTCTCTTACTTGATTTTAAAAATCTTTATTGAGCTCTTCCATGGCCTGAGACAAATTCATATTTTTCTTTGAGGCTTTGGACGCAGGAATTTTGACTTTATTGAGTCCTTCCTTGTTATCATAATCTATTGTCATTTTTTTTTCTGTTTGCTCATTTTCCAGCCTATTTCCTTACTTTTAACTCTATGCTAATGGGGACTCTGCTTCCCAAGTGTAAGGGACACTGTCTCAGGCTTCAAGGTTTTTAGGTAGCTGTTTTCAAAGTTCATTCTGGGAACCTGTAAATTTTTAGCTCTTCTAAGGTAGTATTATCTAGGGAGAAGTGTGTTTACTACTCTCCTATACTGTGCCCTGGTTTATGAGTAACCACAAGCACTCTTTTCAACCCTGGAACTGTGACCAGAGTCTATACTCTCCTGTGGCCACAAGCTCTGCTGTGCTAGTGCTCCTCGTCACGCTGGGACTAAGACCCAGGACTATGACCCTGATCCAAGTACAGACAATTTAACAGAGTCCTGCCCCTGATGTCAGCAAAGGGACCTTTGTAAATCTCCTTCTGACCTGTTGTCTGATCCTCTTACTTTCTATAGACTGAGATTTTTGGAAACCTCCACTGTGGTCACTGACTCTGTGCCCTGAGTCCTGATCCTTGTTTGTTGGGGCCTGGTCTGTGTTGATGTGGCCTGTGCTGGACTGCGCCTCTCTCACCCTGCTGCAACAGACCTTTCCTGCCGACCTTCTAAGTTGTCTTACTCTGCAAAATTGCTGCCTTGTGTCTTTTTGTGGGTTCTGCTGCTCTAGGATTTGCTTAGAGTCATTATTTAAAGGTATTCGGAGTGGTTTGAGGGAAAGCTCAGGTGAGTCCCTGCCCTGACTCCGCCATCTTGCAGAATATATTACTCACACAATTTTTGGTCAGGCTCAGTCACTTTTCCTCCCTCATCTTCTCAAGTGATATTTTTGCTTTGATATCTAGAACATTGATACTGAGGTGGTAGAAGTCAACTGTGACATTTCAATTGTGATGGATAATAAGAGTCAGTCATTTCAAAAGTGCTGGAAAACCTGTAGAAGTTCATATCTATTTGTAGTCCCCCTAACAATTTATAAATACATTTTCTTGGGTTTTGAGTCCACATCAGATTTTCTGCAAGCTAGATTTTTCCTCTAAGGATGTTTACTGCCTTGTGAGACAGTTCTACTTGAAATTTTCCAATTTCCTCAACAACGTTTTACACATCAGCATATACCTTAAATTGTCAATTGTTCATGGTACAAGTGTTGGTGTCTGGGCTTTCTTGGTTTCTTTGTTGTGGCAACATTTTGTATTGATCAAACTTTTCTAAGCAGTGGTGAATATCAGCTAACTTAAGAGGCAACATAGCATACTAGATAGGGCATGGAACATGGAGTCAGGAAAAAGCAGTTTTCAAACCCTGCCATAGATGTTTACTAGCTATGTGACATGAGGCAAATCACTTATTATTTTTTGCCTTAGTTTCTTTATTTACAAAATGAGAGTTGAACTCAATGGTCCGTGAGGTCCCTATCAGCTGTTAATCTATATTTCAGTGACCAAAACTAACATGCCTTTTGATTAACACTCTCTCAATTGGTTTTCTTTATAGATATACTATATAAATTGTAATATCCAGTTCAAGTCAGAATCATCCCTCTTCTTGATCCAACATTTCTTTCATAGCTCTAGTCAAAATTGTTATGTCATTCTGTAGCCTCCATCAGAATAGATATTTCTTCTGAAGGCCTCCTTGAGTCAATAGCCTTGAGTTTCATGAGATAGAAATACATTGAAAACTGTCGTACCCCTTCAAGAGCCTCACACATGCTATCTTTTTGTATTTAATATTCAGAACAACATAATATAAAAATATCAAATAATTGGCTTAAGTCTACTCAACAAAACTCTATGATTTGTCATGGATGTGTTTAATACATGGTGTATGTTTCCAATCTATGCTTCCAATTTTCTATTTCTCTATATATCTTCTTCCTCTACATTGCCTCTATTTAAGCCTACAGCTGAGTATTCCTGTGAGAATATAGTAATTTAAATTGGATTGTACCTTCCAGTTATTTTTAGTTGAATGAGCTCTAGGCTAATCCCAATGATCATTTTAAGCCTGTTTGGTATTTAAATTTAAAAAGCTGGCTAAAAGTTAATTGTTGAGTTTAATTATTTAGATGATTTGGACCATTTTCCCCCTCCCGGTAACATTTCATGAAAACAAAATTAGATTATGTTTTATGAAGTCTAGAAGTAGAGAATAGAAAGAAATTTACCAGTCATTCTATTCTAGTTTGTAAGTCAATATTATTTGGGTAAACCTTTCATAGCAGGTGCTGAGGGGAGATATGATAGAGATAAAAGCCATGGGCCTAGCTCTCAAAGAAATTACCATGAGATTTATCCATTTAATTCAAATGAAGTCTCCTTATTTAATATTTTAGCTTATTTATCAGTCCAGTTCTGGATCTCGTGGGATATAGACACAGTCCCCCACTCTTTATCTCTAATTACAGGGTTTATTGATAATAATATGGGGGAAAAAAACAATCCAAGGTTACACATGCTAATTTGCTTTGCCAAGCACATAATTTCTCATCAATTTTTCTGGTGTCTGAGAGGCAAGGCAACATGCATGTATGGTAGATCCAAGAAACCCAAGCCTGTTCAGAAAATTGGGGTAGGCCCCAGTGTAGATTATGATTGAAGATAACATGATTTTAGGAGAAAAGACACAGACCCTTTTTCAAATGCACTTTGTTTAGACAGATGGTAGCCTCCTTTTGATCGTATCAGATGTTGTTCATCCTTCATTCTTGAAGAGGACCAGTGACATCAGGAAGGTGATGTGTTGACTTGCAAGTGAATTGGATTTAAGTGAGGCAGAGCCATGCAGAGTCATCAGCCTCACTCTATTCTCCAGAGTCATTAAAGTCCAGTGACAAGACAGGTCAGGATGGCTGGTGATGGCCCCAGATGCATTGGGAGACCTTGGCCTTTTTAAGCTAAGGTCTTTCTCAGGTCTCAGTTTATCTGAGGCAGTGTCCATTTAATATTTAAAGACTACATAAGAATTGAGGCAAAAGATTTTCTAGTTTGTCTTCACAAACGAATTGGGGAGGGGAAGACCCTCAGAGTTTCTGGTTAGAACAGAAGCAATTGCTATTTACACTCACTCTGAGCCCTCAAATTTGGGTTATTATTGCCGAATCAGTGAAAGCTCCTCAGTAAAGAAGCACACAGGGGTCAGTAGAAAACCTTTGGCATCTGAGGACCATTGATTTATCAGTCATCCTAGACATTTCTTCCTATCTTGTCTCTCTTCTTATTTTTAAACTGTATTTTATTTTTGTTTAATTAATCTGAACTTGGCAAACATCAACAAACATGAGCATTTCCATATACCCAGAAGAATCGGAAAAAATGTTCACAAAACCGGAAATCTCTTTTATGTACAAATATGGATTTTTATTATATATTATATTACAAAAAAACCTGCCACAGTTGGGCATCACTACCTCACTGTGATTAAAAAAATTCTACACTGTTTCCCATCTATACCACTTTTTGGTATCTCCCTCATGCCCACCTGCCCCCCCTCCCCCACGCAGGTGAGCTTTAGTTTTGTCCCATTTTTGCCGGAATATCAAGAAGAAAATTTTGCTATGATGTCTTATTTAAATTTGTCTTGTATGAGTAGCTACAGTTACGTTAGCTAAATATATTTAAATAGCTTCCCATCCTCGCCCTTACTCCAACCATAATAGACCTATAACAATAAGTTCCCTTGATATATCACAGTTTTACTTGACCCTCACATCTCTAAGTATAGGAGATTTATGCTCCATTCATGGTAAGCTCTTGAGCCATGTGTTTGCTCTGTTTTGAATTATGGTCCTTTTCCGTTGGCACTGTCCTCTGGCTAGCGGATGAGCCAAGGTCCCCGACATGCCAGGATGCCCATCTGACTTGTTTAACTTGTAATTGATGGGTATCTGAAAGAGAAGCATCTGGGGCCTCTAAGATCAAACTCTACCTGTTTAGCCTTGCGTTCTGTCTCTAGCTGGAAAGATAAGACCAAAAGTCAATGTCAGTTGTTTAGAGTTCACTAGCACAAAAAGGCAAAATCATCCATTCTTGGGTTTTAACACTAATTTACGTTGCCAGGTGTGCAGCCACCAAGTTAAAGAAACCATATGTATTTTTGGCTCTCTATCAAGAAGAATATTGACTTAGTTTTCTTTTGGGGGAAAAAAAAACATCAATAAAAACTTTTGAGAGTTGCCACCCTTGAAGTTCATTCTTCAGTATGGAAGTGACTTGGCCAAATTTTCTTTTGTGCCATTCATCTGCAATATAAATTTTAAATTACATACTACAGTTACAGATGTTAATTTGCTTGGTGTTATAGCCTGCACTACAAAGGCCAAAGTCCAGCTCCACCACATTAAATAGGTAATATATTTTGTTTAAAGTTTCAATTAAAATCCAGGGTCAGAAGATATAATGGTCCCTGAGGGATTTTATACACTTTAATGTCAATATAAGGGTTACAGAAAGATCTTGCTCGGGTCTAGATGTCTCTTGCTTTCCTAGAAATATGATATTAGGCAGTTGATTGTATTATGGTGCTTTTAAAACTACACAAGCCCACCTGCTGCAGTAACTCATGGTTCTGCCATTCAAGAAGTAATGACAAAAAAAAGCTTGGAGGCTCAAGGTTTTTCTTTTAAAAGGGAAAACCAAGAGGAAGGATGTCCTCAGATTAATAATGAATACTTGTCACCTGCTTCCAGGATTTGCCAAGTAGCTGCAGTGTTTTGTGGCTGATAAAGATCCTAAATATTGTTTGAAAAATAAAGAGAAAAGAATGATGAAAGGGAATGAGAAGTTTGCATTTCTTTAACATTTAATGGGATCAAATAATATAGTAATCCTACTCCTACTATCACTGCTGCTACCACTCCTAATACTATCATTGCTACTGTAGCCAATAGCTAATATTTAAATAATACTTCAAGGTTTGCTAAGTTCTCTCTATGCACACACACAAATGCGTATGCACAGATGTATTTATACATATATATGAGTTTATTATCATATGCATATATGAAATACATATATGTACACATGCATATATATATAAAAAATTTGTATACAGGTATGCCTGTACACGTGCATATATACACACATACATACATACACATACTTTATATATGTATGTATGTATTATATCTGCGTGTATACATTTCATCATCTTATTTGATCCTCACACTGATCCCCTGAAATAGGTGCTATTTTTATAGATGAGAAATTTTTACAGATGAGAAAAAATAAGTTGGAGGAGTTTAAATGATTGTTTCCATTAGCAATATTCTAAATCATCACTATCATACTGATTTATAGTTACAAATAGAAAGATAATGTTAAGTAAAATTATATTAATACAGCATCCTTGTCAGTCAATAAACAAGCTTTATTGTATCTATTCCCATTATATGCATTATTCTAGGCCCTAGAGATGCAAAGTCATCTTAGGTGAGATATAGCGGGCTGTAATGGAAAGACCTACAGGAAGGTGACCTCGGTCTAGCACGCAGTGTCTCTATAAATATTAGTCTGTTGTGATGTAAAATGATATACAATAAAATAATACAATAATAATACAATACAAAGCAATAATGCTTGTATACTGTGACTCATAGGGTGGTTATGAGGAAGCTATTTCATTAATCCTCAAAAGCTCCATAGAAATGTTAGCTGGTGTCATTTTTATAGATAAAAATTAAAATGAAGAATCCAATCTTTTTCATGAGGAATAGAATCTCGAGGGTTTGGGGCTTTTCATTCTGGCCAATATTATGCAGAACAGAAGTCAGTGGAGTGGCATAAAGTGAAAATTAATGTGGTCTTTCAAACTATTTATCTTCATGCTGATGTGGGCCAGAGGTAAGCTACACAGTTTCATTTAAAGTTACTTAGTGATCCGTTCCTTAGTATTATTGGATGTGTTTCTGTATATACTAAGTAGCGGTTATTCTGTAGTCTTAATAAGATTTCATAATTGATGACAAGAGTATATCCATCTCTGATTGTCTTGTGATGCAAATCTACCTTTCCTGGGGCTAAAAATTAGAAATGAGACATTAAAGGACACTGCAGAATATTTTTTTTGGTTAATGTTTTTAAAGAGAAAATAAAGAGAAAAGAATGATGAAAATGAATGAGAAGTTTGTATTTCTTTAAAGGCTGGCTCATCAGTAAAAAGCAAAACAAAACAAAACAAAAACAAGTACATATTTTTATGTTGAAATAGTTTCATCTACCCATGCTGACATGAGTTGAGCTCCTGGCAAGTTGTTACTAAAAATCAAAATGTTTTCACTCTTGCTTTTTCCCCATATCTAAAATGCCTTCTTCCTCTCTATCTATTCATACTATCCTTCCAGTCCTACCTCACACCTCATTTCTATAAAGCCTTAATTGACTGATCCAGTCTGTGTCATTCTCTTTCTTTTCTTGAACTTCTAAAGACTGAGCAAAAGATCATAGATTAGAGCTGGCAGCAGGGTTATGCTGGTAAGTATTTAACAACCGGCTTCCAGGGAGAAAATGTAGTTATTACACACTTTTAAGTTTAATTATTAACCTTTCCTCCCTTACTTTCTTAAGTCTTAACAACCCAATATTACAATAAATCAAGACTTGATTTGTAGTGTTTGCTGATTTTCAAGGTATAAATGGCCTACATTGAAATTTTAACCATCTTTCTCATCTGGTTTGAGCTGGCTCCACCACACTTGGGGCTGGAAGGGATCTCAAGGCCTTTCATTGAGTTCAAGAGATCATTGAATCCAACCAAGGTCTTTTATAGATGAGCAAACTGACACTCAGAAAGGTTAATTGACTTGCCCAGGGTCAATAATGTGTTAAGATAATTAATAATAATAATAATAACTAAAAAAAGGGCTTTAAGGTTCGTAATTTTTATTGTTCAGTTGTTTTCAGTTGTGTCTGACTCTTTGCGACCCCTTTTGGGGTTTTCTTGGCAAAGACACTGGAGCGGTTTGCCATTTCCTCCTGTAACTCATTTTATGAAGAAGAAACTGAGGCCATCAGAGATCAGTGACTTGCCAGGGGTCACATAGCCAATAAATGCCAGACCAGATTTGAACTCAGGAAGAGGAGTCTTCCTTACTCCAAGCCTAGAACCCTATCTCTTGTGCCACCTCGCTGTCTCCAAGATTTGTAAAGTACTTTACAAATATAATCTCATTGGATTCTTACAAGGATGAATTAGGTGATGTCACTATCTCCATTATACAGATGAGGAAATTGAAACAAATATCATTTAAATGACTTACCCAGGGTCTCACAGCAAATAAGTACTTGAGATGGGATTTAACCTCAGTTCTTCCGGACTCCAGGAAGTACCCTGTCTACCACTGAGCTAGGACTTTGTGTTAAAATCTTTATAAGGTTCTGAATGTCAGCATGTTGTGAGTGGGGTTAGTTTCATTTGCTCTATTTGTACCCCAACATTTAGAATAGGTCCCATCACAGTAGATTTTTAATAATTTTGTAAACTGTAGGGGTCTAACCAGACTTCAGTTATTGTTGTTTGATTTCAAACTGGAATCCTTTCTCACTCATATCCTACAGAGACTTCACAGATCTTTGAATTTATTGGTGTGGGTTTTCCTTCTACCTAGGTCAATCCATGGCCCCTTTAAAACTTGGGAGATGGTCTTTGGGCATTCTCATGGTTCCCAAATTCATCATCCTGCTACCAATCTGTGGATGATCCCCTTGACATTTATCAATATCACTTCTCAAACAATAGTTGAACAATCCATCAGCCAGCTCATAACTGAAGCCTGTCTAATTTAGTGAGACCTGTAGGCATTGTACAGCATGGTCACTGACATACCCTTCAGAAGCCTATAGTAACCTCTACGCCAAAGTGTATGACATTGGAGTATGACATAGGTGGAGGTAGAGATACTTTGCTGCTGCTGTTCACCCTAAATCAATTAATGAAGGGAAAATGAGTCTAGAGTGATGTTTGTATTCCTTTCTTAAACTCAAACATTTTATTATCACCGTTTCCTTCTGATCGGTTTCAGATGTGTGCCAGTGGGGACTGTGCATAGCTTTCAGGTTGTCATTGTAATTGAATGGCCACTTACTATTAATGTAGTCAGTTACTGATGCGGGCATGTACTAGCTGTCTTTGCTTGCTTGAATAGTGTTACACGTCCTGCTCGTTGTACCAGTTCTTCCTCACACCCACTTGAACCTCCTCAAAAGAGATTTTCATCTGTCTGGTAAGCCAGTTATTTCTGTGACCTCAAAACTCTTCTTAGATCCATTTGCTACTTCCCACATCTCTAAAAGCTCAGAATGACCTAGATGTGTAGCGTAAATTTAGTTTCCTGAGCTTGGGACCCTTTTACTGTTCTTATCATGCTTTTCTGATTTCTCCCAAATTCTAGTGCTCCCCTCAAAAAAAACCCCTCACCCATCATTCATATATATATATATATGTATATATATATATATATGTATATATATTGCATATACTTTAGTGTGCACGTGATCTTTTCCCCTGATAGAATAAATACAAGTATCATAAAACTGTTTCATTATATCTTTATAAAATGAAACTGTTTTATTATATCTTTACTTCATTAGAACTTGGAGCAATACATGGCACTTGGTAGGCACTTAAAAAGCCTTGTCGATTTTTGATTCCTTGGTTCTGTTACTCATATTTGCACCTCTTGTCCCTGAAATTTCCTTCACTGGGCTTCCTTTCTAAAGCTTCTCTCCTTGCATGCAGCAAAATCCATCCCCTTGATCGAGCATCTTTTCTACAACATTAGGTTGTCCCAGGCCATTTTTCTCAGAGAAGTTGGTTAACTGGTCAACCGTTTAGGGAGAAAAACTATGCGTGTAGAGTCTGGGCAGAGGGAGGGTCATGGATATTTAAAGGTCCTGTACCTGCTATTATTGGAGAGCAAGACAATTATTAAATGGCTCAACAGACTTGAAGACTGAAGTCCATTCAACCTAGGAAAGGTCATGTCAAGGACCAAGTGTTTTTAGACATGAGCAAGCTACTTATATCATGCCATTGGCAGAAACGTTTAGAGTCACTTGATCCCTTTTAACATCTTTCTGTATCACATGATTCTTAACTTCCCCATTCAATTAAATTTCTTTATTTCCAATTGTCATAATGGTTCTACTGAAGGGGTTTGCTGGAAAATGTTTAACAATTGGCTCTTGGAGTGGGGGGAATACTCACAACATTCTTTTAAGTTTAATCTGCATCACTTTTAGCATCACTTTCTCAGGTCTCAGAAAATCAGCAAACAATACATAAAGCACTTATTTAGAGCATTTGGTGATTTCTGGGGTATAAATGTTCACACTGGAAATTTCATAATCAGCTCTATTCTAGGTACCTCCTGTGTATATCCCCTGTGACCCTGCCATTTTCTTTCAACAAGTAACAGAATTTAATTTGCTACCACTTCTTTCTGTTTCTTCACTTCCCCCTCTTCTCTCTGGAATTTTTTTTGACATGGGTCTATCCTGTCGATGAGAACACAGTCCTTTCCATTCTTTCTTTCTGCTCTCCGAAAGCAGCATGTAACCATTCTTTGGGTTTCTAAAAGAGTTTGCTAAGTACTATAGGGAAATTGTGTAGGAGTTTAAAATAACAAAGGAAAGAAAAATTCCAGGTTTATTGAGGCATTATCAGCATGGTGCAGTAGGAAGAATACTGAAATTGTAGCCAGGAAGTCCTATAGTTGAGCATGACTTTTGCTATATACTAACTGTAAATTCCTGGATTCTTCTGAACCTCATTTTTTCGCATGTGTAAACTGGGGAACGTAGGGCCTTCCTAGGTCACAGGGTTATTGTATGAGAATGGTGGAATATATTGGTGAGCTATTTATTATTTAATGAAATTCAAAAAACATTTATTAAGCACCTATTACATTAAAAAAACACAAGAGCTGTTACAAAATTTAAATAAAACACACTAGATACCTAAACTCATAAAACATATTTTAGTGAGGGAATATGATGAAGATACAAATAAATATACTGTGTATGTATGTATGTAACTATTATACCTATTTCTATATAATTGCCAGACCTATGATTTCACTCCCAGTGAGGAAACTCCCTCTGACAATGCTCATTGACACCTTTATAATTTATAGTGTGAGAGGGTTACCCAAAGCACTAAGAGGTTAAGTGATTTGATCAGGGTCACAGCTAGTATGTGTTAGAGACTGGTCTTAAACCGAGGTTTTCTGGCTCCAGGGCCATTATATTACTTTAGCCTTGAGCTTTTATTTTCTGTGGGGAATACTGACAGAGAACTATGACATGTAATACTATACATAATACCACACAAGTTCATAAAACATAGACAAATAAACATCTGGGGCAGGAAAGGTTATTATTGGCATGGAAGAGTAGAGGTTTTCTTGAAGAGATAACTATTTTGAGCTGGATTTTAAAGGATGCATAGAAATTAAAGGAAGTATAGGAAAGATGGAGGGATTAATGGAGGGGGGATTGTCTAGGCTTAGGACATAGAATAAACATAGGCATAGGTAGGGATGGGAAAGCTTGCAATGTTTTCAGGAGATTGTAAGAATGACAGTTTGAGTATAAATTCATAATTTTTAGAAGCTTATTAGAAGGAAAATAGGATGAGGTTGAAAAAGTAGGCTAGTGTCAGATAATGGAAGATCGAGAATGACAAGTTGAGTGAAGTTACTCCTTCAGTTTAGGGACAGTATCCAGAGGGTGTTAGAAAGAATGAGGGGTCCAGCACTCAGAAGATTACTCCCTCTCCCTGCAAGTAGTCGGAAGCCTCAAATTATTTTTAGATTCAAGTAAAGTCCCGTTTAACCCAAATATAGATAAATAAAGTTATCCGGTTTTTCATAAGTTAATCCCTGTTAATGCCAATAAAAATATCCTCAGACATAAACTTCTTATATTTACATTTTAAAATTAAATACAAATTCATCTTTCACACTGAACAAGTTTCTTTCTTTTTTCTTCTTAACCCAAAGGAAGCACTAAATCCCTTATACGTGGTAACTCAGCATGAAGATTTTAGGGAATTTGTCCAAACTGAACTCAAAAATGATCAAGAGGGTCAGTCCGCTCCTCCTAGGGACCCATATATTTGTCAGTTCCCATTTTAAGCTTCTAATTGGTACAAAACATAAATTCACCACTTACCTTACTATCCCCCTCTCCCCCATTAGAGTTCTTACACACGTTATAGTTATCTGTACTTAGGCGTACACGTGGCATGTGCTTTTGTACAGGCTGTCACCCCTGTCTGCAATGATCTAAATTTCTCATTTCTGATGCTTAGAATCCCTCATATTCTTTATATCTGAGATTAGGTACCACCTTCTACATGAAACTTTTCCTGATTCTCTAGGCTTAGTGTTCTTGTTGTTAAATTGTGTCCGACTCTTTGTGACCCCATTTGGTGCTTCCTTGGCAAAGATATTGGACCGGTTTGTCATTTGCTTCTCCAGCCCATTTTACAGATGAGGAAACTGAGTCAAACAGGGTCAAATGACTTGCCCAGGTCACATAGCTAGTAAGTGTCTGAGGCTGGATTTGAACTAAAGTCTTCCTGACTCCAGGCTTGATGCTCTATCCACTGCTCCACCTAGCTGCCCACACTCTCTCAAAATGACATTTAATTTTGTTCCTATCTTCTATATTGCACATTCACTTCCACCACACAATTCAACTAACATTAATAAACCACATCATACTATGGGCAACCAACACTCTCCATCATCCACAAACCCCATTTTCTTACAAATCTGCATGTTAATGAAATTGACTGTACATACTTGGAGAAGGAAGGAAGAAGGATGAAAGGAAGGAAGAAAGTAAGAAAAAGAAAGAAAGAAAGGAGAGAAACAAAGAGAGAGAAAAAAGAGAGAAAGGAGGGAGAGAAAGAAGGGAAGGAGAGAAAGAAGGAAGGAAGGAAGGAAAGAAGGAGAATAAAACAAAGTAAGATATTCTATTGATAATTAAGGTGGGATTTTTTTACTGTTTTCCCTTTTGAAGTAATCAAGTGCCTTTGATGAGCTTGGCCTTTGTTTCTTTGTTTCTTTTATTAAATTTGGGAGTCTTTGATGACTTGCCTAAGAAACAAGGAAAAGCCTACTACTTCACATAGGTTTGAGTCCCATGGCTGTGATGCCTGAAGAAGCATCACATGGTTTTGATTTCCATGGTTGTAATGCCCTTTGACCCTGAACAGGATATATAAACTCAGAGGTTAGCATTTTGTTTGGGGCTCTCACTCACTGGAAGAGTGTTGATGTGGAGACTCTGGGTAGCTGCTGAAGCCCCCCAGCTTTGAAGAAAAAAAACAAATGTTGGTTCTTCTCTGGTAACTAGGTATTGTGATTTGGTCTGTTTGTATTGTCTCTGTTTGTAATTTCTGTTTGTATTTGCTCTGAAGTTCAGAGTGCTGGCTTTTCCACCTGAACTAAACGAATAACATATGTACATTTAATTAAAGTGAGATTGTAAACCCCTTAAAGTAGCTTTCCTTAGAAAAGCAGATCAAAAAACCTGTGCTAACAGACCTCCTGTGTGCTGGCGTTATTGGTCTTACACAGCCACAGTAGCAGCAAGCCACATTGTTGTTACAGATATGAGTACCAAATGAGTATTAAAGTCAACGATTACTAAAGAAGTTTACAGAAGAGATATTCTTCCTAGCTCTGGGGTCGTCAGAGAAGCATCCATGGAGAAGGCAGAATTTGAAGAATGGGTAGGAGTTTGATAGGCAGAGAGGGAAGGGGAAGGAGTGATGGAGGGCCCTGTAAGCCACAAGAAACAGATTGCAGAGAGGTGCTAGATTCAACCCTGGTAAATGCACAGACAACTCAGCTCAGTCTGTCTTATCCTGAGTCTTCATATCACATCAGTGCAATAAGTTCAATTGACATTTGCTCAGAGCTAGGATACTGAGCCATCAGTAATTCCAACATCTTTCCCATAAGGAGGTGGCCTTTGCCTGGATTATTCAGACCTCGGGCTTTATGTGGGCTAGAAAAATAGCATGTATGGTATCTTAAATTCAGTCTTCTATCTGCTTGAAGCTAACTGTAAGCTTTAGATTTGTCTTGCCAGCGAATGGTTCAGAAACAAATCTGAAGGCTAAACATGATCTAGGGAGAATCTCGAAACATGTCTCTTTCTTATGGAAAAACAAAACAACAAAGCTTCGGTTCTGCTATTCTTTGCAAGAAAAGGATAAATATTTACAACTTGCTTCTTTTATTCTACATACAATCCCCTACTACATCCCCACTTTTGTTTATTATCCATTAAGAAAAAAGTCCAGATCTGGGGAGGGTAGATAGTTTAGCAAATTCCTAGCTATATCTCCTTTTCTTTTCATAGTGAAATTATAGTTTTCCTATCCTTCCTCCTTGCCTCTCTCTGGCAACTTTCCTTTGTGATGTCTTTTAGTTGAATTTGTGTAATGTCTCCCTGATACATGCTGACTGTGTGACAATGTTATTTAACCTTCAGTTAAGCGTTAAAAATGAGCCAGGCTAGTCTCTAAATTGAAAAATTACAGAGGAATAGTTGGTCTTTTTGGGCAGAGGGATTTTCCTTACTAGGAGTTCCATGACACTGATCAGACCACATATACTGAATATACTGATATTCAAATTGTTTTATTCAAAGATGAAAGATGACCTGTATCCTAGATTTGAGGCCTGCATTAATAATTCTTTTGAATGCTAATTTCATCTGTTCTGTTTTTTTTGTAACAAAATCAGTAGTTGGATATTGTAGAGCACCTTGAGGCTTACAAAATGTCTTTATGACAATTTGTTGAGATAATTCACAAATGCATTAGTAACCCTCCCCCCTTGTTTTAAAAGGCAATTGTATAAACAGCTTGTGGCTCAAAATATTTAGTCATATAGTGAATAAAAGAACCAGGATTTCAACCCAGATCTCTTGACAGTAGGTCCACTATTCATTCCATGCTACCTTTTGACACTCAAGTTGTTTCCTTTACTAGAGTTTCTGTTTTACAGTCTTGATACATTCTAAAAGAAAGATCAAGTTGCCCAACCATAATCCATCCATAGATATTGATGTTTGTGGTTTTGTTGGCAGATTTTATAATTTCGTTAGTGTAGAACATTTTGTGCCAACAGCTCTTGATTTAAAGAATAGAGTGTCATATGCAATGCACCTCATATGTTGAGTTTTCCCTTGTAAGAATTAGTTTGAGTGTATTTTATATTAAAAAGTTATTTTTTAAGGGCCAACCATCTGTTGTTTCTCTCTCATCTTCTTCTGCCTCAATATGTATGATTGAGCAAATTAAAACTGAGGCAAATTGTGATTCTGCTTTTAACTCTACAAGCCATAGAAGAAAGGGGATTTGCTAACATACATGTGAATCTGCAAATGAATTGGAGAAATGTATATCAAACATGTCTTTGAAAAGCCCCTGTTTATTCTATAAACTGATTTGTTTTATCCTTTCCATATGTTCCAGCAGAGCTATGATTTCATCAATGTGAGTATTTCCTCCAGATATTCAACTGACAATCCATCAATGATAGCACATAATATGCAACCCTTTTTCAAGTCTTCCCAGAAGTTTTTCCCCCAGTTATTAGTAGTAGTAGTAGTAAATATGGAAGTGAATTTATGTGGTGAAATCATACTTTTCACATCCAATAATAATATTCCCAGAAGTTTTTCCCCCAGTTATTAGTAGTAGTAATAGTAGCAGTAGTAGTAGTAAATATGGAAGTAAATTTATATGGTGAAATCATACTTTTCAATCCAATAATATTAGATATTCATATGCAGTTTTAAAGTTTTCAAAAGCAATTTACAAATATGAGCTTATTTTTATAATTATTGTTCATCTGTTTTTATCAATGAATGAATCAGTGAATGAATGAATCAATGAATGGATGAACATGTCTCAAGTACTTCTTATCTTACTGTTTCAGAGGCAGGCTACTATTTCTGTGGTAATAGCTTGTGGGGTAATAGCTTCTTCTCATCTCTATCAGATCAATTCTCCCACTGGTTGTGTTTGTCCCATCATTAGGTCCCAGTGGATATCACTCCCATTTCATTTAATCATTTAATAAGGATGAGCTTTTACAGAGGGATATTTACTTTGAAGATGTATTGGAAACAAAAGTACAAACATTTCCCTCCAACACATTGGGGACATACTCTTTACTTCTGTATTGTCACCTCAGTATGTTGGGAGAATAGGTTCCCTTTTAGCTTCCTTAGTAACACTGGCCCCATCAAATTCAAGTAGTGTATTTAGTCCTGAAGACCATTCCATGGTCCTCTAAGCGTGATCATACACTGTCTATAAAATCCAGACTCTGGAATACCAGGATATCAGGGCTCTTTCCTGATTTTCAAAAGTCGCAAGATTGGAGGCTCAACAACCATCATTAAAACAGAAAAAAAATGTGGAGACCAAGAACTAAGTCTCTTTCCCATTGTTATATGGCCTCAGAGGGGAGATGACCTTGCAGTTTTGCCTCTTTTGAGAGCCTATAATCGAAGAAGTCAACGAGATTTCCCAAGAGTGCAACTCAGGAGAATTAGATGAAGACATAAGTCAGTCCAAAGGTGATTCAGGCCTTTTTTTGAAGACTCCTTGATTTCCCAGGAGATAAGCGATTGGAAAAAAAAAGAAAGAAAGAAAAAGAGAAAAAAGGTCCTCCAAAGCAGAAGTAGGAAACCAAAACTCAGCATTCTGGAACTAGTTACAGAAGGGCTACACATGCACCAATGTCTCTACAAGTTACTCCCATTTTATGGTATTTTATGTTGTCTCTTCATGATTCAGTTCTTCTGGGAGCAGGCTCTTTGGCAATTCTACATTCATACATTGATTCAATAAACATTTATTAATCCCTTCTTACGTGCCAGGCATTGTGCTAAGAGCTTTCTATATGAAGGGACATCAGAGGTGCTTTGCCCATGTACCAAACCCCTTTACAAATGAAGAAACATTTTCTCAGCCCATGAAAATATAAATGTAATGACAGTCATATTCCCAAAGGATCATGCATTCCAATGGGGGAGAAAATGCACACGGAGAAGTTATTACCATGGAGGCTAACTTTGGTCTGGAAAGGTACAAGAGTGATAAGTTGGGCCACAAGATTGACATATCCGTTCCCAGAACAATGGCAGTATTGATTTGATCATGGCTCCAGTAATGAGCAACAGCTGGATGGCACAGTAGAGTGTCAAGCCTGGAGTCAGGAAGATCTGAGTTCAGATCTGGCCTCAGACACTTACTTGCTGTGTGACCCCAGACAAAAACCCTGTTTGCCTCAGTTTCCTCATCTGTAAATGAGCTAGAGAAGGAAATGGCCAAGAAAACCCCAAAAAGCTTCACAAAGAGTCAGACAGAACTGAAAAATTACTAAGTAACAACCAGTAAAGAGTAGAGAAGAGGTGTGGTATTTGAGGCTTCTGAGGAAGCTGTTGGAAAGATGAGGGGTAGGAAGTGAAATTAAGAAGGGAAGCATGACAGGGGCCCACCTGAAATAGTGGGCCAGGTCAGACATTCACTAATTAAAACAGTGGGGCTCTAGGGTAGAAATTCTGGAAACAAACAGGTTAATTAGGAAGCCTCGGAGAGGTAAGTGACTTGTTCATTATTCCATAGCTAATAGTAGATTTAAACAAAAATCTTTCCTAACTCCAAATCCAACTTTTATTCCCTTAAACCACACTGCCTGCCTCTTAGATATTGAAAAAAATCCTTGAAATACTACATTAGGTTACACAGAATTCTTTCTGGCTTGTTTTGAGATATGAGATCAAAGATGGATATGAATTAATTAATTTTCTCCTGTTTGACAAGATGCATTATCAAACCTTTCAGGTTTTTGCATCTTAGGTGTATTACTAATTAATGAGTTATACACAGGTACTGACTGAAGGAAATGGGCCAGGCAGTAGTAGTTAGTTAGAAAAAGTGACTAGGAAAGATACTACCTGAAAGATTGATCTACATCATATCAATGAGAATATCATACGATTTTAATAGCATTGGGTTTTTGTTTTGAGGAAAAAGAACATAGTGAGATCAGTCAATAGGTTTCTTATCTAGTATAATTTTGAGAATCCAATCTTTTTTTTCTGTTCGTCTTGAGATATCCCCACACCTACACACAACACTGGTAACATTGAACTTTTTGATTTTTTTTGAATTTTTGATTTTTGAAAAAGTAAATAAGAAATTGAACTATTTTATAAAATCATAAAAATCTGAACCATAGTGAGGCAACGAGATGTCATTAAAAGGACACAAAATTAATGTCAGGAGTCAGAAAAATTTGCTTTGCTATTTCTGTTTGACTTTGGTCAACTCAATTCTCCTCTCTAGGTCTTTGGTTCTCTTTCTCTAAAGGGAGACTGCTTGGTTGTAATGACCTCAAAGCCTGTTTCAGTTTGAATCCCTGTGGTGCTATACTTGTAGACATGCTGTAGAATTTCAAACTTAAGAAGTTAAAAGACAACTGCAAATGTTGATGTGTGTACCAAGTCTAGCATTATGGATAATTTTAGCTGTTGTGTTGTACAGGGTGTTCCTGAAGTCTGGACACACAGGCAAAAATGCATATTTTCCAGAAATGAATGAAATTTTCAGCAACATTTTATTTAATTGGAATATTAACAAATAACATCTTCAATATGATTTCCATCATTTGTGATGCGAAGGTTCATGTGCTTTGCAAGATTCATGTGAACTTGATGCAATAACTCCACATTGCTGTCAATTTTGGCATATTGACTCTTTATGCATTCAATCAAGTGTGTTGCATCTGTGATTTTCATTGAGTACACCTTCTCCTTTAGCACACTCCAGAAAAAGAAGTCAAGGGGCTAAGGTCTGTTAATATTCCAAATATTTCAAAATATGCCTTTTTGCCTGTGTCCAGACTTTAAGGACACCCTGTATCATGGCACCTAGAATTGATTTTATAAGCTAGTGCTTAGGAATGATTGATCATGAATGATTTCATTAAGTAAAAGTAAGATTTTAAGATGAATAGAAAGTATCTCTCCTTCTCTGATTCCACTTTATAAATTATGTCCAACATCAATTCAGTGATCAGAGAGCTTACCGTCAAGTCAGAGGAACACATATACACAGATAGATATACAGATTTATAAATAGAAGGGGAATGGCAATCTTTGTCTCTCTTCACACGTTTGGCAATCTTATTTTCTTTTTCTCTGATTTCATTCTTTTTTGAGGTAATATTCCTCACCCTCTTCCATAGCATTTTATAAATAAAATTGCCTTTTTAACAGGTGTTACTCTGGACTTCCATTTCTCATGAGACCGAGATTGGATGTTTGCTTGTTGAGGCAGTTACTGGCTTCTTTTGGCTTCTTTGTTATCACAATTGCATAATAATATTTGCAAAGTACTTTGAGAACCTTACAATACTATATAAATGTTACTTGTTGTTATCATTCGATTAACACTATACCTCAGCTGCAATAGGTACTTAATAAATACTTGCTCATCATTTTTTACATTATCTCCATTCCAACATATATTTTCTCTTCCCTACCCAGAGAGTCATCCCTTGTGCCAAAGATACACACACACACATACATTCTTCATCAAAACTAATCAGCACATTGATAGCATATTCAATATTTCATTCCCCTGTTCCCTCACTTCTGAAAAAACACATTTTCTGGATTCTTAACTGGGGCCAAACTGAGTCAGGATAATTGCATAGTATTTCCCTTCCTTTTCTTTTGTTCCTTCTGTTTATTATGTATTTCCAGTTAATATATAAAATGTCTACAATAACCCATCAGAGGAGGTGCCATTTTTAAGCTTGCTATGGATACCTGAATGCCTTGTTCCAACGTAGAGCCCATCTTAAATGTTTTTTTTTAATCCCCCTTGGTGCCAGCAAAACAGTTTATAATTTCACAGGTAATCCCGATGGATACTTGTTGAGTGAATGTGTCCCCCTCCTTTCCAAATTACTGGGAATGGTCTTTTAAGAGGTAAGATTATTAGTTTCTTATGACGCCTAATACATTTTTTTCTAGGTGAGGCTTACCTAAGGCTGAGCAAACTTCCAGAGGCAGAACATTGGTATGTGGAATCCTTGAGATCCAAGACTGACCACATCCCTGCTCATCTCACGTACGGGAAACTCTTGGCCTTAACAGTGAGTATCCAACATCTCCATTAGGCAGATGCTAGGGCTCTCAGCATGACCCTGTGTCAAGAAAGCCAGAGTGACCTTCCCACTTCTTGTCTGGCCTGGGTACTTATGGGTCTAGAATATCATTGTGAGTGTTGGTAGATTTTTTCATTACATGGGCCTTCCAGGATGAGCCTAGTCTCTACCATAATCACAGCTGTTTTACAGATACACACCATGAGTTACAAGAGGGACCCAGCATGAGCGTATAGAAGGTTCAGAGCAACCTGAAATCACCGCAGAGTGGGGTTGGAGAGAGCAGGATGGGACTGTAGATTTAAAGCACATGTTTTATTGTCTGTCAGCACATTGAAGGGATTTTACCCTTGAAGAAGCTCAATGGAAGTGTTGGGGAAAGAATCTGGCTATGTATTGAATATATTGAATAAACCTCAGCAGCAGCATTTACATAAAGATGAAATTTTAAAGGCAAGCATTGCCTGAAACATCACAGAATATTTTCTGAGCTTTGCATATATTTTTTCTTTTATGCTGTGTCATCTTCTAATTAACTGTTATCTCTTTTGGTCAAGTTTGCAATGCATCCTTGCTATTCAGCACTTTAACCTAGGAGATATTAATGAAGTGCCTACTGTATACAAGGTGTTTAGGATGTGAGAGATGGACCCTAATGAGTGATAATCATATAGTATTTTAAGGTTTGTAAAGCATTAGGGAAGAGCTTTGTGAAAGAGGAGAGACATGAGCTGAACCATCAAGGAGGATAATCATCTCAACATGCATGGATGAATGCATATGGGTTCAAGCTATTATCTTTTGAGAGAGAAGGGAAAGGAATAAGAATTTTTATAGAGCCCTATGAGACAGGCTCTGCTATCCCCATTTTATAGTTAAGAAAACTGAGGGAAATAGAGGTTAAGTGATTTGCCCAGAGTAACACAGCTAGAACACGTTTTAGGTTAGATTTACACTCCAGTGTTCCTGATTCCAAGCCCAGCATTCTATCCACGGCACCTCGCTGCCTCATTACTTTTACATCACTTCTTGAAATTACCTGCTATGATCTTATGATATCTGTGAACATTTTGGGTCATTTCAGACTCTGTAATAATTAATCATTAGTGTAGCATTTCACTTACATATGTTTTATGACCAATAAAATGTGTAAGCAAATATATTTTTTCAAGTGTTAGGGCTAAGTATGGTAGCGTTTTACCTTTCAGACTATCAAAAATTTTGTCTAGTCTCACCCTTCACAAAAGTATTATGATGGTGACGATGATGATGACGGTGAAGATGATGATGGTGATGAAGATGATGATGATGATGATGCCTTGTGAAATCCCCAATGAGTTCAATTCCATAAGGGTGACTTAGACAGCTTCAGATCTGAAAACGCGTACATGGGCGTCTTGATGGGATTCTTATTAGTGCTCCTCTGTTGTGGAACTGTTTTTAAGTAGAACATAGATGAAAATGGAATCTTTACATTTTCAATTGGATTGATAAAGTGCTGTCTGCAAATCTCTCTCAAAAGGCATATTGTAGATTTTCAAATCCATTTTTTGTGATGCCCAGTAGACAAAAAAAGGTTATCTTCAGAAGATGAATTGAGAGCATTCACTCACATATAATTTGCAAAATGCCTCAACTTTGACAAATACTCTGGACGCAGGATTCCCAAGGGCCCTTATTTCTTTTCTTGAGGCTTTTTATTTTATGTTTCCTGCATCTAAGACATAATTTGGAAAGACTGCTTTATTCTTTTTTTTCAGGAGGAATTCTTTACGAGACTCAGAAGCTTTATTTTACTGGAACATATGTAGGGGAAGGAAGGGCTTTGCATATTACAATCCAAATTTTAATTTTTTCCCCCAATGCTACTTAAGGACTCTTTTTATAGTTTCCAAGTTGCTGATTAGATGAAATATAAACCCTATTATGGGATGGTTTAGATTCACAGTGTGAAAATCCCACAACCATCTTTAACAGATTTCTTTCTACATTATGAAAATTGGCAAATTCTTTGATCCTTAAGGACTGCTTTGGTCTCATTTTGGATTTCTTGACTTGAGAGTATGCCACTGATTCAGCAGGCGATTGGCAAAGTGAAAAAAAATGCCACACATTTTGACTTCCGAACACTTTAAATGTAAAACAGTATAAATACAATTGGCTATTAGTCTCAGCAGAAGGCACAATTTTAGTTGGAGTGGAGACTGGTGTTTTTAATTCTGGTAGTGCTTACCCCAACCTAGTTTTCATTAAGAATATGAGAAATAACTATATGTAGGAGTGAATACAATTGTGTCAACTTATTCTGAGTATGATTGCATCAATTCAGGATATCATGTCAGAATTATATTTTAAAATCAAATTAAAATGAAATATAGTGCTGGAAATGAAAGGGACCTTAGAGTTCATATAATCAGTTTCTAGATGAGGAAGTTGAGGCCCAGAGTGAATGCCTGACTTGTTCAGGGTCATTCAGGTGGCAACAGATCCAGAGCTGAAAACTGAACGTCCTGATTTCTAACCCATGAATTCATCATTTCAGATAAGTCCAATTTGAGAAATAATACTTTCATATAAAATGCATTTATTTTCATTACATTTAGTTTATTGATTAACCCTGAGCTCAATTAATGGAAGCAAGCTGAATGCATTTTTATGTATTTTACAATTTAAAACTATTCTGATTTTACCTGATAGATTTGTCTTAATTATAATCTTCATGATACTTTTTAAAAAGTTCTTTCTTATTTCAGCATCTTTCTAAAATATCATGGAACCCCTGTGTTTGTCAAGGAGGTGTGATATGGGGATTTCTATTATTAATCTCATTTTACAGTTGAGAAAACTAAGGTAAATAGAGGTTAAGTGACTTGCCCAGGATCACATAGGTGCTAAGTGTCTGAAGCTGCCTTCGAACTCTGACCTTCCTGACTCCAGGGACAGTACTCTATCCACTGTACCACTAATTGCTTTTGTAGTGCATATTATTGATTTTGTAATTCTTCCCAATACTATGTGTCTTCATTATCATTTCTTGCACGTGCTCCCTTCACCATTTAAAAAAATCATATTATTTTTTACCATAGTCAATTCACTTAGACTATTTTTTTTACCATTTTTGTAGGCCAATATAATTAATGCTGACATGAATTGCTTGTAAAAGTTCTATTTGCCTTTTAGCTTGTTTACAGAATTTGGCGGTATATTAGAGAAAGGAGATGAATTTCTAACAATGATTCTTGATACAGAAAAAAAACCCAACAACTTTATTTTGACTAATAAGCAGGATCATTTAACCGGCCTCCTTTTTTATTGTGCCAAGCACTGTGCTAGTTCTAAAAAACATAAAGACAAAAAGAAATCTGTTCTGGACTTCAAGAGTTTATGCTGTCTGGGGAAATGATAGAGAGACATAAATAATACAAAACATATACAAAGTCGAAGCAAAGTAATTTCTAGGAAAGAAGGCACTAGCACCTGGGGGAAAAGAATAACTTGCTATAAAAGATGACACTGAATTTAGTTTAGTAGGAAACCAGGGAATCTGTGAGACAGAGACAAGGAGGGTTGCATCCCAGGCATAGATATAGGTCATGGAATATTGTGAACCAGGAATAGCCCACAGTCTAATTTGTATAAAGTGCGGATGATGTAAAGCAGAGCATGATGCAGTAAGCCTGGAAAGGTAGATTGGAGTTATGCTGCAAAAGGCCTTAAATATCAAGAGAAATTTGCCTTTTATCTAGAGGAAAGAAGGAGCCATTAGAACTCAATGAACTGGGAGTGAAATGGTCAGGCCTGTGCTTTAGGAATATAACTTCATTTGTAAAAATTTTTTCATAATATTTTGTTTTCCCCCAATTATATGTAAAAAAATTTAACATTCATTTTTTAAAGTTTTGAATTCTGAATTCTCCCTTTTTATATTAATATTTTTTACTTCTTCCCTCCCTCCCTTCCTCCCTTACCCACTCCCTGAGATGGTAAGCAACCTAATATAGGTTATACATGTGTAATCATGCAAAACTGTTCCATTTTATTCACTTTTTACAAGAAAACTTGAAAAAAAAGGAAGGAAAGGAGGGAGGGAAGAAGGAAGGAAGTGAAAAATTTGTATGCTTCAGACTATATTCAGATATCAGTTCTTTCTTTGGAGGCGGATAGCATTTTTCATCATAAGTACTTTGGGATTGCCTTGGATCATCGTATTGCTAAGAATAGGTAAATCATTCACAATTCTTCCTCTTACAGTGTTGCTGTTACTGTGTCCAATGTCCTCCTGATTGTGCTCTTTGTATCAGTTCATGTAAATCTTTCCAGGTTTTTCTGAAATCATCCTGATCATCATTTCTTATAGGACAATAATAGGAATGTAATTTTAGATGCTATGTGGAGAAGAGATTGGAAAAAAGAGACTTGAAGCAGCAAAGGGATCCTTGAGTTCGGAACAAAGAAAAATTAGGTTAAAGAGCTAGGGATGTTTATCCCAGAGAATAAAAGACTTAGGAGGGCACAATGACAGTTTTCAAGTCTTTGAAAGATTGTTATGTGAAAAAAAGGGTTTAGACTTCTTTTGTTTTGCTTCACAGGGCTGAACCAGTGCAGCAGTGGGGGGAAGTTGCAGGTAAATCAACATCAGAGGGGAAAATCAAAATTTTTTCTAATATTTAGAGCAATCCAAAAGAGAAATGGGCTGTCTCTGAAGGTGGCAAATTTACCTTCCATGGAACTCTTCTTGCAAAGTTTATATGACCACATCTTGCAGAAGGATTTTTTTTTCATATATAGGTTAGATACGGTGGTTGATAAGGTCTTTTGCAATTCTGAAATTCTGGGACTTCTGGCTTTATTTCTATTATTTTGTTTGTTGGATTTCAAATCTCACCATGAAATCACGATACTTGTAAAATACGAGCTCTAAGTGGCTATTTTAAGAGGAAGGGAGTCTTCAATATACCTGCAGCATAGACTATCTCTCTGTGGACATACTCCAAAATAGCTACTTCAGATAGGTAGATTATCCCCACTGGGGTGCTACACTATGAAACTAAGTCCAGAATGGCTCAGAGGTGACTTAACTTCATTTAGTAATCATGGACTGCCTCCATGAACCTTACAAATTACTCTCAAAATAACCTGATTTGGGAATGGCCTCATTGTAACACTCATTCTGGCCTAGTGGTTCTTGTGGCTGGGTTTAAATGGTGGCTAGGCACTCCTAACCAGATTGAACCTATTGGTGCTGGTCACATGTTCAATGTTACCCAACTAGTCTACTAAATTGGTGCCCTCTATCATTATCTTTTCTTCCTCATCTTCTTCGTATTACTAATAACCACCCCAGATCTATCACAGATCTCTTGCTTGGATAAGTGAGAAGTTAGATAAGATTACTTCCAAGGTCCTTCCAAGATGAGACTTTATAATCTGTGATTCAGTGAATAGACTTCAGCATTGAGTTCAAAACAATGTCGATTTGTTTAAATTTGGGGGGGCATACATTTTCATAATGTCATAAGATGTGCCAAAGCATGAAGCTATTTTAATATGCTTAGTTTTAAAATATAGTTTCATATTTTTCTTGCTTAGTTGCTTTCTCTGACAAAGAATCAGGTAAAGCAAAACTTAAAAGGTTTTTGTCTAGTATAAAAAGGCACCCTTCTTTAAATACCCAGCCATCACCATGAAAGGTAGCATGAGGCCTACAGATTTAAAAAAGAGAGAAAGTAAGAACTGTTTTCTCTTACAATCTAGGAGGCACAAATAGTGTTCATAAGAAATATGCTTGAATTTTTTTTTAATTGAGGCACCTGTTTGGATTTAGTTAGATAGCATGGTACGATTTGCAGCAGTGCAATTTTCTCAGGAAGCTACAAATCCCACAGGATACCAGCATTTACATTTCTGTAGCTCTATGGATGGGTTCAAAGATTTATTCACCTACAAACATTTTCACAACTTGCTTTCTCCTCCCCACTTGCCCCCAAATTTCCATCGTCTTTCTTTATGTTCCCAATGGTGCATCTGGTACACAGACCTCCTCAGCCCAAGACAGTGTGAGGGCCAAAGCTGCAGGGCATAGAATTAGAGAATCTCAAAAGTGCAAAGAATTTCAGAGGCCATCTCATTTCACCCATACCTGAACAAGAGCCTACTTCTCAATACACATGAGGCAACATACAATGACCATCTGGTCTTTGATTGAAGACTTCAAGAGAGAAAGAAATCACTATCTCCCAGGGCAACATATCTCACATCTGAGTGGTTCAGATTTTCATTAAGATCCTTGTTTTCCTTAAATCTTACTTGTTCTAGGCCTAACACTTTTTTTGCATCCCCTTTTGCATCTAATTGTCATAATCATTCTATTATTCCTTAACATAAATATATATGAGGCAATTCTTCAATACCCTTATAAGAACCTTCCATAACTCTCTTGTCCAGCCATTATCTTCCTCCTCCTTCTCTTTCATGTTTCTTTTTAAATTTAGCTTATAATTTAAGTTAATGTTTAGATTTTTGTTTTAAAGTATTGCTAAGTATGTGAATACATACACGTACACACCGAGTTCCATGCATACATCAGTCGTGCTAACATTTTTTAAAAACACACACACACACACACACACACACACACAATGTCCTATTTAATATAATCATGTTTTTACATATACTTTTTTATAATTAATTGTGATGCAAACAGTTCTGCAATGAACAATGCCTAGCTTATGTAAGTATTCAAATTGGAGAGGGGACAGAGCAAATGCTTAATTTTTCAAGAATTCAAGTAGCTATGGTTGCATTCACTGGAAAACGGCCAGTTGACTTGTATTTAAATTTGTAGTGTTGTATCTGTCTCTTTGCTGTTGTTCAGAAAAGACAATTTTGTAGCGTTACTTTGTTCTAGTATGCTCTCTTTAGACTGCAAAATATCCAGATCTAGGAAAAAGTCCTTTAGAAATAGGCGTAGGTGAAAGTGACATCCACATTTACCTTAGTCAACTAGTAAAACATTGGGCTGGAGCCAGAGCACCTGAGCTCCAGGCTTGCCTCAGAAATTTATTTTTCCCTCACAAAGGAAAGCATAATTCTTGTAAAAGCCTTTCAAATTGCAGGTCTCTCATTTCTAAGGTATAATTGAAGCTCTTTGTCAAAAGTGGCAGGACCAGGTGTAGCCTTGAGCATATACTGTAATTCAGTTTGCATTGTATGAACAATACTTTTGCGTGGAAGACAGTATCACAAAAGAGAATTCCCACCTAAATAGGACACTTCGGTCTGGTTTGACATTTGACATGAGGCATTTGGCTAAGGCCAGGCACCAACCATTCCATCAAGCTACTTGCTATAATGCCACATAATAGAGGACATGTAAGCATGACCATTGATTGTAATAACCAGAATTTTAGGAGTAGGGATTAAACATATTTTACGGAATAGAGCCCACTCAGTTTTCCCTTCCACAGGTTAGAACAACATGCCCTGCAAAGGAGACAAAGGTCTGTTTGAAGCAGACATTGTTCATTTTGAGTAGAAAAATACTTACCAGAAGGTTATATTTTGGCCATGAGACTTTCTGGCATGTTTTAAGAAGATGCTTACAAAAGTTGCAGAGAACCAAACTAGGGCCTCTTGCTTTGATTCCCATGGGTAGAGATGATAAGATCATAGATCTAGAGCTGCAAAGGACCTCAGAGATGATCTTGTCCCACCCCCTCATTTTGTATAGATGGGGAAATTGAGGCCTGTGGAGTTTAAGTAACTTGTCCAGGGTCACACAGGTAGAGAGATAAAGCTTCTTCCACTGCACCATATATTCAGCTTCTTTTTTTTTTGGAGGGGGGAAGGCAAGGCAATTGGGGTTAAGTGACTTGCCCAAGATCACCCAGCTAGTAAGTGTCAAGTGTCTGAGGCTGGATTTTGAACTCAGGTCCTCCTGACTCCAGGTCCGGTGCTCTACTCACTGTGCCACCTAGCTGCCCCCTCTTTTTTTTAAGAGTGACCCTTTTTGAAACCTGGGAGAATAGAACCAACCTGAAGAAGCCTGTTTCATATCCATGTAGTTGAAGGGGAGTCACTCTTCCCCTTCTCCCCATCCTTCTAGTTAAACCCGTGGAGGTTTTCTTCTGTAAGTTTCTGATACTCTAGGCTCAAGTATGAAAGTCAACAAAATGGACTCAGTCTGAAAAAAATTGCATCAGTCAATCAACAAGCATGTTTTAATTGTTTACTATATACCAGGGACTGTGTTAAGTGATAAGGATACAAATATAGAACATGTAAACAAAGTTGTCTCACACATGAAGAAGTAGGAATCCCCTCTGTGGTGTGTGGTTTGAAGGATGCCATGACTGCCCCCACAGCAAGAAATATTACCCCATAAATGCCTAACATTCTCTCCCTAATGATTTCTTCCATTCTCTTACACATGACCTTCTCTCATAGAAAGCAAACACATTGATCAGAAGGATGCATGGATCTCCCTGCCTGCCCCCTTCTTCCTCAAGGGGATTGTGGGATAGATTTAATTTCCACTAACCTCTAACTGAAATTTAGCATTTTTTCAATTATTTAAAAATATTATTTTGTGAAGCAATCCATAGGCATCATGAGACTGCCAAAAGAACCTATGACAATTTTTTTTTCTTAACTCTTTCTGAAGGACCCTTGACCTATACTTTGTTGAATGTTAAAGTCTCTCATACTATAGCAATTCAGTTTTCCTTAGGGTTCTTTATCTTTAAAAAAAATCTGAATTGAAGGGATTTGATGGGAAAAGGCCCATATGTTTTGTAGTCTCTAAATATCAATAGTAGAAAGTAATTCTGTTTTCCCATTAGCTATTTTCAGGCATGATTTTAAAAGAGCACATTAGCTACTATACACTCTACAAGGAAAAACATATATTTTTATCACTTTCCCACAAATATATTATAATCACAGAGGGCATGGTGTTATGTTTGATGTTTCTAACTCTTGAAATAATGATGATTATTTGAATATTAAATTACTTCAACTCATTTTGTTCCATGCCTATGTATAGCACTGTTTTTTTATGCCTTAGATGAAATTATACCTCAGAGCAGAGATACTACAGAAATAGTAAATTACAGAGTAGTAAAACAATTCGTTCTTTTTTTTACCTTTAAATAGATTTTAATATGTAATTGATTGTAAAATTACAGGTCTTACAGATTGATGTAGATAATGGTGGTAATGTCATTACTAAAGAAAATTAAACATTTGTATTCCTGCCTATGGCATCGATGTAACTTTCATAAATGTAGTACTTCTTCAAAAAACTTATAGTATGTTGGGTCTAGGAAGGGACAAAGAAAAATTAAAAATTATATAAGATCACATTATACCCAATTTAATATTCTTATTCAATATGTTCATTCCTTCTATTCACAATCAGGTATTTCAAAGATATGATCTCCTCTGCCCTGGAGTTGTTTACTACTTTTTCGATTTCTGCCCTATAAGCTCAATCCTCAGTAATTCCCACTGTCAGTCTTCTTTACTCTTCCTCCTGGCTGGTAGAGAAAATCACAAAATCATGAGAATGTGGTATGATATAGATTTACATTCTCTGAATCAATTAAGCTGTCATTGATAGAGTAATTTATAGAATGCTGTACTTCTTTACATGTAATTGGGGAAAAATGAAATACTAAATAAATAAGTAAAAAAAAAAGAATGCTGGACATCAAGTCAAGATGTTCTGAATTCTATTTATGCTTCAGGCACTATGTGGCCTTGGCCAACGGGCTTAACCTCTCTCATTCACAGTCCCCTCATCTATGAAATGAGGATGTTAATAACATCTTCCCTACAGGTTGTTGTGGAGATCAACAGAAAGTTTTATTAGTTTTCAAACTCATTAAGAGACAGTAACATGATATAGATTCAAAAAGCTAAAAAAAATTGCAGAATGCGTTAATAAGAGTGTAGCATCCTTTCCTCCCTTCTTTGCATAGGTGGGGGACTATAGGTATAGAAATTATATACGTGAACAATGCATTGGTGGGGGCAGGGATATATTGAAAAATAAAGGTAATATAAAAATGAAGATATATGTGCATATACATATGTACATATTATTTTATCATATTATCTTGGGTTAATTATCTTGTGATGCATAATGTCCGAAACAAGGGATGTGATAGTCCTTTTCGTATCTTCCCTGATAAGAACATAACTAAAATATTTGTGTTTGATTTTGTGTGCCATATTTCAGAACAGACATAGAAAAACTGGAGTGTGTACAGAAGAAAGTGATCATGATGGTTAGGAAGTCAGGAGATTCTGTCTTTTGGAATCTGGTTGAAGAAATAAGGGACCATTCATCTGGAAGAGAAAAGCCTTTGGAAAGTAGGAGGGCTGTCTTCAAGTGCTTGGATGATTGTTATGTGGTCAGAGGAAAGTTTAGACTTACTTTGCAGGATCCCAGAGGACAAGGCTGTAATGGAAGCTATGGGTGGAAGCTGCAAAATGGCAGACTTTGCTTGCCATAAATTAAAATGTCTTAATAATTTAAGGTGTTCCAAAGTATGAGTTGTTTCACTTAGCTGTGAGATTCTGTCACTAGAGAACGTCTGATTCCAGTTGGGTAACTATTTTGAGATCTTGTTTTGGGGACTCCTATTCAGAAACAGATTTTCCTAGATCATCTCAGAGTTCCTTTTCAACTCTAATATTATTGTGATTCCATGAAGAGCAGTTATACCTGTTGATACTGTTGAAAGAGACACAGATAAATAATAATGCTTGCTGTCCCCATGGATCATGCATTCCAGTAATATTCATTTCCATTCATTTTTCCCCATCCAACTAATGCTTATTAACCACATTTTATGTAACATAAAAATGCAAAACTACAGCATGGTAATTGCTGGAGAGCAGTACTAAGTGCTAGGAGAATTATGAGGAGGGAAGTAACATTTTATTTAACAGGGAAAGTAGGGTAACCTGCAAGGATGAGGTAGCATTTTGGATGGGTCTTGAAGGATGGAAAGGATTCCAGTTGGTGGAGATGAAGGGGTGGGGGAGGTTATTCCATGATTGGGAAAAGGACTCATGAATAAGAAAGAGATTCAAATAGAATAATAATTCGATATAATCAATAGTCATCAAATATAAGAATTATCAAAGTGATAGATCATTCAGGGTCAAAAGTGAGTCTTCTATGAAGGTAATAAAGAAAGAGAAAATAGGAAAAGATGAGGGTTGTTTGAGGTAGAGAAGAAAGAATCATAGAACTAAAGCTAGGAGGGACATCAGAAGCCATTTTTCCCCAATACTTTCATTTTACAGGTAAGAAAACAGAATTAGGGAGGTTAAGTGACTTATCCATGATCACAGAGGCAGTAAGTATGGAAGGTTTGATTTAAACTCAGGTCCTCTCACTGCATAGCAAATATCCTTTCCATCTGGGTGGCATGGTGGGTAGAGTGTTAGACATGGAGTCTGGAATACTTAAGTTCAAATCTGCTGTCAGATAACTTCCTAGCTGTGTGACCCTGGGCAAGTCATTTAACCTCTATCTTCCTCTCATCTGTCAAGATGGGGATAATAACAGTGCCTGTGGGAGAATCAGATGAAATAATGATTGTAAAGCACTTTGCAAACATGAAGTGCTTTAGAAATATTACTTATCATCATCATCATCATCATCATCATCATTGTAAGTATCGTTTTCAAGTTCTTGGTAAAAATGGGGGACACTGAAATGAGGTATTATTTAATAGATGACATTTTTGAAAAGTCGCAGAAAGGTAAAAACATTCATGAGGGTTATAAAAATGGCCTTCTTTTTGAAACCTTTTGGCTTTTTGCCCTGGGCTGAAATTGGAAACTGTACATAAGAATGTAAAAAAACATAGGTCGTCATTCAATAAACAGAGGAAAAAGCATAGTTTGGAAATTACCATGTGCCAAGCGCTGTGCTACTCAATGAGTATACAAATATAATCAAGCAATAAGAGAAAGGAAGGGAAGGGAAGGGAACAAGCTGTGGTCAAGTGCCTAGTACCAATTGCTTTACAAAAATCATCTCATCTGATCCTCAGAGGACAGTCCTTAACCTTCGAGGAGCTTACAGTCTAATGAAGGTTAACAACAACAACAAAGGAGAAATTTCTGGGGAAAGTGTGGTGAGGAGGAGAAAGTGTACACATTCCAACATGGTTTGGAAAGAGCTAGAAAGTGCCATGGTGGTTGGGTTCCAAGCAAAGTAAACATTATAGCTCACGAATAAGGAGAATTACATTATCAGAGCCCAGGGTCCGAGGGGCAGGAGTGTGAGTTCTAGTGGGTAAGCTGGGAATGATCAGAGTGACATGGAATGGTTGAAAATGGAAATAAAAGTCAGAAAAACACCAAAATTCAACGTATCTTTTCCTTTCTTTGGAAGCAGGGTAGAAAATGAGTCTCTGGTGACCTGTTGTTCACTGATAGTCATGGCAGCATTTTGACTGTCATTCAATCCAAAGGAAACTTTGAGGACTACATAAGGAGCTGATAAATTTGTATTAGGTTGACAGGGGTAATGGAGCACAGATAATAACTCACACTTCACTTCATTAAATATAATAATATCTATTGTGAGGTAGTTAGGAACAAAACTACCTGGTATGGGAATTAACTGAATGCATGTGCATTTTACCTGAGGGATTAGCTCTGTATGGAAATGTAAGATTGTGGTCAAGACATTAGCATGCAATGTTTTCCATGAAGGGTAAAAGTATTTTATATGTTTTAAACTAAAGACTTAAGAAAAAGCTATCATGTAGCAGCTAAGTGGCAGAGTGGATAGAGTGCCAGAGCTGGAGCCAAGATTCATTTCCTGAGTTCAAATGTGGTCTCAGACCCTTACTAAGTGTGTGATCCTGGGTAAGTCATTTAACCCGGTTTGCCTCAATTTCTTCATCTGTAAAATGAGCTGGAGAAGAAAATGGCAAACCACTCCAGCACTGTCATTCGATTATGTCCATTTTTTCTTGACCCCATGGGACTATAGCATGCCAGGCCCTTCTGTCCTCCACTGTTTCTTGAAATCTGTCCAAGCTTATGTTCATTGCTTTCATAACACTATCAATCCATGTTATCATCTGCCATCCCCTTCTTCTTTTACCTTCCATCCTTCCTAACATCAGGGTGTTTTCCAGTGAGTCCCATCTTCTTAAGTGGCCAAAGTACTTTAATTTCAGCTTCAGTATTTTTCCATCCAATGACTAGCCTGAATTAATTTCTTTAAGTATCAACTGATTTCATATCCTTGCTTTCCAAGGAACTCTCAAAAGTTGCAGGACCGCAAAGCTAGGCCTTCCAGATCCTGGATTCATCCCCATCTTAACCTTCTGGTTGGATTTTTTGCTAACACCCCTCTCATTGGTGCTGATCTGGGAAACTAGTGGAGAGGCCAATGGACACTGGACACCAAACCTGCTCTCAACACTATTCTAGCAACATCAGTTCTCTTATTGGGTATACATGACTCATGCACCCCTCTCTTTCTCTAGAGAGTGGTTAACTAAGGTCAAGCCTATATTGAGAAAATATTTTAAAATTAATCCATATTCAAAGAACTTCCTTACCTCCCCTCAAAAACTTCATCCCTCTCCAGTAATATATAAGGGTAAAGTCTGGAGCCATAAAAGATTTGAAAGAATTGCACTTAGAAAAGGGTAAGCATTTTTATTTATTTTTGTTTTTTTCATTTAACATTGAACAAACATGTGTCAGCTGTGTATGAGATACTGTGATAGTATCTGTCCTAAAAGTGCCTACGTTCTACAGATTTTCATGTAATGGTGACTAAGAGTCATTTTTCATTTTGTAGAAACATGATGTTACAGGTCATTGCTATGCTGTTGCTGTTCCTAAGCCATAGATGTACACACATACACACAATCTTTGATTTATTTAGAGACACTTAAACATAATTTTCTATCTCAGTTTCATCAGATTTGTATCAATTTGAGGCATGATAAATACTCAAACTGTACTTGGTATGTCATATCAGTGATCTAGTGAGAAGATGGCCCCTGTGGAAACCCCTGTGTGCCAGGAGAGAGGGAAGGATATTTAAATTCCCCCCTCCCATTTTAAAAATAAAAGTCTTCTCCATGATCATGAAAAATTCCCAAGTTTCTTTTAACTAATTTCAGTTAAAACTCTAGTTTGATCACGAAAGTTCTTCTCCTCTTTCCTCCTCCTATAAACTTCATGATCTCCAGATGTTTCAGTTTCTTTGAAACAATCTGAAAACTTCAGAACAAGTGGCTATATTAGGATAAAAACAATTGTGTAATTATAGGTCTTGTGTTTCTCCATATAGATATATTAAAATAATCCTATAAAATGTTGTAACTGGTATTTTCATGTTAGCAAATCTTACATATATTAAAACTTATATATAATTCACTTATGTAAATATTGATAAGAATTCTCCAATTAGGGCTATATTCTTATAAACAACATATTGTGGGATTCAGATTTTTAAAGAAACTGGTAAGGGGAAGGACATAAACTTCCACATAAAATGCTTTACGAATCCATGAAAAAAAAACCTGCCTTATGATTCCTTAAAAAACTGCCTTACTCTTTTATATGTTTGGAAAAAAGGTTTAAGACTGGAGATATCAGTTCAATGTATAGGACTGATTCAGTGTACATTACTCAGATCTCTCAACTAAGCATTGAGATGCCAAGACAACATTTTAGGAAGTTGATTTCTAAGGTGTGCTCTTTGGTTACCATGAAGATACTCTTCTTGCTGAGGTCAAGCAATCTTCTGTGAAGTTAGCTCTGTGTTGCACTAGTAATAAATTGTTTATCTGGAACCCAAGATGTTGAAACTTTCTATTCTCCATAACCAAGGAGCTCTTAAATATTTTATTTCTTCCTTGAGAAATGCAAACGCAACATATTTTCCTACAAAATAACACATTTTCTGTTAGTATTGGAGAGACAGCATGTGTTTGTTTTGTATCATAGTAGTACCAAAGCATGTGTGTGTGTGTGTGTGTGTGTGTGTGTGTGTAAGTGTTTATCAACTGCACACTTGACTGTTCGAAACTGGGAAACTTCTGCAATATGCTTTTCATATGCATTTTTATATACAAAGTAACTATACTAGTGAGGTGCCAAGATATGCCCCTTTTTCTCAGTGTATAATTTTTCCTCTCCTTTTTTAATAAGGGTCCGGTAACCTTGTGGACACTACCCAAGAATCACATTTGCCTCTAAAAGAGAAAGTGGAGGAGTTTTGCCTAGCCTCTCTGTTTGTAATAGCCTTCTCTTTGTTTGTATGTCTTCGGAAATCAGTATTCACAGGATGGACCCAAAAAAAAATCTGGTGCTTAACAGAAGATAGAAATTTGATAAGTTTAGTCGTAAAATACCCTGATTCCGACAAGTACATGCATCTTGAGCTGGTTGCCACCAAATCATCGTTTGCAAACTACAGGCCTATTTGTTGATGTTAACACCAAACAAATTACATAGTACAGAAATTTTTTCCATGTCTGCAATATAGATTCCTTCAGACTGTTAGACTTGCTAATTTTTTTTTACTTTGGATCTAAATAGAGATAGCTCAGTGCAGTGGCTCTGTGCTTTATTTGTAAAGAAAGCCCTTAAAAAACAACTCTGGGATAATATATTTTAAAACATAAATGTCTCATTAAATGGAAAATATAATATATTTTAAAAGTTATAATCAGGGCAAAGCAAAGGTAATTTCAGAGGGAAGATATTAGCAATTGAGGGGCTGGGAAAGGTGAGATCATTATTTATTATTTTTTTAATTTATGGCTGATATAGTTCGTATGCTTATAGAAGGAAAGCATATAAAGTGTAAACTTCTCTCATACATATATACGTATATATGTATGTGTGTCTGTCTATTTCTAGAGATATTTTAAAACAAACCCCTCTCCTTTCCCTCACTTTTAAAATGAGCATATACAGTTGTTTTAATTTTGTAAATACTGGTACCTGTATATATTATGTACACTGAAGACCCCTTAAATCAGATGTAGGAGATGTTATGAAATGACAAACAAAATGTTGAGAAAATATATTTTAGGTGAGCAGAGAATATTAGTTAAAACTTAATTATCTCTAACAAATACCTGTGGACTTATAGCACTTCTAGATGTGAAGGATCATACTTTTTTTACAGTCTCTATTAGTTTCTCCAGAAGAAGGAAGAGGCAGGGAGACATATTGCACCAAAAGTGATGCCTTTTATATTATGCCAACACTGCCAGGATTGTTGCGAGGTTTATATCAGCTCTTTTCATCTACTCAGCAATGGAAATATTTGATTACAAAGATAAATTTGAGAAAAATTGGTGGTAAGATTGAATGATGCTGTAGTAAGGTCTAGAATTTTCTTTTATTTACAAATATTAGGTGGGAGACAGCATGGAGCAATAGACAAAACAAAAAATTGGGTGTCATGGAACCCAAGTCCAAATTCTAGCTCTGACACTTCACATCCTTGTGATCTTGGACAAGTCACTTCACCTCTGTGGGCTTCTGTTTCTTTATCTGTGAGATAAGAGAGCCATACCATGATCTCTAAGGTCCATTCTAGTTCTAGAACCTATGATCCAATGATACACCAGTTCAATTCGGTCAATTCAACAAGTATTTATTAAGCACTTACTAAAGAGCTTTTAAGCTTCTAAGCTCTGAGGATACAAAAGAGACATAAAGACAGTCCCTGCTGTCAAGGAGCATACACTCTAATGGGGAAGACAATATGCAAACAACTATGTATGTCTCAGGGTAAAGTAAGGTATGTAATATTCAGGGTAAAGTAAAGGAATTTCAGCGGAAAGGCACTAGCAATTGGGGACATGGAAAGGTGAGATATAATTACTAATTGTGTTTTATTTATAGGTGATGTACTTCATATGCTTACATATGCATATAAAATATAAACCATATGATCTTCTCTCTCTCTTCCCCCTTTTTCACCTCTCCCCCCCATACACACACATACACACATACGTGTGTGTATGTATGTGTATCTATATCTAGAGATATATCTATTGATAGAGATTAGCTTTGTTAGAGAGCTACTTGGAGATATCTCTATACATATAGACATAGACATATGCACCACGTCCACTATCCTCTGCACCATGCTGAGAATACAGACACAGAAAGCCAAACAGAACAGTTCCTGCCCTTAAGAAGCTTGCTTTCTAATCAGATTCTTCCAAAATAAAGTTTGTTATCTTTCTTTTCCCTCCAAAATCCATTTTCTTTCTTTTGACATTATTATTTTTGTTTGAGGCATCCATGAAACTCAGTCTCCTATACTTAGAACATTGGTTTTATGTGTGATTCTTCCATCTTCGCTCCAATATCCAGTCTTTGGCCAAATTTTGTTTATTAAAGCACCAAAATTGATTATTCCAGTATGTGAAAAGGAGAAGGGATGTTTATAGAGCAAAGGGCAAGAGGAAGTGGTAAGAAAAACAGGAGAAGGACATGATAGTATTTGAAAGTCTATCATATGGAAAAATGCATTTATCTTGTTCTTCTTGTCCCAGAAGGCAGAACTGGCATTGATGGATGGAAGCTGCAAAGGGCCAAATTTAGATTTGATATAAGGAAAAACTTCCTGAAAATTAAATCTGTAGAAATATGGAAAGAGATGACTCAGGAGGGAGAGGGAGCCTGTTAACATTAGGTCTTCAAATGGAGGTTCAATTAGATGCTTGAATTTCAGGATGATGTTTGAGGAGATTTCTATTCAGATATGGACTGGATCGGAATAACTTTGAGGTCCGCTTTGATGCTGTGATTATGTGATCTTTCTCTAGGCAGCATAGTACAATCAAAAAAAGATCTGATTTTGGAGCCAGAATACCTGGAATCAGAGCAATCCTTCCTCTGATGCTTAGTACATTCATGGCCTTGGGAAAGTCACTTAACTTCCCTATGCTCCAATTTCTTCATCTTAAAAACAAATAGATGGCCTCCAAGGTCCCTTTCATCTCTAGATGTATGATTCTGTGATGCGGTGTATCTACTTCACTGCTTCTCTAGTCCTCTGCAGGCCTTCATATAAGATAGTTGGACTATTGCAATGGTCCTTACTAGCTGTGTTGCCTTGGTCAGGTCACTTAACCTCTGCTGTAATATACATATACCTATCTATCAGGACTGTGAGGATGAAATGAGATAATATTTTTAAAGCTCTTAGCCCAATGCCTGGAACATAGTAGGTACTTAATAAATGTTTGTTCTTTCCTTTCCTCTACAGGTCGTCTTTCCTACTACTGCCAAATTTGTCTGCCTTGTGCATAGATCTTGTCCTATCACTCCTGTGATTAAAAACCTTTAATGATATCCTGTTTCCTACAGAAGGAGAGTCACATTACTTATCCTGGCATTCAAAGCCCTGGATAATCCAATCTTAAATTTCCAGTCATAACTCCTAGCATTTCATTTCATGCATTCTCTGCTTCAGCCAAACTAAAATCACTCTTTGCCATACACACCCCGTAAGTTTCTCATCTCCAACCCTTTGCTCATACTATTTCTATTTGTGGGATACCTTCCCTCTTCTCCTTCCACTTCCATCTGTTGAGTTCAAACAAATACTTGAAAGACAAATTCAAATATTCCCTATTCCTTGAAGCCTTTCCTGATCCCACAGTCTGTAGTGACCTTTGCTCATTAGACTTCCCATAGCACTTGTATGTATTCATTATGCACTGTTTTCTGTTGCTGTCATGGGAATGGTAAAATCCATAAGGTGGGGATTATGGCTTACTGAAACAGAAGAAAAGCTTGTGGAGTTGAACTGAATTTGTATCCTGAGCACAGTGTTCTGCACATACAGTGCATTGAATGAATTGAAATGAATCCATGCTTTTTGTCTTGGAACTTATCTATAAACCACTAATCTCTTTCCTGCTTGGTTGGATTCTGGGATTTAGGCATTAGATATTTCCTTCTTCCATGGTGACCTTTCCCAGATATTAAGAGAGAGGCCAATGGATGCAATAACACAGAAACCATGGAATTTCTCACTAAGTGGAGAAGGATGAGGAAAGTGGAAGGAATAAGCATTTATATAGTACCTATTTGCCAGTCCCTGTGCTAGGTGCTTTATAAATATCTCATTTGATCCTCTCATCAACATTGTGGTGTAGGTGCTGCTATTATCCCCATTTTACAGGTAAGGAAACTAAGGCAAACAGATGTTAAGTGACTTGCCTAGAGTTGCACAGCTAGTATGTGCCTGAGACTGAATTTGAAATGATTTTGCTCTTCTTCCCTCCCCCCAAATCCCCCAAAATTCACTCAATTACTCTCAATAGAGACAACAGAGAATTTTTACTAAACATTTGAGATGTATTTGCAAAATCCTCTAATAGGTAGATAGTCCCCAAGACTGATCTTTCTTGCCAGTTTGTAAAAGTTTTAGTTATTTTGATTTTCCTTCCTATTTTTAAATTGGGTTAGCCAAAAGTCTCCCCGTATTATTTATGTTTCCAAGGAAATAGCTCTTAGTTTTATTTGTCACCTGTGTAGAAAGGCAGCGTGACTCAGTGGATAAAGAATGAGCCTCAAAGCCCAGAAGACCCGGCTTCAAGTCTCACCTCTGACACATAACAAATGTGTGGACCTAGGCATTTAACTGAAGCTCTCTGTTCTTGGCAACTCTCTAAGTCAGTCAGTTCTAGAGAGAAGATGTTGATATGCCTTAATAAGAGGAAATCTTCACCTGGCAGTTCCTTGTATCAGTGGAATCATAGGTCCTGTTTTTATTCCTTACCTTTTCAGTGCTATTTTTCCTACCAAATTATCAATCTCCCTTATAATTTCCACTAATATCTCCCTGGTAATTATTTCTGGTTTGTTGAGTTTCTGTTTTTAAAAGTACTTACTCAGTTCATTACGATATGTTGTCAGTCCCATTACAATGTGAGCTTCTTTAGAGCAGGGACTGTTTCTAATTTCTGTTTCTAACCCCAATATTTTGCACATAGTAAGCACTTCCTAAATGCTTGTTCATTCATTTATCATATGTCTTTTCTATTTTATTAATATATGTTCACAGATTTCCGTTCTCACCTCTGATACATACTGGCCGTGTGACCTTGGGCAACCTCTCATTGCTATAGATTATAGTATTTCTAATACTATAAGTTATAGAGAAAATGTTCACCTGATTATTATCCTTTTACTATTTCTGTAATTGGTTCTTTGACCCATTCATTCATAATCTATCATTTTCTTGTTGTCGTTGTTCAATCTTTTCAGTTGTATCTGACTCTTTGTGACCCCATTAGGGATTTTCTTGGCAAAAATACAGGAGTGGTTTGTCATTTCCTTCTCCAGCCCATTTTACCAATGAGGATACTGAGGCAAGCAGGGTTAAATGATTTGCTAAAGGTCACACAACTAGTAAGTGTCTGAGGCTGGATTTAAACTCACAAATATGAGAGTTCCTGACTCCAGATATGACACTCTATGAACCCAGCTGCCTGTGTCATCATTATGTCTCCATTTAGATCTATATCTTTTTGTTTTGTTTAAATGCATCTTAATATTATAGAATTCTAGAGCAAGAAATGATCTTAGAGATAAACTCATCCAGCACCCTTGCTTTGTAGTTGATGAAGTTTAGGCCCAAGAATGTTAAATGACTTCCCTACCTCATATAGCTAGCCAATCATGGAATCTGGACCAGAGCCTAGTTTTAGGCTAGTGCTATGTTATAATTCCACAGCTTACCCAAAGGAATAGCACTTCTTTTTTCATCTAATAAAAGCAAATGGGAGAGGAAGCACAGTATAATGGATAAAGGGCCAGCCAGGCTTGGAGTTGGGTGTACCTGGCTTCAAGTCCTATAATTGACACATACTATGTGACCAAAGGCAAGTCACTTTAACAGTACATCAAGCAACTTTCAAATCATCTGTGGTTCTGTAAATTACACACGAGTTGTTGATCTGTACTGGTAGAGTGATTTTCCACAGTGGGAAATCCCCATAACCATGAAATCATAGGTCAACCCCCCCCCCAAAAAAAGCCAACAAGTAAATGCACATTGCATGTATTGTGTACAGTTAGTGAATTATTTACATCTGGCTCTTTCCTCTATCAAGTACATCTGGATTCAAGTTTTGTGGCCCTCTGCCAAGGACACATGGAGGCCTCAAGCTTGCCTTCTCATCGTGTTTGCCGCCTTTTATGGTACTCAGCAACATCTTGCTCTCTGTTGTGACACAGCTGCATGCCAGCTGCCCTCTAGGAACCCTCCTCCTTTTTTTAACCACTGAATAGTACTTCCCTGGTTATCATCACTGTACTTGACTTCCACAGAATGAGAGTGTCATTTCCAGTACATTATAAGCCTGGGCTGGCCCTGTGGCAAACCTCCACCAGGATTCTTTTCTGTACAGTTGCCAAATAGTTTGGGATCCAAATGATTTTGTGAATGTTCAAGATTTTTCCATGCCTGGAAGGAAATGCCTGATTGACATACATTTTAAGAGAAAAACTGGAAGCCATTCTGGGTTTGTGAGTTGACTCTCAGCTCCCCAATTTGTGTATTGACCTATTTGGGGAATACATGATGTGTCTCACACTTCCCACAAAAATATGTGCAGATATAGTCTTAATAATAAAAGTTGTGATTCATATAATACTTCAAGGATAAGATCATTCTCCATTTTGCAGATGAGAAAATTGAAGGAGAGAGATGTTAATGATCTTGCCCAGTGTCATGTAGCTGATAACAGCTGAGGCAAGATAAAAGCATGGCTCTTCCTGAAATATAGTGTTAGGACATTGTGTTGTGCATGACAGAATATCTGAGGTACAACTCTTAACTCAAACTGATCAAAGTTACGTTTTTATAGAGTCATTCTTTATGGAATCACGATACCATCACTAATTTGATTTGATTTGATTTTTTTGTCTTCACCTGTAATTCCATTGGTCTAGGTAATTCATTATGGTACAGTGAAAAGAACACTGGCTTTAGAGTTGGAAGACCAGGGCTCAAATCTTGCCTCCAACTCTTTCTACTGATGGGACCTTGGAAAAGTCACAACCTCCCTTTGCCTGAGATTCCTCATCTGTGCAATGTAGTGGCTAGACTAGATGACCTCTTAGGTCCCTTCCAATTCTGGATGCTATGATACTCTACATTTCAGCCATATTGGCCTATTTGCTGGTCCTTTCATTTGATCCATTTCAGTGCCTTCTCTTTGACTCTCCCTAATGCTTAAAATACTCTTCTTCCTCATCTTAGCCTCTTAGGAATCCTTGACTTGCTTAAGGATTCTTTAGAGAACATAACCTCCTTGAGCTGTTTCCTTATTTTTGTCATTGCATCCCAACCATCTAGCATGGGGGTGGGGGGACTGGCACATAATAGGTACATAATAAATGCTTGTTGGTTGCTTGCTTGATATGGTTGAAGTTCTTTATTCATGCTTGTCTGAACATTTCATCATGCTGAAGTCAATCTGATGATGTGGTCTTTGGACAATGGACATGCTGGCCTGTATTCAAAGTCTCTTCTGTTTAGTAGGATATGTCAGAGATTCTCTTCTGCTGGCATAGATATTGAGTACTCTGGGTCCTTCCTACACCCCAGTGATTCCTGGGAGGAGGATTTCAGTAAAGGAGCCACTGTATCTTGTCAATGTCATTATCTCAAGGAAATCTTCAAAAAAGTGCTTAAAGGGAGACTGTGTCTCTCATAAATTCTGTATTATCCATTTTTCCTGTATAGCTCCTCTGTACACAGTAAGCATTTAATGAATAAAGGAGGTGGTATAAGTTAGTGAATTAGAGATCGGACCTAGATACCATGAACACTTGAATTCAAATTCTGCACCCCCCAGGTACACAGAGGCTGTGATGACCCTGGGTCGGTCACTTAACATCTCAGGGCTCTAGGTCATCCTTTAAGACTACAAATTGTAGAGACAGTGCTAACTTGTATAGGGACACAGAGTTTTCTCTCCTGAGACTCCCCCATACCTATGAAATCATGGGTCCATTCCTTGTCCCTATGCTCAAAGTCAATTTAATTAAACAATCATTTATTGAGCACCTCCCGACTCAATGATCAATGAATTCTTAACGGAATAATATTACCTTGGAGGGAGGTCTGTAGTAGAGTGCTCCAATGATCGGTCCTTGAAGACAAACAAGACATAGACAGGATGAACTGGAAGTAACGGTGATCTCAGAGACAACACACTGGTATTAAGGGGAACTGGAACAGGCTTCTTACAGAAGATGTTATTTTATCTGAGTCTTGGAGGCATCCAGGGAGGCCAAACGGTGAAAATGAGGAAGGAGATAATTCCAGGCATGGGGTACAGCCAATTAAAATTCCTAGGGTTGGGAGATGGAGATGCCTCATGTGGGGAAGAGCAAAGAAGCCAGTGTCATTGACCTGTAGAATCCATTGAGGGGAGTGAAGTATAAGAAGAATGGCCAGATAGTAAGGTTATGAAAGACTTAAAGGTCAAACAAAGGATTATATTTCTATTTCTTTTGAATAGTAATTATGCATTATATACCCTTACTTTGGATATAAATACATACATATATGTATATGTACGTGTTATACATATTATCTATCTTTCCATGTAGGCATGTATATATGCATTTCCAATATTCCAGAAGTCTTACTGTAGTTTTATGCCATTAAAGGTTAAGATTAATACTTTTGGAACACCTTTTATATATAGTATATATATTTTTTTATTACCAGAAAAAGGAAAAATTATAAAATGTTTTAATCTGAGCAATATCATATGTTTTTATTTGCCTACTATTCATAGTATCAAAATATTACATTTCTGATTGTACATTAATGTCAAACATATTATCGTTTAGTCAAATCTGATTCCTCATGACCCCATTTAGGGTTTTCTTGGTAAAGATACTGGAGTGCTTTACCATTTCTTTTTCCAGTTCATTTTACAGATGAGGAAACTGAGGCAAAGAGGGTTAAGTGACTTGCCCAGGGTCACACAGCTAATAAGTGTCTCAGTCCAGATTTGAGCTCAGAAAGATGAGTCCTGATTCCAAGCCAATGCTCTAGATATTGACCACCTAACTGTCCCAGTGTCAAACACACTGGTTCATAATTGTGGGTGAAAGAGAAGAAAGAATGAAAAAAGGAACAGAAGGGAAAGGAACCATGGTACAACGGATAGAAAACTGGATTTGGAGTCATCAGACCCAAGTTCAAATTCTGCCTTTGTTACTTACTACCTGTGTGATATTTGGTAAGGTACTTAACTTTTTCTCAGTTTCAGTTTCCAAATGTAAGAGGGAGACTGTGTAAGAGGGAGGTGGGTGTCATTATTTAAATTTGCACTCCATTTTTCCATTGGATTAGAATAAATTATCATGTTTTACATTATTAGAACTTCCAAAAGTACGAATTTGAATACATATGATCACTTCATGGGATTCACGATTTGCACTAATTTTTCCCTAGTTATAATCCTACAGGGGAACGGGAGGGGAATGAGACATTCACATAACTAAGAACAATATATATATATATACATATATACATATATATTATATATATATATATAAAATAATTGAGCAGGTCACTAAAATTGTGAGGATGAGGAAAGACTTCTTTTAGGAGCTAGTACTTGAGTTAGGAAGTCAGGAAGAAGAATATTCCAGGCACAGGCAACATACATTGACTTTTAAGCAGAAATAGAGTGTCATGGATCGATAATAGTGAGTAAACCAATTGAGCTAGAAATTACACCAAATAATGGAGAATAACTTGTAATCAGCCTCAAAAAAAAAATAAACTAGATTGTGTGGGTTTTAAATGCCGAACAGATGAGATTATGTATCATGGAGGTGGTAAGGAGTCACCCAAAGATTCGTGAACAAGACAATGACAGATTTTTGCTTTAGGAAGGTCACTTTGGTGGGTGTGAGAAGGGAGAGACTGGATGCATGGCGACCAATTAGAAAACTTTTACAATAAAGAGTGATTAAGAGCTTGATCTGGAGTGGTAGTGAAGGGAGTGGGTGAGAGAGGTGTTGTAAAGGTATAATCAACAAGAACTGGGCAGCTGATTGGATAGAGGGGTGAGTAGTAATGGAGAGTCAAAGATGCCTCATTTAAGTAACATACCTGGATGGATGATATGGAAATAGAGTGATTAAGAGGAGGAGAGGGACATTTGAGGGTGAAGAAAGTGTTCCATTTTAGACATGCTGATTTTGAAATGCCTGTTTTAACATCTAAGTGGAGATATTTTATTAGGCATTTGGAGATGCAGGACTAGAGCTCAGGAGAGAGTTAATGTTGGATGTATAGATCTGGAAGTCAACTCCAAAGGGATGATATCTAAACCAGAGGATCAGATGAGATCACAGAGAGTGAAAGTATATACATACATAGATGCATGCATACATATATATATATATATATATATATATATACACACACATATTATATATATATATGTATATATATATGTATGTGTGTGTGTGTATATACATACATACATATCTATATGGAGACAGAGAGAGAGAGGAGGAGGAGGAGGAGGAGGAGGAGGCGGCTGCCAAAAATAGCGCCTCGGATTATACCCATTAACTTGAGAATAGTGTCTCTCCCAAGCCTAGAATAGTACTTTTGGAAAGAGGGGGTACTGGATCAATGTGAATTAAGTTGAACTGAGCCAACCAGAATGCTTAATGATTATATGGGTTGCATATGTGGAAGACGGTTGTATTTCAGTAAAAATTGTTTCCTACCTGGATAACTCCATAACTAAACATGAGCAAGACATGCTGCAAAAGTAATATTTCATTTTCTGTTATCCTAAAAAGAAAGTGATAAAATAGTTGAATTAATTGATACGGTTTAATTTTTCCACTTCCAGGATCACTAAACCAAAGCTCATGGTATGAAAGTCCAAAGTGACTTTGGCATAGAGACATTAGTTGATTACCCACTGCCTCTATCTGATGAGCTCTTTGCCCTCTCACTCAGTTGGCAGATAACCAGCTAATTAATGACCACAGAGGGGAGAAATGGGGTCTTGCAGGAAGGTTCCGTGTTTCCTTTGAGAAAGAGTATTTTGGCGTTAGCTGTGTTTCTTCTGGCATGAGCCAGATGATGGGGCTCATTGAATTTTATGACTTGGTCTACTGAGCAACGACAGGACACTGTTTCGCTTGTTTTTCTGATGAGGTGTGTGTCCTTGTTGATGCTGTTCCATCTATTGTTTTGCTAAGGCAGTACACCCAATGTCTTTATTGCCTCTTATCTAGCTGCTTTAGTTGTGAGTCGGTCCCCTTCAGATGTCCTTATAAAACATGAGAACAACATACATAAAGATTGCTCTTTTTTTCCCCCTGAATGTCTGCAAACATAATAGATATGATGGTTTTTACTTTATATGGTTCATATATTTTTCACCAAGGATCTCAAAATATCATGGTATAATGAAAGAGGCCCTGCAGTGGAAGCCAGGAGAGACTGGCCTCTGGCTTCTAGCTCCAGCTCCGCCATTACTAAACTTTGTGACCTTAAGCAAGTCAGCTAATTTCTCTGAAGGTAGTTTGGAGGTGGGGCTGGGGGAGGGGAGTGTGCTTAGTTTATTTGTCTGTCAAATGAAAGTTTTGGATCATTGGAGGGGAAATTATTTCCAGAGGCTCTTCTGGGCTGTAATGAATTTGCCTTTACTGAACTGAATTCCCTCGTAGCTTAGATCCAAAACTAAAACTAAATGATACACTGGCAATCCATCTATCTGTTAGCAACAGGAGGTTTACTTAGTCATAACAGGGGAATGATATTCAGAACAAGGAAGGGATGTTTATCCAGGATAAAGCATTGATTGAACTTCCCACTGTGGTTCAAGCTGCTGGTCTTTGGTCACAAGCCAAAGGGAATAATAACTCTGATCCCTCTTGTCCTGGGTATTTCATATTCAGGAAGCTAAAATGAACCAAACCTTGGTCCCCTATGCTAATTAAATCTCGAAGACAGTTTCAGTAACTTTTTAAAGAAAAACTACACTCATTTGAAGGTAGGGTGAGGGGAGGGGCTGTTCTGGGTTGGTGAGATATTACTCTTTCTATACAAGTCTCCAAATGTCATGTTGTATCGTGCATTTGGCAGAGTTCTTCATGGATCCTTTTCGACAATATGGAGGGATATACGCTAAATGATAACATAGTTTGTTGGATTTGAAATTGGTTGATTAAACAGAACCAATGACCAAGGAATATTACCTTGGAGAGAGGTCTCTAGTAGCATGCTCCAATGATGTATTCTTGCTCGGTGCTTTTAAATAATTTTATTAATGACTTAGATAGAGGTATAGATGACATGCTTATCAAATTTTCAGATAACACAAAACTGAGAGATGTGGGTGATAGATCCCATATTTAGAGCTAGAAATAACCTTAAAGTCCAGCCCTCTCATTTCACTGTTGAGTAAACTGAGACCAATATATTAATAAAAGTCAGAATCCAAAAAAAGATCTTGAAAAGCAAAGATGTTGAGCAGAAGCTAACAAGAAGAAATTCAATAGGAGCGAATATAAAAGTTCATGTATGGGTTCAAGAAATGAACTTGACATGTACAGGATGGGAAAAATGTGTTGAATTCTGGAGATTTTAGCTGACTTCAGGTTCCGCAGGGAGCCAGGTTAATGACACATTAGACTGCATTCAGAGAGGCATGATGTCCAAAATGACTGAAGTGATAGTCATGCCATACATCTGGTACCTTGTCCTCACTTCTGCTTGACACATTTTTGGTGGTGGAGGTTGGGTTGGTATTGCTCGCTGCTGTTGCCTGTTTGAAGGCTCTCTCTTGGATGAGATTAGCTTTTATCTATTTTTTTTCCAGAAGGAAAACCTGGGAACAATAATGAAGTTACAGAGAGGGAGATTTCGATTTTACCAAGAGGGAAAATAACATTCTTAATAATTAAAATTTTCTCAAATTAGATTGAGCTGCCTTGGGAGGTAGGAGGTTCCACATCACTAGGGGTCTTCACCTCCTTAATGAGCACTTATTACAGATGTTCTAGAATAGATTTTTGTTTTGATCAGAAGACCTCTGAGGTCTTTCCCAGCTCTCAGTTTCTGTGATTTTTGTGATATACATGGTTAGTCATTTACTCAAAACTAGCATCAATATTTTTCATTTTATTTTTCAAGTAAAAAAAAGTTAAGGTAGCAAATACCAATCAGTTAATAAGTAAAATATAAATCAATGTAACAAAATATGAATCACGTATTAAAATTTAAGGAGCTGAGAATACAACCCAAGTCTCTAGAAGCATCATTTTGATCTGCATACTGTAAGATCGAGTAGACTTTTCACCATAGGAAACGTCAACAAAAATGGTTGAACCTCTACAACGTCCGTATGAAGGTTGGAAACAGGTAACTAGAGGGTTATGTATTTCACCTAATCATTAGAAATTAAAGGTAGAATATTCATTTTTAGGCAGGAAGTAGATGATGACTTAGGAACCATAAAGGACTAGAGATTATTTATTTCATCATCTCTTTCTCCCTCTCTCCTTTTTTTAAGGGCCGTAAGGATGAGGCTGAAAAATTCTTCTTGAAGGCTATTCAGCTAGATCCCACCAGAGGCAATTGTTACATGCATTATGGTAAGTACTTGCTGACTAGAAGGTTTCTGTTTTCTTCTTCTTGAATGCTGGCTCAGCCATTAAATAGTTTCCTGAACTGTGGAAGGAGAGAGGAAGACAGTGATTACACATTCTGAGCTGGAATGGATGTGAGAGGTCATCTCACCCAGCCTCCTCATTTGGCAGATGAGACCTGAAGCTCAGAGAAGGACACTTCCCTAAGATCACATACACGGCAGAACTCCCTGTTCAGTGTTCTTCATGTAGTACTACATGACCTCTCAGCTCCCTTCCAACTCTAGCTCTGTGATCCCCTCTCTTTTTTGCCATCTTCTATCCTCTCTCCATCTTTCTCTCTCTTTCTGTCTCTCTCTCTCTGCATCTCTGTCTCTCTGTCTTTGTATCTATCTCTTTGACTCTGTTTCTCTGTCTGTCTTTGTATCTCTGTCTCTCTCTCTGTCTGTCTCTGTCTCTCTCCCTCTTTCTCTCTGTCTTTGTCTCTCTGTCTCTCTCCCCCCTCCTCCTTTCCTCCATCCTTCCTTTGTGAATTTCCTTCATCTTTCAGTCTTTCACTTCCTTCCTTACTGTTCTGTATACCTAATGAAGAGCCACAAATGTTGACATTGATTCCATATTTAAGATTTTTAAATGATTTCTGACAAAATAATTTAACAGCAAAACTACTCAGAGGGCAAGTAGGTGGTACAGTGGATAGAGCTATTAGCCTGGAGTCAGGAAGACTCATCTTCCTGAGTTAAAATCTGGCCTCAGGCACTTACTAGCTGTGTGACCCTAGGCAAGTCACTTAACCCCTTTTGCCTCAGTTCCTCATCTGTAAAATGATCTGGAGAAGGAAATGGCAAACCACTCCAGTCTTTGTCAAGAAAACCTCAAATGGAGACATGACTGAAATGACAAAACTACCCAGGAACCTTCTACCTTTCAAGTTAACTGGTCATCTCAAAGAAGACTGATTTTTTTGTGTTCACTTTGCAACTTTGCAAAATACTGCAAAAGACTTGCTTATTTCTTTCTGGGGAAAAAGGGAAAGTATCCCAGAGAACTGGAAAGCTTGCTTATTTCCAACAGTACTAGGTGACATTAGACTCTTCTGTGACTAGTTTGCCCAAGGTTAGTGGTTCCCTTCCACTGACCTCCAACAGCTAAGCTTGGACTCAGCCCTTCCCAGTAAGGATGCTGGACCAAATCCAAGCAGTCATTCCAAGCAGTTTAGCCTATGGCTTCTCCAGATTGGGTCTGTATAACAGTGCTGTCACATGCAGCTGTTTCATTAACAGTGACTCATGTATTAAGTGAGGTACTTAGCTGCTTTGGTGTTGGTTAAGTTTTGTTTATTTCTACCAAATTTGCAGCTGTAATAGTTTTCCAGGAGCCAAAAAAAGCATTTAATTTGGCTGATCTTTTGCAAAAGGTGTTTTCTGATATTCTTCAAGCTTTGCTATCTTCCTTATTCTCAGGTGGAAAACCTGAAGGTGGAAGGAAATTAAATTTAGGGGAAATAGAACCAATACACTCATATATTGCTTAATCCCTTCCCCTGGTTCCAGCTGGTAAAAATAAATCAGTGACAGGCCGTCAGTGGGGAAGAATGGAAATAATAAAATAGAGGATACACTTAACCAGCCGCAAGTCCATTTGTTTATTTACATGTCTGTTTGAGTGTTTATAAATTGAGGGTAGTGACGTGTTATCTTGCCAGTGAAATGCAGCATGTAATTTTTCACATTCTGTTGCATAACAGCTTCCAATTTCTTTTTGCACTGCAGTCTTATTAGTGTGCATATGTGTGTGAATGTGTTAAGACGACAGCTTATAGCCTCAGTTCTTCATGTAAAGCAAAAAAAAAGTGTTACTTGTATTAAATATTTCCAACCAGCATTTCTTTAGGCTCATAATTTGTACTCTTGCTACTATCAACAGTGGGGAATGTCTCCATAATTTTTTTTTCTTTCTGCTAGAGGACCAATGAGTATGCAAAATGATGTTTTCATCCAGCCTCAACTTAATTCCCCTAACCATGTGCTCTAAGCTCATTTCCAACAATTTAATTACATGCTTCAGGTTTTTTTTTCAGAAGCTATTCCTTTAGATTTATTCCCTTCATTGCTACTTTTGGAGTTGAAGATGGAAAATATTTCTGAACTTAACTGGGTCTCCGTATCCTCTTCTGTAAAATTATGGGATGGTACTAGATGCCCTCTACTGTTCCTTTAAATTTGTGAGCCTGGGACTTTCATGAGTGGATCCTCTAATTTTCATGCACATTGACTCTGTATCTATTCTGGATTATTTATGGTCATTCTCTGGAGTGTAAATGGTTCTTGGTTTGGAGTTAAAGGGTTTAAATTTAAAGCCTGGCTTTTCTTATTTTGTACAATTTTAAATAAATTACTTTGCCTCTCTGACTCTCAGTTTCCCCATATGTTAAATAAAAGAGTTGGACCAAGTAATGTCTTAAAAAGTCCCTTCCAGGTCTGAATCCTTTGACACCTCTAAGAATCATGTTTCTTATATTCCTAAAGCAATCAAGACAACCAAACTTTCCATATGAAATTCTATGCTCTACTTCCATTCCAGAATACGGCTCATGCTCTCAATGTTATATGTAGTTTTGGGTGACAAGAAGAGCATATACTTTAAAAAAAACAGTATTTTCGAAATGCTTGTTCCATGGAAATGAAGCAAAAGTAATACATAGATGTCAAACAGATAAATAACATAGTCATTAATTATTGTTGTTAGAGGTACCTTGGACAGAGGTCTAGGCTTGGAGTCAGCAAGATTTCAATGTTTCTAGTGCTGAGTCTAACATAGACTATGTGATGCTGGGTAAATTACATAATCCCTTAGTCTCTCCTTCCCTCAAGAAACTCTGTGAGACTGTATGTTTCCGACCTGCAGAAGCAGAGGGACTTTCCACATAGGGAATTCTCTACCTTGAGGAATGAGAAGGGAACAAGCATTTATTAAGGGCCTACTATGTGCCAGGCAATATGCTAAGTACTTAACAATATGACCTCATTTCTTTCTGTATTTGACTTATTTGTGTGTTTGCATTGTTGTTGAATTGTTTTTCAGTCATGTCTGACTCTTCATGACCCAATTTGGAGCTTTCTTGGCAAAGATACTGAACTAGTTTGCCATTTCCTTCTATAGATGAGGAAACAGAGGCAAACGGTCTTAAGTAACTTGCCCAGGGTCACACCGATAGTAAATGTCTGAGGCTAGATTTGAACTCAGTAAGATGAGTCTTCCTGACTCCAGGCCCAGCGCTTTATCCACTGTGCCACCTCACTGCCCTGTGTATTTGTATTTTTTGTCTGTATAAAGCAAGCCATGATTTTATATAGTGAAATAAATTTTCAATCAATATTTGCGTCATTTTTCTCTTTAATAACAGTAGTAATGACCAAGGAAGTAGCCCAAAAAGAGAATGTAGAAAGAGGAAGAAAAACTAAGGGACTAGATAATATTGAGCCAACCTGTTTTGAGAATCAGCAAGAGCCTGCCTTTTCATTTCAAGTTAGCCAACGTAACTATTGACTCTTGTTCATTCAGAATGGCAGCTGGGTGCCCTAATGAATAGAAACCCAGACTTGAAGCCAGGAAGAGTTGAGTTCAGATCTTGCTTCATAGGCTTACTAGCTGTGACCCTGTGTAAAAGTCACTTAATCACTCTCAGCCTCAGTTTACTCATCTGTAAAATAGTCATAATAATAGCCTCTAGCTCACAGGATTCTTGGAGATCAAATGAAATAATTCTTTGTATACATACACATATAATATATGAGTTCACATATATATATATAGTGTATGTGTATATATATGTGTGTATATATGTATACATACACACCTACATATATGCGTATGAGTGTATGTGTATATACATGCCTCTATATACATGTAAGGTTGTATATATATATATATATATATATATATATATATATATATATATATATATATACACATACCTATGCACAAATATGTTATATATATGCATGCAAGTTTATAGAATATGCATACACTGATAAATATACAGCTTTGCAAACCTTAAAATCCTGTTCAAATATATTTATTTAAATAAACTATTGTCTATGTTATTATTATTCAACCATAGGGGAAAAGAAAAATGAAAAATTATGTTTAGCACAATAGAATTTTACATTTGCAAACAGACCTTAGAGATGCTCCAATCTACTCTCAGTATTCATTAAACAAACAGAGGCCCTAAAAAATGTAATCTCTCCAAGGTGGCAGAGTAGCCTAATGGCAGAACCAAGACCAGCATCCATGTTTTCTGGGTCTTGGATAGATCTCTTTTCCTAGATTACATAATCTACATTTAGATAAGTAATTTTGGAAGCTTTTTTAGATCTTGAGTGATAGAGTCCTTTAAGAAATAAGGGTGCACTAGCTGGCACAGTGGATAGAGTACTGGCCCTGAAGTCAGGAGACTCTGAGTTCAAATCCAGCCTCAGACACTTACTAGCCGTGTGACCCTGGGCAAATCACATAATCCCAATTGCTTCTGAAAAGGAAAGAAAGAAAGAAAGGAAGGAAGAGAGAGAGAGAGAGAGAGAGAGAGAGAGAGAAGAAAGAAAGATGGTTTAGTGATATGTTTTGTTTTTACGTTACAGCCAGACTGTGAGCTCCTTGAATGGAGGGACTTTTTGCTTTCTCTGTATCCCGGAACTTAGCACAGTGCCTGGCACATAGTAGGCACTTAACAGAGCTAATAAAAACCAACCAATAACTGTTACCCAGTTTGACAGCTTATACAATGTTCTTCCCATGTAGTTTCCCTTCTGTCACTAGAAAGGAGGGAGGCAAGTTTCATTATTTATGTGTATAATTCTAAGAAAGCCATGTCATTATATGCTTTACCCAAAATTTCTTGGAGGATTTATATTTGAAACATGTGCTTATCTTCCTGTAAAGGAATACTAAGCACTCACATCTATCTAAAAATGTTAAACACAGAATATGCCTTCATGCCCTAAGTGGATTGTTTCAGTATGTGCTAGGTGTGACTATACACTCAATAAAAGCTTATTAGAAACTTCTCTCAAAAGAGAGGATGTAGTGCAATGGGGAAGAAGCCTGTAATCTAAATGCCACGTTAGCAAATACTCATTTATCCAGGTTCTTCATTTTAATTATGTTTCAATGTATTAATTTTGATTCTGAAGACTTATTAAAGTTGAATTGGAATGCTTTTATATCCATCATGTTCATTCACATTTGACAAACATTAATTAGACACATACAGATTAGGATCTGAGGGAAATAGAAAATTCAATTATATCAGGTCTCTGTTCTTAAGGAACTTACGGCCTAGTGGGGGTAAAGTGAACAGAGAAGTATAATACAAAATAGAATATGGGGCAGATGAAGGGTACCATGTGCTATGATATCAGATGTGTATTCAACCAACATTTATTAAGTGTTTTCATGTGTAAATCATTATTTTCAGTGATTGGGGAGATAGTTTAACTAAACTATAGTCTCTAGTCTCATAGAGCTAATGGTTTAGTAGCAAATGTGAAGCATAGGAAAAAATTAGGAGGTTTATTGAACATTTTCCATGGAGCTGGGCTTGGGTTTGGGCCTCTTCCCTCTATGCTACAGTACAGCCTAATATAAGATTAGTTCTCTAAGAAGGTGCAAAGCAAAGTGAAGTCCAAGGGGCCAAAGGTCATTGTTGGTGAGGGGAATTATGGGAGGCTTCATGAAGAGGAGCTTTTGAGAATAGGCTGTGGTTGAACAGGCAAAAAGAAGAGAGAGAAAGATTTAGGAATTGCATGATTAAATGTCCAAAGGAGAGAAAATGGTGGGAGTAGGCCAGGGATCATGAAGAATTCTTCAGTTTGGCCAGAGCATAAATAAGTAGAAAGGAGTAAATAGAAATAAAACTGGATAGGTAGTGAGTGTAGGACTAGATCTGGAAGGTGATTAAAAGCTAGGCAAAGGAATTTAAACTTAACTCTGTAAGTTAGTTCATCAGTTCTGTGTTAGAAGGTGAGTAAATAGTGAGTCCAAGATCATACAAAATGATGAAACACAGACTTAATAATCATCCTTTAATCTGACTAAACTGATGTTAAAAAGGGTATTTTTTCTTAGTTGGAGCAATTTCCATTCTAGAGTTGGTTACAAAGCTTATTACAAGATGCTTTGGACCATGTCATATTTTTTATCTTGTATATGAAGATAAACAAAAATTGTAATAATAATATTTTTGATAATATCTGAGGGCAATGCGAAGAGCGTTGGGCCTGGAGTCAGGAAAACGCATTTTCCTGAGTTCAAACTTAACCCCGTTTGCCTCATTTTCTCATCTGTAAAATGAACTGGAGGAGGAAATGGCAAGTATCTTTGCCAAGAAAACCTCAAATAGGGTCACGAGGAATTAGACATGATTGAAACAACCGAACAACAACAGCAATGATTATATTAGTTCACACTTGATAGAGTGCTCGATCTGAAGTCAGAAAGTGGCCTCAGACATGAGCTAACTTATTTTCCTCATGGGTGAAATCGGGACAATAACAGAACTTACTTTGCAGAGTTATTGTGAAGGTAACGTGAGATGATAGTAAAATGTATTGCAAACCTCAAAGCACTATATAAATGCTAGCTAATATTATTAGCTAGTATTTAACATGTACTCAGGTTTTTTTGAAATGTTGATATAGCTGCATAGAATGGGGTAAATGTAAATGCATGTGTGTTTACATGTACAACCAAACCATTTGGCATTGTGTTTTTGTGTTACTTCGGGGAGATGATGAGTAAAATACTGGTGCGATTCCATATTCCAATGGAAGCTCGGCCTCCTGGGTGAATTGGTGATTTAGACTCTTGACTGTAACTGTTATAGATAATGGATATTTGGAGAACATGGCCCAGATGGCACATGACAATAGGGATTTCTGGAATTTACGACAGCGTTTAATAATCTTGGAAATGGAACACGAGGTTGTTCAGTGCCACTTCAGGTTTGTAACTGTACATATTTTTGTGAGCTGCGTCATGATTGTCTTCTTCTTAAGGGACTTGTCATCATATAGCGGTGACCCTAGGTTCTCTAAAGCCAAGCCAGCAAAACTCAGTGGTCCCAAGTAGTTTGAATAATTAATCCCACGAAGTGGTCACATTATTTGAATTAATACTACATAATTTCCATTGGGCTGGAACCAATTACCATGTTTTACATAATAGTGACTTCAAATAGTGAAAATTTGAATACATGCAACCACTTCCTGGGATTCATTATTAGCAGTAATCAGGACCCAGCTGGAGAGAACCCTTGAGTAAGGGCCTAGTGGCGTATTTGTTTTGTATGCAGTACGTTTCAGAAAGGCAGGTCACTAGGAGTTTGGCCAGCGTGTATCAAGTGGTGATTTTTCATGGTCCCAGCAACCCTGAAGGAAAATCCACTGAGGCATGGAGAGGCTTTGATCTGTTTCATGGGTGAGGGTAACCTCAGTGATAAAAGATAAAATCATGGATATTTTCAAGTTTCAAAATGTGCAATGATCCATCAGTTTTCTCATCGAGAGAGAAAGAGGCACTTAGAGTAGAAATTGTTTCTTCCTTAACTTCGTTACTTATTCCCATGAAAGATAGGCAAGTATAGTTATTGACCCAGTTTGTGAAACACTTCGATTTGGGGGGGAAATGTCATTCTTTTCTTTGACATTTTATAACCTTTTCATCCAAAGTGACAATGTGATTCAGCCAAAAAAATCAGTGGACTCAGGATCCCTACGTTCTTGGCCTGGCTTTGCCATAACCAGCTGTATGACCCTGTACGTGTCTTCTGTGGGCCTTCATTTCCTCCGCTCTAAAATGAGGGGGTTAGCTTTGCTGTTCTCTAGGATCACAGGAGCCTAGATTTAGAAGGGACTAGAGGCCATTTCATCCAATCTCTTCACTTCTACAGATGAGGAAACTGAATCACAGTGATGTGAAATGGGCAAATGCCCAGGGTCACATAGCCAGTGAGTTATCTGAGGCAGAATTTGAACTCAGGGCTCCCTGACACCAATTCCCCTGCCCTATTGAGTGAGTACCTGCAGCTAGGTAACATAGTGGATGGAATGTTGTTCCTGGTGTCAGGAAGGTGTGAGTTCAAATGTGGCCTCACTTACTAGCTGTGTTACCCAGAGCAAGTCACTTAATATCTCTGCCTCAGTTTACTCAACTGTAAAATGAGGCTAATAGCACGTATCTTACAGGGTTATTGTGTGAATCAAATGAGGTAATATTTATAATACACTTAGTAAAGTTCCTGGCACATAATAGGCACTTAATAAATGCCTGTTTCCTCCCTTCCCCTATCCACTACACATGGCTGCCTTTCCAGTGCCATCCTGTGATTTAGTATGGATACAAATGAAAAAGGGTGTAATCAATGAATTTTTATACTTAATTTCTTTTCATTTTCTTCCTAAAATTTCAAGATACATTTGGAAAATAGACAATATATAGGAGAAAGGAAATAACTTCTTGTCAGATGGCAGTAGGGGAGATGCTTATTTAGCAATGGGTTGTACCGATGAGGTCACTTCCAGCTCTAAACATTCTGTGTTTCTGTGGGATCTCTAAACATCCTCTGGACACCTGAGGCCATTTGAAATCTTAACAGAAGCTTATATATTTCACAAGAGATGACTTGAGATCCTCTTCTGAGCCTGTGATTCAGAGAATTCAATATTGAGTCAAAGTAGCTGCTGCAATAACTCTGGCAAGAAAGTGAAAACAAAACAACAAAACAAAAGAACATGGCTGTGAACGATATTGCTCATGGCTGGTGCTGTGATCCTCAGAGAGGCAGTGTTGTGTGGAGGATAAAAAGCTGGCCTCGAAGCTAGGAAGACATGGATTCGAATGCTGCCTCTTAACACTTACTAGCTTGGTGACTTTGGGCAAGCCAAGATGGTGTTACCTGCACTGCTGGAGGTAGTTTCCTTAGAAGGAGCTAGCTAACAATGTCCATGAAATCACAGGTCTAGTCCCTACCCACATCCCTACTAAAATACACATTATAGTCAATATTGGCCATTATGTGTTCGTGAGTTCTCTTTACAGAAAGCAGGCAACATAGCTTGTTGCTCAAACTGATGACCAGAGAAACGGGAAGAGCTGGGTTCAATCCCACTTTTGTCACATGTTGTCTTTATAATTCTAGGCCACTCACTTAACATCTCAGTGTGCCAGGAAATTCTCTAGGATTGTAAATTGTAAAAAAAAAAAAAGGGGGGGAGTGGGGGGGTGGGGAGGGTACAGACCTGCAATGGAAGGGGAAGTTCCTTACCTAGTGTTAAGACATCTCTTGCAATACCACTGTGATCTTTTTTTTTAAATCTCCTCTGATCTCAGAAGCTAAGCAGGTTTAATTCTGGTGTCTACTTGGATGAGAGACTGCCTAGTAATAGTTTGTTTAGGCAATGTGGAGTAGTGGATAGAGAGGTGGATGTGGAGTCAGGAACACCTGAGTTCAAATCCCACCTAGACACTTTGTGGCTGTGGACTAGTCGTTTACCTGCTTCATGCCTTAGTTTTCTCATCTATGAAATGAGAGGTTTGGACTCAAACCTTTAATGTTCCTTCTCTCTCTAGATCTATGATTCCAGAAACCTCCTATATCGTTGAAATCAAAGATCAAACATATGTATGTGTGTATGCATGTGTATATGTGTGTGTGTGTATATACACACATGTATATATATATATATGTATATACACACACACATACACATATAAACCTATACATACATATACACATTTAGTGTTGACAAGTTAGTCGGTCATCATATCCAACAATCATGCTTTAGAGTCAGTTTCAGAGTTGGAAAGGAACAGTGCTGCTACATAATTCAACCTGTATGTGAATAAAGCCTTCCTACTATATCTTACCTTACTGACAATAGGCCATGTAGCCTTTATTTAAAGCACTCCAAATAAGGGAGAATCCATTATGTCTTGAGCCAGCCCATTCACATCTTGGATTATTTTAATTGTAAGAAAGTTTTACCTTATGTCAAGCTGGAATATGCCTCTTTGCAGCTCCTACCCACCACTTGTGTTTTTGTTCTTCGGGGCCAGAAAACACATTTAATCAATTTTCAAGGTGACAGTCATTCAGACACTTGAGGGACGCCATCTCGTTTCCCATAATTCTTCTAGTCTTCAGGTTAAATATCCTCATTCTTCCTTCCATTGATCCTCATGGCATGAATTCAATGCCTCTCACCAACTGCCCTTTGCTGGACATGTTCCAACTTGGCAATGTCTTTGCTAAAGTGTAGAATCTGGAATGGAACACAGTATTTCAACGGGAGTTGATAGTGGGATTATCACTTTTTATCTGGAAGGTATGCCTCCCTTATGGAGTATAAGGTAACATTACCCTTCTTGGTCTATAGTTGTTAAGTTGGTTTTAAATACAAGTATATTTTTTGGCAAGGACTCCTGTAATTTTTTTAAGTGTGGGATTTTTTTAAGTATAATTTTAAAATTTTACTTTAATTTGTAATTTAAGTATAATTTTTATTATTTTATTTTATTATTTGACATTTATTTTTTATTTTATTTTATTATTTTGAGAAGGGCTTTATATAGATGGTGGATAGAGTGATGAACCTGAGTTCAAATCTAATCTCAGATACTTACCAGTTGTGTGACTCTGGATAAGTAAGCTAAACCCTCTCTACCTCAGTTATTTTATTATTTTATTTTATTTTAATTTGTAATTTGAATATAATTTTTAAGTATAGTTTTTTTTTCCTGAGGTGGGGAAAACTTCCTCTACTGATACTAATTGACAACTTAGATCTATAACTTATAGTCTTAGAAAGTTGTCTGGGGCTACTGAGAAACACTCTCCTTGTTGCAAAGCTATTAAGAGTCATAGGAAGCACTTGATCCACCATCTAATTCTAGAGCTAGCTGCCTGTCAAAATGGCCAACTCTCATTTTACATTTATCCTCATTAAATCCCATCTTAATCATTCCATAGGAGTGTAGAATCCCAGATTTGGAAGGAACCTGGGGCCATCTAGTATCATCTATAGATGAAGAATCCCCGCCCCTCCTTCCCCACATCAACACCATCCCCAGAAAGTGACCATCCAGCCCTTGTTTGAAGAAGGCAATCTTCCACTTTTAAATAATCATCTCTATGAAGAAGTGTTTCCTAACATCAAACCTGAATGTTGCTTCTGCAGCTTCCATCCATTACTCCTGGTTACCCTTTATCACCAATTAGAACACATCTGATTATTTTTCCTTGTTAGTTTTTCACATGTTTATAAACAATTATGCCCTGTTCCCTAAGTCGTTTCTTCTTGAGCTAGGTTAAACCTGCCAAGTTGCTCCAGACTCAGGATTTAGGTCAGTGTTCTAGATAGTCAAGAATTTTTGAATACTAACCCTGTAATCCAGTGTACCAATTAACCTTTACTATTTAGAAATAGATCTGCAGTCTCAATCACATGGCCATTCACTCCTCTCCTGCAACCTTTTGCATCCTTGGTAGTTTTTTTTCTCTAAGTATCTCTGTAAAATGTTCATAGAGGATTCATTTAACATGATAAAGTCCTTTCTCTGTCAAAGTCTCTGTCTCTTTGTCTCTCTGTCTCTGTCTCTCTCTCTGTACCTCTCTCTTAAACATCTTAAGGTTCCAATGTGCGTGCTACTTAGAATATTTACCAGGAGTAGGGGTATTGTATAGAATCTTTGATACTGGACACAGGAATCTGTGTGACTCTGCGTATGTCCCTTAACCCATATCAGCCTCAGTCTTTTCATCTTTAAAATGAGAAGATTGGACTCAAGGGTCCTTGGCTTATTGTCTGTCATGATCATGACCTATCCATATCCTTTTTCAGTCATATATTTTCTCAGTGATATGTTTTACTTAATTTTTGTGTCCAAGACATCCTTGGTAATATTCTGCAAGCTGTTTAACTCTGCTCAGTGTGTTTTCATTAAATTCATAAATTACTTGTAATTTTATTTCTTCTAGATCATTGTGTCCCATGACTCAGAGACATGTAGATTAACTAATAGGACATGAGTTTTAAAACAATGAGCTCTTGCAGCAGGGAGCAACTTAAAGTATTTACATAATTTCACAACATGACTCAGATGGATTTCTTCCTACTGCATAATTCTGTTCCAGTCTCATTATTAATTTGTAGCATCTGATCTAAGGGGTGTGTGTGTGTGTGTGTGTGTGTGTGTGTGAGAGAGAGAGAGAGAGAGAGAGAGAGAGAGAGAGAGAGAGAGGGAGAGAGAGAGAGAGAGAGAGAGAGAGAGAGAGAGAGAGAGAATACACGTGTGCATGTGTGTATGTATAAACAGAAAACCCATTGGGCCTCTGGACTGTATGTATTTTTTCATCCATGTTGCTCTTCCAGTGTGGTTGGTTTATATTTTCCATTTCACCAAGGAGGCTTTGTAGCATTCTGGATATAGTGCAATGACTATAACATTGCACATGAATAGGGACATTTAAAGAACCTGACCATTAAGATGGAATCCTTCTTGTATTAAAACTCTGTCCAGGCAAGAACATCTTTGATTTTGGCAACAATCTTAGATAAGCATATGTTTCCCTTTGTTAATATTTCACTTGATGTCAGTATCCAATGATCATTAAACAAATTTATCTTCAGAGTTCCATCTGTCAGTTTCTTGCATAATTTTAACATATGTAGAATAACAACTTTTTGTGTGATGAACCTGAGTTCAAATCCAGTCTCAGATACTTACGGGTTGTGTAGCTCTGGATAAGTCAGCTAAACCCTCTGTGCCTCAGTTTCATCAACTGTAAAATGATCATAATGGTACCAACCTCCCAGGATTGATATGACAATAAAATAAGACAATACAGGGTGTCCCTAAAGTCTGGACACATAGGAAAATTGATGGCAATGTGGAGTTATTGCATCGAGTTCCTGTGAATCTTGCAAAGTACATTAACCTTTGCATCACAAATAATAGAAATCGTATTGAAGATGTTATTTGTTAATATTCCAATTAAATAAAATGTGCTTGAAAAATTCATTTTATTTCTTGAAAATATGCATTTTTGCCTATGCGTCCAAACTTTAGGAATACCCCATATTTGTAAAATGTTTCACAAACCTTAGACAGGACATACAAATGCTGGTTATTATTATTATGTAATACTACATTTTGTCCTATAGAGTCGCATTTTTGTTTTAGTCAGCAAACAGCATACATGGTGAGATCTTGTGACTGCAAGGCCCTTTCTTTTTCTACTGTACCCATAATGCCTCTAATATGTAAAATAATACTATCACAGGTGGTAAAGAATATCATCTCAGATCTTTTACATTCTTTTAGGATTTTCTCTCCTTTTCACAACTACTAATAAGCTTCCTAATAAGCATAGAGCACTCTTAGCTCCTAACTCATAAGTGCTCTCAAGGGGCTTGGCTTGGATTTTAATAATTGATTTAAGATGTTATTGAGCTATTGTGACCTGGGAAGCATGGTGGTACTGGGGAAAGAGAACTAGGTTTTAATCTAGGGGACCTCTTCCCTACCTGTATGAGCTTGGGCATCTGACTTCTATTCTTTTGGCCTCAGTTAAGGTCTGTAAAGACCTTAGCCTAAAAAGGCCAAGGTCTCCCACTACATCCAGGGCCATCTCCAGTCATCCTGATCTGTATCTTGCTGCTAGACCCAGATGGCTCCGGAGGAAAAAGTGAGGCTGGTGACCTTGCACAGCCCTCCCTCACTTAAATCTTATTCGCTTGCTTGTCATGGCATCAACTCCCCGACGTCAGGATCCTCTTTGAGAACAAAGGACAAACAACAACAACAATAAGAAAGAAAATAATAAAATGAAATTCTTAGACTATATGGACTGTAAGGTCCCATCAGTGGTATACTAGCATGGCAGCCTTTGAGCTGGATAGAGCTATGTCCCTCAGCTTCTTCTAAGAGAACTTGAGTACTATTTGATATCAATTACATGAAAGGATTGGGTTAGGTGGGGCTGGGGTTGGAGGAGAGTACCCTGTTCAAATCTTCCTGGTTCTCAGGACTGATGTGTTTCTGAATGTTGGGAGGAAGAGCTAGGAAATTAGATTCCTCATTGGTCTTGGGTTAAGGCCCATGGTTCCATTTATTTCCTTTAATTAAAGCCAACAAGTCTGGAGATAGGCTGAAGCTCCCTGTGATGCACCGTTTCATTTTTAATCTTCTTCAGAAATAGCAGTAATGACTTTTTTAATTAACCAAATACCATTACTGTCTTAATTGAAAAGAAAAATATAATTTTGAGTAGGTCTTTGTTTAAGGAAAAAAAGTGTTGAGACCAGAATTATGGTTTTTTTTTTTAATACAGAGCAGAATGTCCTTGATTATAAAAGAATAGACTGTACTTTTAAGAAGGCTCATATTAAATTCATCCCTCCATTGTTTCCCATCCCCTAGATGTGCTGTGTGGGTCTGGGGCTGGGGGGAATTGAAGCTTCAAAGTATATTGAGACTTTTGGGACACCCTGTGCAAAAGCCTGCCTCCTACATGTAATTAGAAAGAGAATGTTCTCAAATAAGAAAGAAGTTCAGACTGATTTCATCTGTTTACCTGAGATTTGTCAACGAATTATTTTTGTTATTAAACTATGTAAAAGTACTCAAGTAATCTATAATTTTATCATAACCCTGTGGGCCTCCTATGAGATCTGACCCCAGACATTTTAGAATAGAAATGGACCTAATGTCAACGGTTAGGGAAGATGTTAACTTGCTCTATTGGGCAGGGCCACAAAGGACTTTCTTCTTGTCAGTCTGGGATTGTGGTGTTTAACAAATGCTAGATCTCACTAAACAAACATTCTACAGGTAGGAAGTGTGACTAACAATCCGCATCTCCCATCCCCATGACTTTTCATAGGCTTGCCATGATATCTGGAATGAACGCCCTCCTTGTCACCACCACTTATGGGCCACCCCCTGTAATGAGGTCTTTATCCTCCCTCCAGCTTTTAGAGCTTCCCTGCTTTCTATATGAAAATGACCTTGTTAGTTTCTTTAAATACATTTGATATCAATTTATATGTATACTATACGTGTTATTTTCCCCAATAGAATATAAACTCCTTGAAGGGAAGGGCTGTTTTATTTTGCCTAGCATAGTTCCTGTTACATATAGAAAGTTCTTCATAAATGTGTATTGATTAAGAATGGGTCAATCTGTGAACTAAAGACTTTTAAATGATAAATAAAGAGGTGTAATTGCTGAGTAGAGCAGATAGGAAATTATACGAGCAAACATATGAGACCGAACTCTGTTATTTCACATTTATAAAGTTCCGTCTATTAATCACTGAAAACAGGAGATATTTTGGAGGAAGCCGGAGCCTGCTTACTTCTATTCCCATAGGTATCTGGCAGTGTAGAAAGCTCCTGCAATTCAAAGCCTGATTATGACTTGGGGGGAAGTCCTAAGGAGTTTCCTGATGGCCATAGAGGTTAAGTGATTTCTTTGGGGTGGAAGGAAGGAAGGAAGGAAGGAAGGAAGGAAGGAAGGAAGGAAGGAAGGAAGGAAGGAAGGAAGGAAGAAAGGAAGGAGGGAGGGAGGGAGGGAGGGAAGGAAGGAAGGAAGGAAGGAAGGAAGGAAGGAAGGAAGGAAGGAAGGAAGGAAGGAAGGAAGGAAAGAGAAACCAAAAAGCACTTATTAAGTGCCTATGCTGAGCACTTTGTAAATATTAGCTCATTTAATTCTCAAAACAACCCTGGGAGGTAGGTGCTATTATTGATCCAGTTGTACCATTCAACAAATTGAGGCAGAGAGAGTGATTTCCTTGGGATCACACAGTGAGTGTCTGAGGCAGGATTTGGACCCAGGTCTTCCTGACTGCAAGACCAGTATGTGCTCCATCCCTGATCACTTAGCTATCCCAGATAGGCAAGAATTCCAATGTTCCACTGCCTCCTAAATCATGCCATAGTTCTATTCAGAAGCAAAAGAAAGTCCTTCTGTTTATCTCCCAAGTATGTTGTTGAAAAACAGCAATGCAAGGTTCTCTGCCTACCAGAAGATAAGACTGTTAGTCTAAAATGTATCACCTTTTCCCCAGAGGAGAGGGAGGGGAGCTAAACATCCCTTGGGGTAATTGAAATCAAGTACTAGAAGAAAACCTTTTATCAGTTTACCCTTCTTTAAGGGAATCCCTTTTATTATTAATATTTTTGTGAATGTTGAATAAGCATTTTTATTGCATAATAATAACTGACACTGATTAGAGTGCCTCAAGCTTTACAGAGCCCTTTACTGACATTATCCTTTTGATTCTCTTAATACTGCGAATTATTTTACAAATGATTTATGTGAGTTTCAGAGACATTAAATTAAGTCACTTCTCCAGTCTATCAACAAATTTTGGAGACAGGATTGGAATCCAGGTCTCTAGTACCTTTAGGTCCATTCTTCCTTCCCTTCCTTCCTTCCTCCCTCCCTTCTTTCCTTTCCTTCCTTCCTTCCTTCTCCTTTCTTTCTCTCTCTCTCTCTCTCTCTTCCTTCCTTTCTTTTCTTTCTTTCTTTCTTTTTCTTCATATAATTCTACATAAACACATTTATAATACATTATTTATATTTACCTATCTCTGTGTGCTTCTAACTCTATATACACATTATACTCTATTTGAAAATATGCTTACATATAACAGTATTTTCCACTATGAATTAATAGAAATGCATTTCACATTTAGAATATCCTTGACAATTCTTTAATTTTATACACTAGTCTTTGGCCAAAGCCCCTAATATTCTTACTAGGTAATAAAATTAGATTAATATTATTAATAACATTGCTTTGTATCTATGTTATGCTTTAGCATTTTCGTACTACATTTCTCTAATTCTAATTTGACTTTTACAAAAACCTTGAAAAGCAGGCAGGCATTTAGTTTATGTTGTTGTTGCTTGTCCTTCATTCTCAAAGAGAACCATGACATCAAGGAGGTGATGCCATGACTTGTAAGTGAATTTGGATTTAAGTGAGGGAAGGCTTTGCAAACTCACCAGCCTCACTTTCTCCTCTGGAACCATCTGGGTCCAGTGACAAGGTATAGATCAAAAATGTGCCCCAGCTGCTTACTGATCTAGCCTTTGGGGAAATACAAGGTTTTTTGTTTGTTTTAGTTTTTTGTTGTAGTCCTTTGTTTGTTTAGCTTATGTAGGAAGAAACTGAATACATAGTGTATGATATCCGCAAGGTCATACATCTAGTGAGTGGAGGAACTGGGATCAGAAACCCTCATACTCTGACTGGCTAATAAAGAAAAATTCTCTCTAGTCCAGGGATTCAGTGCATCATTCCACAAGGGGAAATCATCCCTTGGTGGCCAGCCATCATCTGTCTCCCAGCCTCAGCACTAGAGGCCTGAGGTCTATGGGATGAAAAAGAAACTGAACATGGTGGAGGGGTTTGTACAATCATGTCCTTGGAGGCACTGCTTAGGGACTGAGGTGGCTGAAAGACTGTCATACCCTACGGGCAGAGTCTGCAAGTTGGGATATGCAATATGCTTCAGCTATGTAATCTGATTGGATGCAGGAGGCTAAGAAGAAACCAGGCCTGGGATAATGGAAATGGCTGTTGCTCCTTAGAGAAACAGGTCATCTTGTAGTAAATTTTCCCTTCTTTTTTTAGAGTCAGATTTAGCACTGCCAGGGACCTCTTGGGCAATTTAGCCCAACGATTCATTTTATAGATGAAGAAACTGAGGACCAGGCAGGTTATGTGATCTTCCCAATGTGACACAGGTAGTTATCCTTGGTAGAATTTGAACCCAATCTCCTGATTTCAACACGAGTGTTCTTTTTAATATACTGTCATGCCCTTTTTTGTTTTCATTTGCTCCTAGGGTTATCAAGGAACCTCATTTTAAACTGACTCTCATTTGGCTATATTTTACTGAAAGAGAAAGGTATAGTGGAACAAGTGGGAAGGAGGCAAGGAAGCACATTAAGTAGGATTTCATGTTATATTCTTTTAGAAGTACATAATTTTATAAATATCCATGTGACAATAATTAAGTAACTAAATTAGATAACAAGTGTAAGAATATGAGAAGTAGGAGAAAATACAAGGACTCAAGAAAGGAGATAAAACTTTTGTGAAGAAATCTAGTTTATTGAAAAATATGTCTCTATCTCTTTATTCAGAATAAAGGTATAAATATGGGACGAGAAAAATAAATTGCGGATTAGTTGAGTTGGAGACAGAATAAGAAGCTAGAGTTCAGGAAACTAGAAAATCTGTGGTTTAAAAGAAAAAAAGGATGCTTGCAGACTTTCAGGCAAAAAGCACTGGAGAGAGACAATTAATTGCATGCAGGAAGAATGAGGATTACCAGTAACATCAAAAGTAAGGAAATAGACATTATACTTAACAGCCCAGAGGGCTGTTTAAGGTAAGCAATGGATTATTCTCATTACATTAATTACACAGTCACTTAACTGGGTAAATCACAGCTGCTTTTCTGTATAGTTGAACTTGCAGATGTAAATACCTTCCAGGAATTCCACCACGGCATAAAGTTGACATGTACAATTAGCTCTCTGAAAATATTGATATTCGTGGGTTTTACTAGAGAATTTCAATAATATATGAAATGATTGAGTTCCTGTTCGGTGGTAGCATGCATCTTTTAAGCCTGTTTTTTGTGGTACATCCATGTTTCTTCTCCCACCTGTAAATCATTAGACAGTCTAATCTAATCAGAAGAGTTCTGAAATCATAGCCATGAGATGCTAAGTCTACTGTTTATCTTTGAATACATGGCAACTCCATCATGAAAAAATGGCAAACCACTCCGGTATCTTTGCCAAGAAAATGCCATGGTCCATGGGGTCACTTAGAATCAGACATGACTGAATAACTGAACAATAACCAATACATGTATGTGTATAGTGATGTCCTTCTGGTCCTCTTTGAGAACAAAGGTCAACAACATTACCTATATGCACACACATGTAAACATACATACATGTATATATTTGAACATACATATGTATACATATTTATTTTTTTCTGGAACTATAATTTCATTTGGTTAGAGAACTATCAGTGAGAAAACTCTCTTTACCAGTGCTAATCTGAAAGTTACATAACCTCTGCCTCAGTTTCCTCATTTGTAAAATGGGGCCAGTATAATAGTATCTACCACCTACAGCTCTTATAAGGATCAAAAGAGATAATCATTGTCAAGTATTTTGCAAATTTTTAATCACTATATAAATGTGATAATGCTGATAATTATGATGATGACATGATAATGATGTCTTTCTTTTTGTTTGTTTGGAGGGGAGAAGGCAAAGCACTTGGGGTTAAGTGGCTTGCCCAAGGTGATACAGCTAGTTAGTGTGTCAAGTATGTGAGACCGGATTTGAACTCAGGTCCTCCTGACTCCAGAGCTGGTGCTCTACTTGGTGCACCACCTAACTGCCCCAATGATGTCTTTCTTAGAGATTTCTTTGAGGCACTAGAGATAACAATGACTTACCCAAAATGTCTCAAATGTGGTAGTTGAACAGAGTTTTTCCTGACTTTGAGGTCAACTCCCTGTCTTCTGTACTATGCTGTGTCCCACCTGCATGCCTCCATGTGTCAAATGTGGATAAAATATTCCATTGTATCATACTATGATTCCTATATTTCGAAAACAAGGTTTTGAATCCTTCCTAGAGAATAATTTAATTTTTTTCTGTTTCTTTTGTTTGTTGTTTTTTTTTTTTGCGGCTCATGGTTTTTCTCTTTGGTTCTGATTCTTCTCTGACAACATGACTGATCTGGCAGTATGTTGAATACGATTATACATGTATGGCCTATATCAGATCGCATGCTGTCTTGGGAGGGGGGAGCAGAGGGAGGGGGTAATATTAGAACTCAATATCTTAAAAAAGGGAATATTAAAAACTAAAAAAAAATAATTATTTTTCAAAAAAGAATAATTTGAACTATGTGACCCGGGACAAGTAACTTAACCTTGATTGCCTCCAAAAAGAGGGTAGAGGAGTAGCTAGGTGGTGCAGTGGATAGAGCACCTGCCCTGCAGTCCAGAAGACCTGAGTTCAAATACAGACTCAAACACTGAATAGTTGTGTGACCCTGAGCAAGTCATTGAACCTGTTTGCCTCCGTTTCCTTATCTTTAAAATGAGAAGGAAATGGCAGACCACTCTAATATCCTTGCCAAGAAAACCCCAAATGGGGACATGAATGTACAGGCGGACGCAACTGAAAAACGACTGAATAAATTGAGAGAGTGCTAATACATATTCTCTCTCTCTCTCTCTCTCTCTCTCCCTCTCTCTCTCTCTCTCTCTCTCTCTCACACACACACACACACACACACAGATTTGTTCCAAAAGTCTTAGGCTTAGGGTAGTTTTAATTTTTAATGTCATGAGTGTGTGTGTGTATTTTTATATAGATAGATACATAGATATGTATATATATATAGATAGATATGCTTCCTCAAAGGAGTTATTTGTATTTATTTTATAGTAATTTGTCTGCTATTTTCCCCTCAAGGATGTACAAGCTTTTATATTAAAACTACAATAGCTAATATTAGAATAGTGCCTCAAAGGTTTGCAAAGCCTTATGTTATCTCATCAGCTCCTCACAAGGACCCTATGAGGTAGATGCTGTGGTGCTTATGTTGCAGATAAGGAAACCAAGGCTCAGAGAGATAAAGTGACTTGCCCCCAGTCATACAGCATCTGAGACACCAAGTTCATGGTACCACCTAACTACATCTTTGTTTTGAGCTCAGAGACTATTTTATTTTTGTGTTTGTATCCCCAGAACCTAGCCCAGTGCTTGTTAAATTCCTGCTGTGAAGACAAAGATGAACAATGACACAGCCCCTCTTTCAGGTAGTCTGTAGTATACTAGAACACAGACAAATGTAATTTGAGCTATCACGTGAAAGGGACGAAGGAAGCTCATGTATTCTCCTTGTTAGGGAAGCTCAAAAAGTTAATAGTCTTAGACTGCATTGAGAGAGAAAGAGTATTAAAAAGACAGATGATGGTTCTGCAATTCTCTGCATCTATTAAGTGCTTACTGTGTACCAGCTGCCATAATAAGTACTGAGGATTTGAAGAAAGGGCAGATAGGTGGTATAGTGGATAGGGTGCCATGTCTGAAGTCAGGAATGCTCATCTTTCTGAGTTCAACTCTGACCTCAGACACTTATTAGCTGTGAGACCCTGGGAAAGAAGTCACTTAACCCTGTTTGCCTCAGTTTCCTCATCTGTAAAATGAGCTGGAGAAAAAAAAATGGCAAACCACTGCAGTATCTTTGCCAAGAAAACCCCAAATGGCGTCACAGAGAGTCAGACACAACTATAAAATGGCTGAACAACTATTTTGAGAAAAGCTGTGATAAACCTTAAAATTGTATATAAAATTGAGCAATAACAAAGAAAGATTCTCAAGTAACTCACATTCTGATCAGGGAGGTAACATGCAAACAATTTGTACACGCAAGATATAGACAGGGCTAGTGGAAGGTAATCTCATGGTAAAGGCTCTCGGATATAGAGCTGGAAGGGATCTCAGAAACCATGTAAGCCAAATCCATCCATTTGACAGATGAGGAAACTGAGGCCCTGAGCAGTTAGATGACTTGCCTGAGACCTCACAAAGAGTAAGCATGAAAAATAGGATTTGAACCCGTGTTCTCTGACTGCAGAGTTGACACTCTCTATTGTACCATGTTGACTGCTTCAGTATTGGTCCTGTCGTGGGTGACACATTTTCAGAATCATATTGATAAATTAGAGTCTGTCAGAGAAGGAAGAGCAGCCAAGTACTTAGGAGCCTTGAATTCATTTCATGTGACAGCAACAACAAGTATTTACATAGTTATCTGAGCTTTGCAATGCATTTGATATTTTTAAAATTTGCTGATCACATTTCTATGAGATAGATGCTATTATCTCCATTTTATAGATGACTTAACTGAGCCTGAAAGAGGTTAAATGGTTCCCCGGGGTCACAGAGCTACTAAATGCCTGAGGCAGGATTTGAACTTTGTTGGTAACAACAGGGCTGCCAAGGAAGGCTTTAGACTAAGGGAATGATATTCTCTAGGTGACCAATTCTCAAACTTTTTGGTCTCCTGACCCCTTTATGCTCTTAATTATTGAGGACCACAAAGAGCTTTGGTGTATACGGGCTGTATCTATCAATATATTTACCTCAATAGAAATTAAAATTAGTATAATAATAATTATATATGATATATAATATAATAAATATATAATAACTTGATAATAACTAGTATTATTGTGAAAATAGTTTTGGCATTGAGAACAACCTGAAAGGTTCTGGGAGTCTCCAGAACCCACTTTGAAAGCCGTTAGTCTAGGTAGCTCATCAGATTAATCAGGTAGGAATTTGAAGAACAGACTCGAGAGAGCATAGGCCGGAAAAAGGAAGACCGATTAGGACAATATTATAGTAAGTAAAGGCTAGAAGATACAAGGGCGTGAAAGAGGGTGATCAGAATAGGAGAGGAGAGGAGGAGATAGATGCAAATGGTATTATGGATGTGGTCAGTGTTTCCGATGTCACTTTTTTCTTCCTTTCTGAGACATTGTGGTGTTAAACCATTTTTTAGTTTTAGTCAGGTTCAACTCTTCATGATGCCGTTTGGGGTTTTCTTGGCAAAGATACTGGAGTGGTTTACCATTTCCTTCTCCAGCTCATTTTACAGATGAGGAAACTGAGTCAAACAGGATTAAGTGATTTGCCCAGGGTCACACAGTTAGTAAGTGTCTGAGGACAGATTTGAACTCAGGAAGATGAGTCTTTCTGACTCCAGGCTCAGTACTCTATCCACTGCACCATTTCTGCAAATAGTAAGCATCAGGGAGAGACCATAACTCCAGGAAAATGTAAGTTTCTTAAATTTATTATTTCTTGAATTTACAATTTTTTTTTAAAATTTGTCCTTTTTCTCTAGAAAGCAGCATGGTACCTTGCACTAGAGTGGATATTCAATAAATGCTTCTTCAAAGAATGGATGGATGGAAGGATGGTTTTGTTGACAGCTAGCTAGATGTATAGTAGAGGGAACTATTTTGATATTTATACTAAAGAAATAATGGTAGGATATGGAGTCAAAATTCATACTTAAACATCAAATTTATTTCTCGTAAGTTTACTGTGGTTTCCTTTGGGAGTATGGAGTAAGGGAACTTGTCAAATGGCAAAGGCAAAGAATGTGTTCCTTCTACTACTATGTGTAAGGGAAAAACATCTTTATTTTAAAGACTAGGGAAGAAGGAATTTCACTTATTTTTCAGTCAAAGTAGCTTTAATTTAAAAGCAGTTCTCACATATTTAGAAATATTCTTTGTCCTTCTTTGTTCATATTTATACTCGGGGGAAAAATATTATCTGGAGCAGTTTTGTATCATTGTCTCTGTTGTATAATGTAACTTGTTTAACCTGGCATTCAGTGCTCTTCACAACTTGGCTCCAGCCTACGTTTAACATTGCTTTCTTTTCTGCACTCTTATTGGCTCTAGATCAAATGCCATGTTTCATCTCCTCCTTCTGTACATAAGCCGTGCCCCATGTCTGGAATACATTCCCTTTTAATCCTTCTGTTTCTTTAAGGCCTCAGGTGGTAACTTCCCTGCTCTTTGCAGTTGCTGGTACTTAATCTGACTTCAAAGCTCATCCTTTCCATTCCTCATCACCCCCAGCTACCTTAGATCCAGTTGCCAAACCCTGTTCATTACAGGTCCGCAACATCCATAACATCTGTGCCCTCTTCTGTACTCACAAAGCCACCCTACTTAAGGACCTGATCACTTCTTTTCTCACCTGTTGCAGATAGCTTCCTAATTGGTCTCTCTGCCAATCTGTTGCAGATAGCTTCCTAATTGGTCTCTCTGCCAATCTGTTCTCCACCTAGCTGTCAGACTGATATTCCTAAATCATATGGCTGGCCACATCATTTTCCCTTCCTCAAGAAACTTGAATAGACCCACTATTGTTTCTTGGATAAAACTCAAACTTCACTGGCATTTTAAAGCCCTTTATAACCTGGCTGCCATCTATATTTTTAGACTGCATTCACATGAATTCCCTCTGCATTGCAGCTAAAAAGATTCCTTCCAGAGTCTTCTTCCAGAAGAAAGCCTTCCAGGTTCTTCCTCCTTGACTTTGTATGAACTGTTCCATCATTTCTAGAGTGCTCCTCTCCCTTACCTTTGCCTCATGCCCACAATGCATTGCATTGAATTAAAGGTATTAAATAAATATTTGCAGAATGCATTGTTGTTGCATGAAAGATATATGGATCAAATAAATTTTATGATTAAATGGCCATTGGGAGAGAAAATTTGAATCACTATTCATTAGCCATTAACCATTTCTGCAGTTGCTTTTAATTATGTACAGTCTATACCACTGTCTTCACAAGATATTTCTTGAGTACCCACCATGTGCAAGGTACCATTCAGGGTCCTGGGAATACTGGGTGAGATAATATAACCCTTGCCCTATATGGAGGTATAATCTAATTGAGGATTCAAATCATATAAATAGGAAGGAAGGAAGAAAAGAAAAAAATAAGGGAGGGAGGGAGAGAAGGAAAGATGGAAGGAAGGAAAGAAGGGAAGAAGGGAGGAAGGAGGGAAGGAACGAAGGAAATAAGGAGGGAGAGAAGGAAGAAAAGAAGGAAGGAAAGAAGAAGGAAGGAAAGAAGAAGGAATAAGGAAGAAAGGAAACAAGGAAAGAAGGGAGTAGGGAGGCAAGGGAGGGAGGAAAGGAAGGAAGAAAAGAAGGAAGAAAGGGAAGAAGGAAGGAGAGAAGGAAGGAAGAAACAGAAGAAGAAAAAAAGGAAGGGAGGGAAGGAAGAAAGCAAGGAAAGAAGAAAGGAAGGAAAGAAAGGCTTACTAAATGTCTAATATATGTCAGGCACTGTTCTAAACACTTTAAAAATAATATCTCATTTGATCCTTGCAACAATCCAGGGAATTAGGTGCTATAACAATCCTCATTTTTATAACGGAAGAAACCAACACAGACAGCGGTTAAGTGACTTGCCCATGGTCACACGGCCACTAGTAAGTGTCTGAAGCCGCATTTGAACTCAGATCTTCCTAACTCCAGGCCTAGAGCTCTACCCACTGTGTCACCTAGCTGCCTCTAAGTAGCCATATGGGATCACACGTCTAGAGCTGAGAGGGAAGTCAGAGGTCCTCTAATCCAACCCGCTGTACAGATGAGAAAACCAAGGTCCTTGAATATGCAATGACTTTGCCGGAGGTCACATAGGTAGTAAGTGTCAGAGGCAGGACATTAAAGGATTTTTTACAGTTTTCTGACCCCAGAGCCAGTGCTCTTTCAACAACAGTCTCTGCTTACATAAAAAAGATAAATAGAAATACATGGAAACTAAGCCTATAACTAGCCTTGTTAACCATGGATTCGACAATGTTTCAAGACAGCGAAGGAAATGAGATTTTGTGATGGAAGCTCTACATGTAAAATAAACCAGGATGTCAAGTTTTAAATGCATAACGAGATTGAGGATCAGTCTAGAGACAATTGATTTGAATGAATTCGACTCCATTCCCTGCCAGCTTGATGCCATGAAAGTTGATTGAAATTTCTAGCTCTCATCCGGGCATCTACCTCTGCAGGCATCATCAAAGTCTAGGCCAAATTTAGTGTTGTCCCTTATCTCCCAGTCCCAAAGCCATATAAGTTTGTGAGTCATTAATAAGAGGACGGCTAGTGCCACTTTCCATATTTATGATATTTTTGAGCCCTTAGACGCCTTCCTACAAAAGCATATTTCCAGTATATGTTTTATTGGGCTGTTACAAAATAAATAAAAATACTGCTGCTCCATAGTGGAATAACAATTGACTTTCCCTTCCAATTCAAATCGTAAAACCTGCTAAATAAACAAACCAAAAAATGAGACTAGGCAGCATTGCAAGAAAATAATGTTTTACTCTATGGAAATAACATCCTTTCATATTGGTCTGTTGATCTGGAGCAAGAGAGAAAGAATTATGGAATCATTTATTAATTTGATGAAATAATTCTTACAACAGGATAACATTGCATGCCGTCTTTATGTTTTTCCCCTCTCTTTAAATAAGCATGGTAGAAACTAGAACATTTGTACTTAAAATAGACATGAAAGTCATAGCATCGTAGATCTGAAGCAGCAAAGGTCCTTAGAGGTCACCTGATCCAGCTTCCTCAGTTGAAAGAATGAAGAAATTTAAGGAGCTGCAACTTACCCAGCCAGACTCAAGCAGCAGCAGCAGCAGCAATGAGGGCGTTTATATGATGCTCTCAGATTTGCAAAGCACTTTCCAAATGCTAGGTCATTTTCTCCTCATTGCAACCGTGGGTGGTGGGTGCTATTATTATCCCCATTTTACATATGAGGAAACTGAGGCAGACAGAGATTAAGTGATTTGCCAGGTTTACTGCCTGATTTGAACTCGGATCTCCTAGACTCCAATTCCTACTTTCCATCCACTGTAGTACCTAGTAAGCAAGGGGGCCAGGATTTTAACTCAGGTCTCTTGACTCTGAGTACAATGTTCTTTTTACTGTGCCAAGCTTTCCTTTCTTGACTTCACAACTAATTAACTTATATATAGATGATATGTCATGAAAAATGATTTTAAAGGACTGCACTAGAGGACAGAACCCTTAATTTGGAGTCAAAGAAACTGGGCTCAAACTCCGCTTTCAGCATTTATTAGCTGCCATGTATAGCATGTTTTCCTCATTTATAAGAATGAATGTTTAAGGTAAATGTTCTCTGCCTTCTGGAGCCATCCACCTCTAGATCCTGATAAAGATAACCAACTGAAATACAGGGCAGCTAGGTGCACAGTGGCTAGAGGGCCAGGCCTGGACTCAGGAAGACCTGAGTTCAAATCCAGCCTCAGATACACTAGACCCTGTGACCCTGGGCAAGTCACTTAACCCTACTTGCCTCAGTTTCCTCATCTGTAAAATGAGCTGGATAAGGAAATGGCAAACCACTCTAGTATCTTTTCCAAGAAAACCCCAAATGGCATCAGGAAGAGTCAGATATGACTGAAATGACTGAACAAATTAAAAAAAAAAACAGCTGAAATACAACCAACCAAAGAGTTGTTTTAGCTTGACACTCTTGAAGTTAATGAGAATAAGGAAAACTTTTAAAAATAATACAGAGGCTAACATTTGGCTTTCTGCTAATTTTTATTTGTATTAGTGTACTCTGTAATTCCAACACCATAACCATGTGTTTGGTCTGTGTAAATATACAATTTTGTGTGTTTGTGTGTGTGTGTGTTTTCCCACAGCCATTTCCATTTTTTTTTTTTTTGCATGAGATTCTCTGACCTCTAAAAAACTAAATGGAAGGACTGTTGGAGGGATAGCCTGGGAGTCCTTCAGTTGATGCCTAAAAAAAAGTTGTAGCCCAGTTTGAGAAGGTCCTTGCTTATCTTTACTCCCCGATCTCCTACTAGTTAAAGTTTACGAATATTCAGGGTGATTATATTTTTATGATCAACCTTTCAAATAGAGGCTTCCCCTCTCCTCTTTCTCATTTCACAACAAGTAAGATGTTGGCTAAGGAGACCAATTTGAATGAGTCATTTTGTGCAGAAAGAGTAGTTGGTAATTGGGTTTCTGTAGAGATGACGCCTTAACCATTGGAAAAATACAAAAAACCAAACCAAACCAGAAAATCCTCCTTCCCCCAACTCCCAATGATACCAGTGTATCAGTATAATCACCAGTTTTGGTATTGTTAAAATATTATTCAATATTTAAAGCAAGGCGACTGTTGTCAGGGAAAAATACTATTGCAACAATATATAAGCAGTCTGGCAGTCCTGCAGGCGGCACCTGGTGTTGTAGGCAGTGATGTGGGTTTGTAAATGATTGGAATATGATTGGTGGATCATGCTTGAAATTGAACCTCTTTCCGTTAGTTCCCACTAGGAGAATAAAAACATGCCCTTCGTGGGGGTTAATGTTTGATCTATTTTCTTTGTTTTTTCATTAATGCCCCTGATATAATTTATTAAAAAATTCGTGTAGTTCAATACAGAATTCTGTATGTTAAATCTAAATGAAAAAGTCCAGGAAAATCAAACTAATCTCAAAGTTAGTGAATAAAATGCATCTGAGTTTATTTTTAGGATCTTAAAGTTAGAGTTCTAAGGGACATTAGACAGCATCTGATTCAGCCCATAGACCCATTTTACAAATTAGGAAACCAGGGTACACACAGATTAAGTGACTTCTCTAAAATTATTCAGTTGTATATAGGATCATAGATCGAGAAATGGGTGGGACCACAGAGGAGGTCTAGTCTAAACCCTTCATTTTACAAATGGGGAGACTGAGACTCAAGTAGGTTAAGTGACTTACTTAAAGTCACACCATATATATCATGTAAAGGGATTTGAAACCAGATTGCCTGAATCTAGAGCCAGTGAATGTTATTTCTTTGGTACTACACTGTATCCCTAGAAGGGACTGAGTTGGAATTGGAACTCTGAGTTCAAATCCAATGTTCTTTCTCCTTCAGTATACTTCTCAAACCTATAGCACATGGTATTTCCCAATAATTTCACTTTCAATCACCCAGCAACCTCACCTACTAAGCTTCCAAGATCAAATGAAATCTAGCATTTATGGACTGGCCTAACCTGATTCGAGTTATCTCTTTCTTTTTTTCCTTCTTATTTAATATTTTATTTTTTCCTAATTACATGTAAAACAATTTTAATATTCTTTTTTTTTTTTTCAAATTTTGAGTTCCAAATTCTCTCCCTCCACTCCTCCCTCTCGTTGAGAAGGCAAGCAATTTGACATACGTCATACATGTGTAATTATGCAAAACACATTTCCACATATGTCATGCTGTGAAAGAAAACACAGACAAAAAAAAACTCCAAGAAAAATAAAGAAAATAAAGAAGTATCTTCGATCTGCATTCAGGCTATACTAGCTCTTTTCTCTGGAGATGGACAGCCCCTTTTATCATAAGTCCTACAGAATTGTCTTGGATCATTATATTGCTGAGAATAGCTAGGTTATTCATAGTAGATCATTATATAATATTGCTGTTGCTGTATACAATGTTCTCCTGGTTCTGCTTGTTGAGGTGCCAGTTGGGAGAGCTGGTTCAGATGTGAAAGAATTCACTTAGACCTTCTCTTCAGCCAATGGGAACTTTATTGATGCTTTATGGAGGACCTAAAATTTAGCAAGGAGCTAAACAAAGGCCCTGATATAGGAAAAAACCCAGATATATATAGTTAGAAAGCTGTATAGCCCATAGGATGATGATGTAATTTTAGGATTTCTGATGGGGGTTGGAGATTTAGGGACAGGAAAAGTACAAACAAGGTGGTTGCTTACAAGATAAGAAACAATTGTCATGATACAGGATCAGGAAAGATGAATGACAGGATAGGGAACACAAGATAAGGGGGAGAAAAACAATTCTTTTGGTATAAGTTGCATGGTATTTCAAGATAAGGGGAAAGGGCATTGAGACACCCTCAAGTTACAGGATGGGCTACAAAATGAGCCTCAAACCACTTCAGGGAGCCTGGGAAAGTGACCCTTACTATTCCTTGCAACCCTTAGGGTACCGTTTGTATCCACATTGTGCTCATTTCACTTTGGATCAGTTCATATAAGTCTTTCCATGTTTTTCCGAGAACATCCTGCTCATTATTTGTTAAAGCCCAATAGTATTCCATCACAGTCACATACAACAACTTGTTCAGCCATTCTCCAATTGATGAACATCCCCTCAATTTCCAGTTCTTTGGCACTACTAAAAGAGCTGTATAAATATTTTTGTATGCGTTGGTCCTCTTCCTTTTTGTTTCTTATCTCTTTGGGATACAAACATAGTATTGGTATTGCTTGGCCAAAGGGCATATTCATGGTTTTATAGCCCTTTGGACATAGTTCCAAATTGCTCTGCAGAATGGTTGAATCGGTATACAACATCACCAATTGTAGATGAGTGGTTTAATTTTCCCACATCCCCTCCAGCATTTGTCATTTTCCTTTTCTGTCCTATTAGCTAATCTGACAGGTGTGAGATAGCTCAGAGTTGTTTTGATATGCACATCATGAGTTATCTCTTTCAATTCACTAATTCAAATGTAGGATGACAAATATATTTCTGCATTAATCATGAATGTAAAAGCCAATTTTCAAACCTTCTTTTCCCCAGTCTTTTATTATTTGCGTCCCAAGCTCTTAGCACAGTGCCTGGTACATAATATGAATCAGGATGGAGACTTGACCTGAGATTTCCTTGTTCTAGGAAACTCTTGGATGAGAACAGATAGCCTTAGAGAGGTGCTTAGATCAGAGGTGTCAAAACACTTCTTGGGGCTGTCTAAACCAGATTAAAATGGAATTGAGAAATATTTAACAAAATAAAGAAACATAGAATAGAGATGATATTAATATGTGGTTTTCTAAGTCAGTATGCATCCAGCAGGTATCTTTATGTATGCTTAGTGGCCCCCATTTCTGTTTGAGTTCTCACCATTGGCCTAGAGCATTGAAACATCAAGTGACTTGTCCAGGATCCTGTAAAGACAATCAGTAAGTTGAAAGATCTTCTCTCCAGCCCCGCCCCTCCCCATTTGAATAGGCTTCAGGTGGGGCCAATGAAAGGAGGTCTGATTAGATCTTTGCTCCTAAGTAGGTCCCAAACCCCTAGTTACTACGTGCTTAAACCAGTGTGGGCGTGAAGCCCTCAGGGCCCTAAGGGGATTTGCTAAGATGAGAGCCAATAGTATGTACCTAAGCCCTGGTCACTCAGATGATCTTCTAGTGGATTGGATGATGGCTAAGGACTGTATAAAAAGAGAGACAGAGTTGTCTGCTTGGGGGCTCTGAGCCACAGGAAGAGTGGTGCGGCCAGCCGTTGTTAAGAGCTCCCTGGCTCATGGACCCAGATGTTGATGCTTTTTGGTAACTATGAATTGTGATTTAGTCTGTTTCTAATGTATGTTTGTAATTTGTTTGTATTTGCTCTTAAGTTCAGGATGCTGGCTTTTCCTCCAGAACTAAGGGAATGATATTTGTATGTTGGATTAAAGTAAGATTGTTAATCCCTTAATGTTACTTTCCTTAGTAAATCAGATCAAAAGAACCTGTGCTGGCAGCGTTCTTGTTGTTGAGCTTGTGTTGGTCTTTCACCCCCACAACAGCTGCTAACCAAATTGTTGCAACAGATTCCCCACAACCAGGAAATGTCCGAGGTATAACTTGAACCTTGATCTGCATAATCTAAAGGCCAGCTTTTTGGTTCTACTGTAGCACAGAACCTCTCAGTCAGCTAACAAGCATTTATATAGTACTTATTGGCACTTAATAAATACTTGTCTGTTGATTGATTTCTGCTTTGTATTCAGTCACTAGTGCGTGAATCAGTGGCAGCTTTCTGAAATTATTCATGATAGGGGGTCAATAGTAAAGAAAGTCAATGCCATTTATATTTGTAATGCATTTCAGAAGATATGTTCGATTTATTTTTATGGATTGCATTGCCTTGGGAGGGCATAGGTGTTAAAAAAAAGAGAAATGGAGAATGACAAATATATTTCTACATTAATCACGAATGTAAAAGTCAAATAATTTTGATCATATCATCTATGTGTATAGGTAATTTATAGTCTGCCAGTACCATGTTATAAAAACCAAGGAAGTCACCTTAGAGAAAGATAGCTCAGTTATGATACTCCTTCAAGTAGCAGCTGTGCTTTGTTCAGTCATGTCTGACTCTTTGTGACCCCATGAATAATAGTGTGCTAATATTCTCCGTGGAATTTTCTTGGCAAAGATACTAGAGTGGTTTGCCATCTCCTTCTCCAGTCTATTAAGGCAGAGGTCACACAGCTAGTGGGTGTCTGAGGCTAGATTTGAACTCAGGTCTGTCCTGACTCCATGCTTAGTACTCTGTCCACTGAGACACTTAAGTGCCTCCTACTCAAATAGAGATAAAGTGACTTGTCCAGGGTCACACAGCAAATAAGTATCTGAGACTGTATTTGAACTCAGGTCTTCCTGATTCCAGCAGTTGCACTGCTGCTCTGAATTTGGTTCCTTACCTATAGCTTACCAGTTCTTTCTCTCTCTCTCTCTCTCTCTCACTCTCTCTCCAACTCTCCCACTCTCCCTCCCTCTCTCTCTTTCTCAGGCCAGTTCCTTCTAGAAGAAGCTCGGGTGATGGAGGCAGCTGAGATGGCCCAGAAGGCAGCAGAGCTGGACAGCGACGAATTTGATGTTGTCTTCAATGCAGCCCACATGCTCAGGTGAGTCTGCTTTGGCTGCTACCCTTTGATTCCTGAAGACCTGGTTTTGAGAGAGTTGTTTCTTGGCCAGTCTTTGGAACACTCCCCCATTGTTATGCATTAAGATGTTTTTGCTTATTTGATCTCTGGTGAAAGTTTTGTGGCTCTCCATTTTTTTTAAAGCTTTACAACTCAGGCTATGGAAGCTTTTTTTTATTTTTTAAATAATTTCATAATCAGTGCTTTGCCTTCATATTGAAACCACATTTTTCTTTCAAGACTTCAATCTTGGACTTGCAGCTGAACCATTTTAAAAGCTTGTCACTCAGGCTATAAACAAATAAAAGAGCAGGCCAATCATTTTGCAGAAACTTAGGAGGAAATAGGGACTGGATGTATGATTTCAGCAGCATAAGGAATTCCTGAGAATGGAAATGCCCTCCACCAATGCAGGTCAGCAACTTAGGGTCAGAGAGTTACTTATAGCATGGTTCAGGTTATATAACATGGGAAGGTTAAGTGACTGGTCCAGGGTCATATAGCCAATATATACCAGAACTTGAACCTGAGTCTTCCTGTTTCAGAGGCTCATACTAGCCATGAAACCATGCTGACTCTCCTAGGCAATTTAAAGTTAATTGGTGTGGATGCGAAAGATGCCTTTGAAATGAGAAAATCTTATTTCAGATCTTGCCTCTGACACTGTTGTGACCATAGGCAAGCCACCCTAGGCCTCAGTTTCCTCATCTGTAACATAATATTAGAATTGGAAGGGACCTTATAAGCCACCTAGTATTATTCTCCCCACTCCCACCCCCATTTTGCAGATGAGAATACTGAGACTCGGAGAAATTAAGTGACCTATCCAAAGTCACACAGCTAATAAGTTACAAAGATGAGATTTGTACCCAAGGCTTCCTGGCTCCAAGTCCAGTCCTCAATCCACTCCACCATTTTATAAAGTAAATGGGATGAAATATGATGTGTCAGAGCTCCTCTTTGCCTCAGAGGCAAGAAACTCTTCTGTTACTTCAAGGGGGAATACAATGTTATTATATTGTATAAATGATAATTATTATTGTTTGAAAGATGTTATTTCATTCTGTTAACAGAAAAGGTACTCCTTCCTTTCCCCTTCTTAAAGTGGATATATGCAGTATTTCCATTCCATTAAGCTCTTGCCTCAATCCTTAAATGAAGACAGCATTCCCATAATACTTGCCCTGCTTCCTTTTGAGAGATGGATTTGTAATTATGGAGATTACCTCTAAAAGGTTGATGGTAAAGGTTAGTGTGCATCTACCAATTTAAAAAGAAATCTACTTTCAGAAAAACAAAAGAGCTGTTTCCCAGACAGGTCTGTCAATTGGCATGGGATTATAATTAGCTAGAATGGTATCTCCAGTGGCTCTTTTTTGGGGGCTCATCTTTTCTCAGCCGTATGATAAGGAAATGCAAAACTAGCTGAGAACAAGGAGAATGTACAGTTTTTGCTGAATGCCTTCATCGTGTGTTGATTTGAGACTTTCATACCATACTTGTTTTACAATACACCCAAGAGAGATACCACCTGAAAACACCAGTAAGGATTCAATTGGTTGACTGCCTATTTATGAAATTAGTGCCAGTACCTGCATGCTTTTATTATCAGATTGATTAATTGCCCAAGGGGGATTTCCCTCCTAGGTTATTGGCCATTTTTGTTTTGTATTTTTTTCCCCCTTTGGGCCTGTCATTTCATCAATGGAGTGAATGCCTGGTGTAGATGTTCCCTCCATCAGTGTGTGATGGCAACTCCTATCTATGTCTGGGAGAGTTTCCAGGAGGCAATGAGAGCTTTTTTGCCAATGGGCCAAAAGTTAATGTGTGTGAGAGGCCAAATTTAAGTTCATATAAGAATAGCTTTCTATCCACTGGGATCCTCTGTGTGTGTGTGTGTGTGTGTGTGTGTGAGAGAGAGAGAGAGAGAGAGAGAGAGAGAGAGAGAGAGAGAGACCGACCTCTTTGGCAATCTGGAAGAACTTATGGACCCCATTTGCATAATACTATTTTTAAACTCATATAATCAAGTCTGTAGAATAGCAAAAGAAACCAAAGTTTAGTGATAATAAAGATATGTGAGCATGGATATATATGTATATATATATATATGTATGTGTGTGTGTATGTTTGTATTTATATATAAATATATGTGTACATATATATGTGTATATATTTGAATATAATGTATGTGTATGTATGTATGATATATTTATATGTGTATACATACACATATATGTATATATATTTATGTGTATGTATTCACATATAAATGTATGTGTGCATTTGTATGTGTATATATATTCAAATATGAGTGTATGTATATATATTTATGTATATATACACACATATGTGTATGTGTGTGTGTGTGTGTGTGTATATATATATATATATATTTTTTTTTTTCCATCTGAGTTCACACCCTGAAATCTATCCAATCTTCAGATTCCAGGTTAAGAACCACTGAACTAAGCCATGGTGCCTTTCTATACCTTTTTTTTTTTTTTAAAGACTAGATGGGTGATTTTATTGACATATATAGAATTTCTAACAAGCAATCTCCTTCTACCAAGGCAAAACAGTACTTGTGCTGCCATTTATAGGTTTAAAATGTTGCCTAGGGATACTGAGAAATCAAGTGATTTGCCTCTTCCACACAAAACTAATCTGTGTTAAAAGCAGGAGAAATTAGGTCTTCCTGGCTTCATGTCCTCTATCTACTAAACCGCACTGCCACTTTATACCTAGTACACTTGTTTGGATGATAAGGATAGGTATCCTGTTAATGAAAAGAGAATTTCCTTTTAACATAAGATTATTCCCCATATTGATACTAACGCATTTGATGAGAAAGTAAAGCTTATTCTATCATAATCATAATCGTCATCTTCTGAGCACCACATTCTCCAATTAATGCATTGAAACTAAAATACCCATATGAATGGGAACTTTTGTCCAGAATCTTCCTAATGGAATACAGTCTGAATCTCCCTATTTCCTATGTTGAGAGCAGAGCTACTAAAAGCCCTGTAAGTTGTTAAGAGGAGGCTTTTCACTGCAAGTCAGTGATGTAGGAATATTCATAGGATCATAGAGTTTAAATCTGTAAAAGGCCTTAGAGATCACATCCTCCAACCCACTCATTTTACAGATATGGAAACTGAAGCCTAGATTTGAGAAGTGAATTATCTGATTCATGCTGGGGACAGATAGGATAGCTAAGATTTGAACCGAAATCCTCTGACGTCAGGTCTCAGGTGCTTTCTACTGTGACATGTGACCTCTCAGTTCCGGTGTTTTGCTATCATGTGAGTTGATTATCAACATCTTCCCAAGGCTTCAGGGAGAGTGGAAAGAACACTGGATGAAGAGTTGAGATCTGAGTTCAAATTTCTATTCTGGCGCATTAGTTGTGTGACCTAATAGTATATGCCTTACCTACCTCCTAGGCTTATTATTATAAGGATTAAATGAGATACTCTGTCTACCGGAAATCAGTTCAAGAACTCTCAAGTGTCCTATCAATTCCTATCAAGTGTCCTATCAATTCCTTATTGCTGTTACGACCTTGTTCCTCAATGAAAATCAGCATCAGTGTTTACATAGCGGTGTGGAGGTGATTCTGGATTTTCAATGGCCATGCTAAGGTGCTAAGTTCTCTCAAGCTTTATAACATTCCATTTTTTTAGCCTTGTATCCCAGGCTATGGAAACTTCTTTTTGCTTATTAACAGTGAAATCAATATTGTGCCTTCACATTGAAACTAAACATCTTATAAGTAATGATAATAATAATAATAAAGTAGTAGTAGTCGTAGTAGTAATAGTAGTAGTAGAAGTGGTAGTAGTAGCATCCAGGGTCACATAGCTAGTAGGTGTCTGAGGCACAATTTGAACCCAAGTCACTGGTGACTCCGTGTTTAGTGCCCTTTGAACTATACTCCAGTAGCTCCCAAAGAGACAAAGATGGTTCTCAGAAAGTGTCTGAGGCTAGATTTGAACCCAGATGACTCTTCCCAACTCCAGGCACTCTACCCACTGAGCCACCTAGCTACATGTGTCTTGTATTGTGTCACTAGCATTGATTGGTCAGAGACACTATTATATAATAGGAAGATTGAGAGCTGGAGTCAGAGGACTAGAGTTCAGTTGGCATTTGCAAATTAAAACCTTTATGACCTAGGGCAAGTACATATCACCTCTCTGGGTCTGAGTTTCTACTAATTGAAGGGATTAATGAAGAGATACACATTTTGGAAATGCAGAGTCAGTCAATTATTGAGATAAGATCTTTATCCTGAGTTCTCTATTTATAAGTTGGCTTGCTTCCTGTTTACCTGGTTCTTTCTCTCTTCTCTAAATTTGCATTTAATTCTGTGTTTTTCCTTTCTCCTTGGTCTGCCAGCTTCTTTGGATAATATCTCTAAAATTGCTATCTTATACAATTTTAAGGTTAATCATGGCTTTTCTTACAATATTGTTCAGCCGTTTTACAGTTATGTCTGACTCTTTGTGACTCCATTAAGGGTTTTCTTGGCAAAGATATCAGAGTGGTTTGCCGTTTCTTTCTCCAGCACATTTTACAGATGAGGAAACTGAGGCAAACAGGGTTAAATGACTTGATTCCAGGTCCAGCACTCTATCCACTGTGCCAATTAGCTCCCATTTTTCCCAAAATAATACTCAAATCCAGTGAGTTGCCAGATCTTGTCCATTCTCTCCATGTGACATCTCTCACATTTGTAATCTTACCTCCACTAACTGAACCAACACTATAGCTCCTGTCTACATGCCTTCTCACCTGGGCTATCTTAATTGCTCTAAAATTACTCATTATGCATCCAATTTTTTTCCCTTCACCAATCCACCCCTACCTCACAGGGTTATTGTGAGGATCAAAAAAGGTAATGATTACAAAGGTGCTTAGTACAGTGCCTGATACATCATAAGCACTATATAATTAATTATTACCACCACTACCACCACCATCATCAGTTCTAGTCTCTAGTACAGGGCTGTCCGAAATGTGTCCTGCAGTGTGATTTATGTGGCCCGCCTACAAGCATAGAAATCTACATAAACGCTTTAAGAAACAAAGCTGAGCTACCATGGAGCTCTCACTGAAATGGCAAATCAAAATACATTGTCTATTGTTTCAATAAAAACCTAACGGCCAGCCCTGCCCTAGTATAATGTAAACTTTTCGAAGATAGTGACTATTAAAAATAAATTTCCTAGCATGTAGCACAAGATTTTGTACACAGTAGGCGCTTAAAGTCTTCTGGAATTGAATTGATTTGAATTGAACCACTCTGAAAGCTATGTAAGTGGAGCAAATATTGTTAACTCATTTTACAGATGAAGAAATGGAGGCCCTGACCACTTTTAAACAGAGAGAAATAGGAGCTACAGATGTAACATGTTTGCCTTTTCCCGCAATTGGGGCACAATGGGCAGCTATTTCAAAGGGTGTGGTGGCTGAAATGCACTGTTCTGACTCAGTATGTCAGTGTTTGCTTTTTGCCGCAATTAGGGAAGCCAAGCCCAGGGGTTACTGCTTCATTTCTGTCTTACCTTCGCCTTCTTAAACTCATCAGTTACTGTATGAGAAGGATCCCTTTACACAAACAAACCATTAGTTGTGTCTGGGCAGATACCAAATCCTAATGCAATGGTACAGTGGTGGTGGAACAGAGGATTGTGGCCCTATCACAGTTAGTGGTTAGAGCTGTCAAAACAGATGTCTTCCTCACTCCAATTTTTACACATCTGGGGAAGCCAAAGTCATGTAACCATCAAAATCCCAGGCTCTGGCATTTCTAGCCTTTCCTTAAATATTTGTGGTCTCATTTATTTCAGCTCAGCTTCTCTTCCAGCAGTAAGGATTTATCAGCTGGAATTAAAGTTTAGCCTTGCTCTGAGTAACTTACGGCAATACATCAATCCTGCAAACATATTGGCAGAATCCCAGGAAATCCTGCTACGATTTCTTTTGATTTTCACAAGGCATGAACAAACAGTACTTTCCTTTAGATCAGAAGGTATTCCTTAGGGTAGCAAACATGAGCTTTTATCTTGCTTTCTTTTTCCTTCTGTATTCTTGTATCTAGCACATAATGGATAGCACATAGTAGGCACTTAATAAATGCTTATTGAATTGATCTTTTTTTTGTGGAAATGGCTTGGATTTATACTCAGTACATGTTATTTTGAAGGAAATCTTTAGGTGTAATTTTTGCTTGGGAAAAAATCATTTGTCACAGTGTCTTTCTTTGAAATCAATTTTATATTTTATATGGAATATTATCAGTTAAAATCTATCTTGCCAAATTACATTTTTCAATTTAATTTATTTTGTTTTAAACTTATGAAATAAAATAAGCATTTCCATACTACAGTAGAATCTTTAAAAAATGATTATGTATGAAATTGTAAAGCTTTTTATATATAATACAATTATTAGGTAACTTTGTTTTTTCCCTTTTTTTCCCTCACCCCCCCATGGCTATTGTTAGACATAAATATGTATATATAATGTAAAATATTTCAGTACATACTTCTACTTATCAGTTTATCAGTTCTTTCCCTGGCTGCAGATAGCGTATTCCTTCATAGGTCCTTTGTTGTTAATTTGGGTATTAATTTGGGTATTTATAATAGTCAAAATGACTAAGTTGCTCAAAGTTGTTTTTGAAACTTATATTATTTAATCATTGTTCCATGTCCTTTTCTTCTCTGAGTCTATAGATGGTCTTCCTGATAGGTTAGTGTTTACACAGTTTTATTGTGCTATATTCTGACAATAAATACTCTATAAGTATATATACACACATATACATACATATGTACATACATACATACATATGTGTATATGTATTTCAGTAGGGTGTATTCAGGGTCATACAGGAGCCATCTCTAGCCGGCTACTTTCACCTCAGAAATCCGCAACCGTTACAAATCAGGGCTTAATTTATTGTGTTGTTGATTGTGTAGCCTTATGGTAGTGTTAATGTAAATTAAACTTAAAAGTATGCACACGTTCCATTCCTCTCCTCAGCCTGGTCTTTAAACATTTATCAGCATGCATTACTAGAGAGTTGGTCTCAAAGCCAAGCAGACCTAGCTAGGTTCAATTACTGCCTCTGTATGACCCTAGGCAAATCAGCAAATCCCTTAGGCTATTAATTACTGAGATTATATTGACTTATCTTGGTAGAGGATGTTCCTTCATTGGATGTTTCCTATATCAATGGTATCACAGGTCTGGTTCCTATCTTTCCTCCATCAGATTCTTTTCAGATATTTCATTGACTATATTAAGTTGTCACATAATATATAAAATATTCTACCTATATAATGTTTGTTCATTTTGTGATTTCTCAATTGACAATACTCCCAGTCTGGAAATTCCCTACACTAGTGCAAATAGGCAATTCATCTGTAAATGATAGTTTTCAATGACTTGCACATGATCCCTGAGCTAAGGATATTTCAGTGGTAAGACTTGAATCTAGGGTTTGCTGTCTCTAAGTCTGGCCTTCATTCCATTGCTTCACACTCTCATATTTAAAGACCTTTAAGGAGCACTTATCAAAAAATAGTGCAGTAAAACTAAGTATTTACCCATCAGAAAGATCGTACATGGGGTTTTGGGTTCTTTAAGAGGATTGAGAGGTCATCTAAGCTCTACTATATTCTCCACATATTCTGGGAATGCAAAGGAAGAAAAGAAAGACTGACATAATCCATATTACCAAGAAGCTTATTCATTTATAATACAAATTTGGTTAAGTGTCTGACTTGCCCAAGGTAATAGTAGAGCTAGCATCCAAACTGAGATCCTCTGATGGCAAGTCCAGTGCTTTCCCCACTGTAACAACAACTTGCCCCCTAAAAAGCATTTTTAAAAAATGAGGCTTTGATTTAATTGGTAGAGGGAACTACCAGTGGAGAATTTTATCTAACAATGTAGAATAACACCTCCCTGTAACATTTAGTCTTAGATAATGCCTGGGGCATGGAGAGGACCCAGAGTGTCCTAGCTGCGATGTGTTGAATCTGGAACTTCTCTCTCTCTGTAGCCATTCTGCTATGTTACTTCTATAATGGACAGGCAAACAAAAAAAGTTATACTGGAAATCCATCAGATACATTAACATTAAAAAAAAATTAACCTCCTTAGCATTTTCAAGATTTTTGCCACAGGATCAGACAGTATAGGAGAGGGAAATATAATAGAATTGTGCCTAGTTAAATAGTATAGAGGATGGAGTGCTGGATCTGGACTGCATTATTAGCATAATAGTTGTGTGACCCTGGCCAAGTCCCTTAATTGCTGTCTACCTCATTATCTTTACATGTAAAATGGGGGAGAGGAACAGCTAGGTGATACATTGGATAGAATGCCTGACCTGGAGTCAGAAGGATCCATCTTTTTGTGTTCAAATCTGGCCTTAGACACTTACTAGCTGTGTGACCCTGGGTAAATCACTTACTGTCTTTGCCTCAGTTTATTCGTCTGTAAAATGAGCTGGAGAAGTAAATGGCATACCATTCCAGTGTCTCTACCAAGAAAACCCCAAAAGGGGTCAGGAAGAGTCAGAGATGAGTATAAAACTTCTGAACAACAACAAAAATGAGATAAAAAATGATGATTATCCTGGGAGGAGACCCTTGTTCTGGAGATGTATTTGTATATATACAAAGTGGATTAAAGATGTTTTACAATAGTTGGTAAAATCCCTTCATCCTACAAGGGGATTGGTCCATTAGTTCCATTTTCCTTAACTTTTGGATATTCCATTTATTTATTTTTGTTATTTTGAACAAAAATTTATTAAGTACTCCTTGGGTTTCAGGTGTGACCTTATATGCAGTGAGTAGCATAAAATACATCTCAGACCATGACAAAAGCATCCGATCTACCTTCCGGAAGATGAAAAAAGCATCTGATCTTACCTTCAGGAAGATTAAAAAAAAGCTAAAACAAAACAAAACAAAACTGGGTAATCCTGATGTAAATTCACACAAGTACAGAGCAGATCTGTGATTCATTCAGCATAGATGTTGAGCTCCCTGTAGCTACCAATGGCAGTCAACCTGACTTAGGAGGTATATCTTAGGAAATTGTGTGGGTCACGTAGAGATCACATAGCAGGCAAGTGTCAGGTAGGATTTGAGCTCAGATCTTCCCAACTAAAGCACTTAACACTCACTCTGTTATGCAACAAGACCTTTGGCAAGCATATGTCTGGCATATTCATTCAGGTTTTTGCCCTTCACAACAAAGCAAAACAAAATATTTTTTTATAGTTTTGAAAAGAGAAGTCTTCATTATTTTTTTTCCACTTTTGGGGCTCCTTTCATTTCTCCTCTCGCCCCTATCTATGTCTCTTTTCCAAAGGAGCCACTCTAATGTTAATTGTATATTCAAGACTGGATTCTTTCTATTGGTTGACATTGCTTCAAAGTCATTTACTGCTCTTAGATATCAAGTTACTCTAATTTCCTACTTTCTTGTCTTTTATTTTACTCTGGAGAAAACTCTCGTAGGGCATGACCTAATGAATACTGGTTTAGATTTCCAAGGAGAATATGAACCAGAGTTCTCCTACAGTTTGGTTGGTGGAGCGAACCTTCCTTGAATACTCTAGTGGGAATTTTTGACTGTTTCCCTACCAGATGAAAGTGCTTTTCTTGACATCTACAACAATGGTATAACTTTATTCTTTGCTTTTTTTCTGTTAGAAATTGAACTTTGGCTTTTATGGAAACATCATAAACAATCCTGGAATGGGACATACAGCAAGGACAATAGCATCTCAGGGCAAGGGAAATTATTCCCTCCCTCTACCCCAATTTCCCTCTTATTAAGCAGGGGAATTTTTCCAATTCTTGTTCCTTCTGGAAACAAAAAAATAAAAATTGGCCTCCTTGCCCCAAGAAGATAGTAGGTTCATTCAGTTACCTTGAATATCTTTGTCAATCATTCCATGACGCATGTCACGGTTGTTTGGGATGATTTGTGAGAATCATTACCAATTCCTCTTTGTCCTAATATAGACTGCTCCAAAAAGTGGTACCCTCTGCTTAAAGGTTCCTTCCATTTTGATCCCTCTCTTTGTCTCTCCTCCCTAACCTGTCCTTAGGAGAGCCATCCTTCTCTAATTACTATACGCTGGCTTGTTTACTCCTACTCTGTCTTAGTATGGCACTACTAGACTATGATATTTGTCATCGTATACTCATTGTATTTCCTATAGTCATATTCTTCCCTTCTTCTCTGCCTATGGTTCCTGGGCAACTCATTCTGCAGCGAATTCTTAGTTGTCTTGCTATTATCCATCCTTTTTCATTTACCTTGACAGCAAAACTGTTTTATGGCAGGCATCACTTCAAATCCAGAGGCAAAAAAAATCACAGGTGGTAGAACTTCATTGTTGTTCCTCCTGTCTCATCACTAAAAGTAAAACCTGACCCACTGGTGACCTTTCGAGAAAGTCAATCTGGACCTTTGGGGCCAATGTAAGACTGACTTCCTTTGACCAGGTTACAAGTTGCTAGCTTCCTTGGACCTTCATCTTGCTTGGAAGTTTGATGGCTCCAATAATGAAATAATTCTACTGACCTTTTTTTTTTTGAAGTGTTCTATCTATCAGAGAATTATTGTGTAATGTGGATAATGTCACCGTCTAGGTAACAGAATCCCGGGGCTTTTCATTTCTGTGCTGCTGATGGATGGAAACCTTCAACTACATGTAGCATTTTCATGTTGAAGGAAGTGTACAATATCAGTGGATTTCAAGATTATTGCCAGTTCTTAGAATTCTAAATTCTTTGAACCAGGGCATGAACTTTGGTGTCCCCCATGGTTCGATTCTTTGTCCCCTTGTCTTCCTCTCTATAATGCCTTCCTTAGTGATCATATCTACTCCCTCTGTTGTAACTGTAATCTCTCTCTCTATATATATATATAGTGACTCCCCAAATCTATATTTTTAGCCCCGATCTTTTTCTTTCAAGTTTCAGACCCTTGTTTTCAATTGTCTTCTGGACTTTTCCACCCGGCATGTCCCACTGAAACTCAAATTCAATGTCTAACATTAAACTAATTGTCAACATTAAACTAATCATCTTCCCTAGAAAACTTACCTAAAGCACACCCTTCTAAAGTAGTAAGTTTCAGTGAATCCCTATTTCTTTTGGAATAAAATAAAAACTCCTCTATCTGGCCATTAAATCCATTCACAATCTGACAACTAGGAGCTAGATTCTAATTCCAGCCTCCCTTTCCAGACTGCTCAGACATTACTTGTCTTAACATCATCAATATTCCAACCTACTTGTCCCATGTGCTCTTTCCAGAATCCACAGTTCCATCTTCTGCCTTTTTGCTTTTGCATGGTATATCCCTAGCCTATGCCTCTACTTTGTAGGCTTGCTAGCTTCTTTCAAAGCACAGATCAATCAGGAAATCTTTCTTGATCTCCCAAATTGTTAGTGGCGTATTAGAACCCCAAATTTCTTTGTGTTTATGTATTTGTAGACATGTTGTTTCATCTTAACACCCCCAACCCCTTACCCCCCATCCCACCCCTGGAAAAATAAAAGCTTTTTGAGGGCAAGGATTGATCCATTTTTGTCTTGTCTTTTCTTTCTTTTTTTTTTTTTTAATGTTCAGTGATTGCCAGTGCATTGACTGGCAGTTGGTAGACAATGAATAAATAATTATGGAATCAAATTGACTTCCTTCATTCTCTTAAAGGCTGAAAGTTCCTAAACCTCTCTTAACCTTGCCCACAACATTTAATCTGTCCCTAGGTTCTGTTGATTCTACCTGTCCAGTATCTTTGACATTCATCCCATCCTCTCCATTCTCACAGTCCATCAACCTAGTTAAGACATCGATTATTCTTATATTGATGATAACAACAGCTCTTTAACTGGTCTCTCTGTTCCCTGTCCTTCCTCTCCATAAGTTCTTTCTTTGTTATCGTGTCTGATTGCCTTAATTGTCATTTTTCTCTCTAAACATAATGACTCCCAAAAAACTTTGTTTTCAACCCCATTCTCTTGTGTATCTGATGAACAACTGCTAGATTCATTCTTTTTTTTCTTTTTAGATAATAGCACTCTTTCATTGTGTCACTCCCCTCTAGCCTTCCACTTCTTAGCTCTTTTTTATCTTTCTTCATGCTCTGGATTTCACTTTCTTTTTCAATAAAATGAGCGTATTTGCCACTGAATGAACATTCCTTTTCTTTCCTTGTTTCATTCATTTATTCAAACTCTCCCTACTTCCTGGAATGCCTTTCACTTACCCTTCCTTCAAGTCCCATGATAAATGCTACCATTCCCTGAGCTGAAAAAATTCTCCCCTACCTTATGCCCTGTGGCTTTGTTTGGGTCTTTCATATAGCTGCTCCTTCACATTATGCCTAATACTCTTTTCGCACACTTGATTTATCTCACCTACTAGAGAGATAGCTCTAGGAGTGCCTGAACCAAGTCTTATTGACCATTTAATTGTCTTTCTTTCCTAGATCCATAGCAACACAGCCCAGGCTAGGGAACAGAGCTTTGCCATTTTTATTTTCTTCTTTTTCCTTCTTTCCTAGAAATAGCATACCATCTTTCTTAGGGATCTTCTTTCTTTTTTAAAATATATTTTTATTTATTTCATTATTTCCCAATTAAATTTTAAAAATTTAGATTCATTTTGAAAATTTTGAGTTCCAAATTCTCTCCTTCCCACCCCTCCCCCTCCTTGAGAAGGCAAGCAGTTTGGTATCAGTTATACATGTGAAGTCATGCAAAACATATTTCCTTAGGGATTTTCGAAGATGGTTTCACTACTGTGAACTATACAGAATTATATAAGAAGAGTGGAAGTATAGGGGTGAAGAATACAGTAATAAAATTGGGGAGAAATCGGTAAGCTTATAGTCATTTTAGTTGTTTTAATTTTCTATTTTATTATGCACTTAACAATCAGCAACAAACATTTCAATACATAAAAATGAACAAAAAAGATAATTTCATGAATGTATGAAGTAAATTTAGGCAGAGTTTTTGTTTTAAAATGCATATTAAATGGAATAAGATCATAACAAAATTGCTTGTATGGTTTTTCTTCCATCTGAGCTTCCCTTTGTTTTCTGTCATGTGTTTTTCATGGTTTTATTGATGCCATTTTGAAATGAATAATTGCAGCCAAGTAAAAGAAATCAACAACAATGGCCATGTCAGAAAATGTATGCTTCCTTCAACTCTCCCTAGTCTACCTGTTATTTCTCTTCCAAGACCAAGAAAAAATGTTTCTTATAATGGTTTTACGAATGTTTGTTCTTCATGAAAATAATGGACACCATACTTTACCTCACTTACTTTCTGATTCTTTCTGTTTTGCCAGGTCTTATCCTTAGGTGCTAACTTTTTTTTTCTTTTTCCCCCAGTAAATTATATTTGTGGTATTTTAATTTGAAAAAAAAATCAATTAACGAGCATCCTCCCTCCTCTTTCTCCTATAAGAAATTTTAAAAAGAAAGGACAATTATGTTTTTGTTAACAAATATTCATAGTCAAGCAAAACAGATTTCTACTTTGGTAATGTCCAAAAAGGTGTGTCTCTTTCTGCATATTTAGTTCAATCTGTTTTGTTAGGAAGTGAGTCACATTCTTTTGTCAGGAGTCCTCAAGAATCATGGTTGGTCATTGAGCTGATAAGAGTTCATAAGTCTTAACAAGTTATTCCTTGTTCTGATGTTTTTTGTTAGAGTATAAGTTGTTCTGGTCTTGCTCTCTTCCCTCTGCATAAATACATATACCTTTTCTGAAGCTTCTCTGAAACTGCCCCTTTCATTATTTTGTACTGTACAGTGGTGTTCCATTACATTCATCTACCATAATTTATTCAGCCATTCCCCAGTTGATGGCCAACCCTTTGATTTCTATCTCTTTGCCACCAAAAAAAAAGCTACTTTAAGTAATTTTGTACATATGGGTACTTTTCCCCTTCTTTTTATCTTTTTGCAAGATAGGCCTAGTAGTAGTATCACTAGGTATGAACAGTTTAGTCATTTGGGGATATAGTTTCAAATTTCTTTCCAGATATTTCTTTATCAATGCATAACTCCACTAATAGTTCATTGATGTACCTATTTTCCCAGAGCTTCTCCAATATTTATCATTTTCCTTTCTTTTTTTTTTTTGGTCAACTTTGGGTATTACTTTTGTTCTGGGTTTCTCCAGTTGGTGTGCTGAGTTGGGCAATGCTGTTGATGTCTGAGTCTTCTCACTTCTGCTTTCCCCAACCCTCAGAGCCTCTGTAAGGAAGCTAGTGCCTCAAAGCAATCAGCTTTTTCCTTGTTTCTCCATTTTAGGGCCCCTCATTGGTATCTTCCCTTTGCTCTTTCTGTAGCTCAGTCATTCTCTGTGTCCCTGAAGTTTTCTTTTTCTGGTTAGTGAACCCAAAACAAAATTCCCTTAACTGTGTAATAGCAGCCGGCTCTGCTGTTAGTGGTTAGATAGCCTTGTTTAGCTAGATTAACTTGGATCCTGTGGCTCCAGGACTAATGGGCCCCTTTGGGCCTCTGGTTGAGCCTAACATCCTTCATTCTTTCTCATTGGTAGGAGAATCACTAGGATCACAGAGCTAGAGCCTTGGGGTCCTATGGTCAGAGATCTAGAGTCAGAAAAAAGGCCTCAGAGGCCAGCTGGTCCTACCCCCTAATTTTTACATATGAGGAAACTGAGTCTTAGGTGGAGTGATCTGCCCAAGATCAAACCAGCAAAAAGTTATCAGAGTGGGATTTGAATCAAGTATTTCTCTAATTCAGCATATTACAAAGGGCTCTTGTCTCCTACATCTTTTAGGAGTGTGACTTGTTCTGACTATTCTCAGCTGACAAATAAAAGAAAAAAGACTATATAACAGATTATATATTTCACTAGAATTCCATGACCTCCCCTCCATCCTCCCCGGATACTGTGCCTGGCCCATTGGGTCCAAAGGTATATTAGAGTTTTAGAGATGCCAAGATAAATACTGTCCTTTAGCTAAGGGACATGCCTCGGATCTCTCCTACCTCAAGATAACACGGATAGGCCCTGAGGATTGCTGTAGTTCCAACTGCAGCATCTTGCTGGTTTCTAGCATCTCATTTCCCATCTTGCCTCTTGAAAAGGATTGTGAGAGTTTCTAAAACATACTGTCACTTTCTCAGCACTCCATATGAAGAAGATCATTTATTGGCATCTACAGGACCCTTTTTCTGTCTGCGTTTGGGATTTTCATCATGCGTTGACTCATACATGGGGGCATTTACCAACCTTCATGACTTGGACTGCATTGAAATTTGGAGGAAAGCCTACATTTTCCTTAGTGTCAAAACTCATTCCTTATGTTGGAAGCACACCATAAGCAATGTGGCATGATGAAAAAAGTGTTGGCTCTACATTCAGAGGAGCCAAATGTGAATCCTGACCTTAAAATTTACTTCCTGTGTGATACTGGATGTATTTCTTTTCTCTGTGACTCAGTTTCTTCATCCATAAAAAGTCAGGGTTCAATTACATGATCCCTGAGGTCCCTTCCAATTTGTAGTTCTATGATCCTATAAAGACATGCTTATGTGATTCCTTTTCCATCTGAAAGGAAGGAAGACTTTTAAAATCTGCATAGAAGTCTTCATGTTGGTCGTCATTAGAAGAGTCCTGGCCCTCTTCCACCATTACGTATGCTACAGGCTTTTTAACTTAAATCGTATCTACTTGGTTGGGCCATCCAGAAGATAAAAGGAGTTGACGGGGCACTATTTGCTCTCCATCATTTTCAGGAAACTAGATGTGATACTTTCACTCAGTGCCGCAGTGTTGCTGGCCAGTTGCCTGGCAAATAGCACATGTGAGTCAGCCACACATTCACAGTTCATGCCACTAATTGCACAAGGGGCTCCAGGCTCCAAGAGGGCTGTTAGATTTTCACACAGTTCCTTTCATATGCCTTCATAAAAGAATTCAAAGGTAGGATTCCAAAAAAAAAAAAAATAAAATCTCAAGATGGCAGATATCCAGCAAGAGCGGGAGACGTTTCTATGGAATAAAATTTGGGCTGCCATTTGCGCTCTCTTTTGAGGTGTGAAGAGTAGTAGTGGATTGAATGCTATATGTATGGAGTACATATGTATGCACTACCACCCTCATATTTCAAAGTTATAAATGTACACGCAGGCAAATATTGTAGCACTTCCAAAAAGTGAAGAGAGATCTAGACTTAACACCACCATTGGGGAACAAATCCTCTGGGAATGGCATTAAAACTTTATTCCCTCTTCCATTTTAGCATGATAAAGTGTGTGTGTGTGTGTGTGTGTGTGTGTGTGTGTGTGTGTGTGTGTGTGTTTCATCTGGACATAGAATAAGTACATCTATACTCATCTAAAAATTCTTCTTCCATCTCAGTCAAAGAAGGAATCACATACATATATGTAAAAGCATATATGTAGATATGTGCATATGTATGCATAGGCATTTAAATATATTGTGTATGTATGTATGTGAATCAATTGATCGCATTTATTAGGTTTTTTGCATTTATCAGGGACTGTGCCAAGTTACTAAGGGTACAAAAAAAAATACACAGTCACAGAATTAAAGGATTTGATAATTGTGGAAGTGACCTCAGCCACCATCTTGTACAACTTATGATCTTTGCTCTCAAAGACCCTACATTCATATGGGGGAAGGGGAGGCAGGGAACAACATATACTTGAGAACCTGAGTTGTAGAGCCAATGCTTTTACTGGGAGTTACCTATTCCAGTGAAATTACATGTCTGTGCCCATCAAATCCACGAATCCATAAATGCATATATCTCTAGATCTTTTCGATGGAGAACTACTGTTGATTTTATTGGTGTCTCAGTGGATAAAATTTTAGGCCTGGAATTAGGAAGTACTGAGTTCCAGCCTCAGATACTTACTAGCTGTGCAACCCTGGGCAGATCACTTAACATCTGTCTGCCTCAATTGTCTCAACTGTAAAAGAGAGATAACAACAGTACCTACCTCACAGGGTTGTGGTAAAGATCAAATAAGTGCCTAGCACATAGTAGACCGGTTGTAGAAATATGTATTCCTTTCTTCCCTGGTTGCTATTAGGTACTCCCAGTAAGGAAATTCCATTAATCAATGCAGATTTGTACATGCCTTGCAAATTACAATATTTAGAGATTTCTTGAAGGTTCTGAGAGTTTAATTGACTTTTCCAGGGCCATGTAGCCAGTATGAGTCAGAGGTAGGATTTGAACTCAGCTCTTCTTGATTGTGTTACCAGCTCTCTATCCATTATACCATGCTATGCCGTATGTAGACATATATGCATATATTCTCAGAGACAATACTATTTCTGTATATGTGTATAAGCCTATTCTAAGGCCTACTTTTAAAATATAATAATGCTCAAAAAGAGACCTAAAACACTTAAATTACTACTATTTCCCTCTTTAGTGTTTGTCTTTTATCCCCAGAATCAAGCACAGAATAGTCGCTTAATAAATATTTCTTTTTTCAATTGAGTATAAGGTATCACTGTCTACTTCTACAGTCAAGTTGCCAAAGTCAGGATGGTACTTTGAATTTGGAATCGGAGGAACTGGGTTCAAATTCTGTTTTTGCTACTATTTTTGTGACCTTGCTCAATTTACTTGATTTCTCTGGCCTTCTGTTTCTCCAACTGTGAAATGAGGGCATTGGAATAGATGGCCTCTCTGGCTCTTTCCAGCTCCAAAATAATCTACTGAGTACTTTGGCAGTGCCTACTAGGTGACAAATTTCAGAACTTGCCTGCATCTTATCATTATCAAAATTATTGTCCATTTCCTGATTAAGGTTTCCGTGTTTAATTTTTTTCTGCCTCTCTATCATGGCAGGTGCTTTTGCCTCAAAATCAAAAAGATTGATCCAGAGGTTTATTAAAATAATATTTTATGCACTCAGCTCAAGCAGGATCAATATGACAATGAATAGTCATAATATATAATTTCAGCCAGGAAATTGGTAAAAGCTAGTTTTCTCTAGGGCACAAAAGTCAGAAAGAGAACATGAGGTTTGACTTGCTTTTAAATGATGGAACTTCAAAGTGTTTCTCATCCTTAAACCAACGGCTATCTGTCAGGATGACCGCTTAGAATGAACTGGTTGTGATGGTCTCTATGCCACATTTTCAAACATGTGGAAGGCTCGTAGAACAGTTAATTTAGCACTAGCAGCATAGAGAATGAGAAGCAATGCAGCACAGTGTAGAGAATGTACCTTGAAGTCAGGAAGACCAGGGTTTCAGGCCTGCCTCTGGCATGTGTTGTCTGTGTGAGCCTATGAAGCCTCCGGGCTCTAGTCCAGTCCAAGGTTATAAATTGCAGAGAGGTTGCTGATCGACATTGGTAGCAGGAGTTTTCTCCTCTAATAATTCCCTTGCTCAATGAATCAAAGGTCTAGTAGTCCTTAATATTGATAATACTCAGTAAGGTTTTTTTTAACCATCAATTTTAGTGTATGATATTTTAAGACTTTAAAGTTTGAATATTTGTTTATCCTGAATTGTATAGTTTGATTTTAGTTGGTTAAAAATTCTCACCAGGGTGGCATTGAGGCAGAGAACGAGTCTTTGGGTGCCTCCAGTCTTGCCTCTGATATAGTAGCTGTATGACCCTGGCTAAGTCACTGAACTTCTCTTGTTCCTCTCAAAGCAATTCTCTGCCTGGCAGAAAAGGTACCAGTCTTTAATATTAGAGGAAGTTTCCTTATTTGGAATCCTTCTACTGACAAAAATCACAGATTGGGGGAGGGAGGGAGGGAGAGACAGTCAAAGACAGACGGAGACAAAGAGACAGAGAAGCAGAGAGAAAGAAAAGGAGGAAGAAAGGGAAGGGAAGGGAAGGAAGACGGAGTAAGAAAGAAAAGGAAGGAAGGAAGAAGGAAGGAAGGGGGAGAGGGAAAGGGAGGGGGGGAGAGAGAGAGGGAGAGGGAGAGATCCCTTTCAAGTATTTACTGGCATTGTGTTCTTCTCCACCTTCAGCATATGACATACTTATCTTTCCTAAAGTTTAGGACACCCAAAAAGTATCTCACAAGACAAAATGTAATATGGTAAGAGGTAAAACCCCACCTCTGAAAGTTCCGCCTTATGTGACCTTGGGCAAATCACTCAACCTCCCTGGGCCTCAGTTTCCTCTTCTGTAAAATGAGAGAGTTGCACTCAATGGGCTTTGAGGTCTTTTCCAGCTGGAGATCTATCCACAATCCTATTTACACTCCAAAGACTCACTTAATACTGTGAATTTAGTGTCAGACAAATGTGCCCTCTTGTTCATGATTGCCCTGCTCTCTCATTGGATTGTAAATTCCTAATGAGTAGGGATTATGTTGTCCATTCCTTTTGTAACCCATGATGAGTTGAGCTCTGGGATTCCTAAAATCCTCTGAGCAAATTGGGAGCTCAAAGAATGCTGACGATTGATTGACTGAGGGCCATTTCCCAAAGCCCTGTCACTCCTGATACTGTAATAAAATCCTTACATTTTCCATGCCCAGAGCAGACTCTCAAAGCATGAGCCAAGCTCACTTTCAGGATTACCCAGACTGTGGCCGAGTGAGCTATGGAGCAGAGCTGGCCATAGGACAGAGACATAAAGAACAAGTGTTAGAGGAATAAATCAGAAAACATTTTTTTCCATTAATCCTCACTCAAGCCTAATTTGCTTATGAAAAGACACTTTTGATCCAAGCCCCAGAATGCATGCAGCCATTAGAGATTGTATTTGGGGATCTGTTCCCAGGCCCCTGAAACTGAACGCAGTACTACCTCCTACACCTGGATAGATTACATGGCCCATCAGCCTCTTGGTTCCAGCTGTCCTTGATATGATCCCTGTGCATGCTCAGAGAACTGGACTTCTGTATCCCATTCAGCAAGCCACAGCTCTTAGTTCATAAAACTGCCTGAATAATAACCGCAAACCTTGCTGATGGCCCCACTAAAATTACTGCTGGAGCCATGGGAAGGGGAAGAGTTGGATACATGTGGGTGCATCTGTTCCATTTAGTTGGATGTTGCCAGACTCCAAATTAAAGTCAGTGAACTTATAACAGATGCATAGCCTTGTCCTTAATTATCTTTAAAGAGAAATGCTGGAAATGGAGTTTATGGGTGTCATGATCTCTTAGGATGGCTTTGTGGACAAAATGGGGAAGTAGAGGCTGGACAACATTAGGCAGGTGGATTGGTAACATATTGAAAACAGTAGTCAAAGAGCATTGATTAAAGGAATGATGTTAGTGTGAAGGGTTATCTCCTCTAGCATGTGATAAGGTTTTACCATCATTCCTGTTTTATTCATTTTTATCAATGATTTAGGGGGAGATATATACATAATATGATTATGAAACTTGCAATATGGAGGGAGGGAAATGATAAATACAAGATCTCTATGATTTTGACCCAAGTCATAGCTTCTCTTGGGCCTAATTTTGTTCCTCTATAAAAAGAAGGGATTAGACAAGATCACCTCGATGGTCCCTTGAAGCTTTAATAGTTTTGTGACCCAAGGTTCAAAACCTTGATGCATTTTGCAACCTTCTGCTTAGGTGAGACTCCTCATTAGTCTAGGGAATAATTACTTTTAATATTTGTAGTAGGAGTTGGAGTTGGTGCTAGAGCTTGGGAGAACAGAGACTTTCTTCTTCCTTCCTACTTTGAGAGAAGACACAATTGATTCCAGAACCTTCTTCAGAGAGAAACTCGGGAAGAAAAAGAAAAGATTTTGGAAGGCAGATATTTAGGAGAAAACTGCCTCCCCCTCTCCCCTCAAATAGGTCCCTGATTTCTAGCTTGTCTTCCTAGAGACTTGAGGAGTTTTCCCTTGAGTGAGATTGAGGATTCTCTCTCTTTGACTTTATCTCTATATCTATCTATCTAATCTATCTACCTACCTATCTATCTGTCTGTCTGTCTGTCTATCTATCTATCTATCTACCTGTCCATCTATCTCTCCATCTCTCTATCTAGCTGTCTGTCTCTCTGTCTATCTGTATCTGTATGCATATGTACATACACATATATGTATTTATGTATACTTGAGATATTTCACTCCTCATGAAAGAGTTCATTCACTCCGCACATTTTTTGGTATATTCTAATCTATAAGTTCTCTGATTTTTGCTTTCTTTCTACTTAGATTCATAATTGGTTTATTTGTTCTTCATTTGGAAAGAGAAGGAAAGGGAAAGAAATATGTATTTACATAGTGCCTACTATGTGCAAGGCACTCTGCTAAGAACTTTTTACAAATGTCTCATTTGATCCCCAGAACAACTCTGCTAGGTAGGTGCTATTATTATCTGCATTTTACAGTTGAGGAAACTGAGGCAAGCAGAAGTTAAGTAGTTTGCCCAGGTTCACACAACTAGTAAGTTTCTGAGACTGGATTTAGACTCAAATGTTGACTCCAGGCTCACCATGTTATCTACTGAGCTACCGCCTTCTGCCATTTCTATTTGTGTAACTAGCATTTAGTAAAAAGTCTTTAGTTATAAGTTGCTGTAAAGTTAATGAGATATGAAGATTATCCCCAGCCATTAATAGGCCTCACGTGGAGCCCATTAAGGAAAGCTTGCTTAAGCAAGGCTTGCTTGTAGGAAGGCTTTCACACATTTTAGTACTAAGTTGATTAGGCACTGAGTCATGAGGCTCTGGCTCTGATAAGTGTATATATACTCTGAGTTGGTGTTTTGCTTTGGGGGTTCACTTATGAGAAAGATCTTTGATTTCCTGGTCAATATTCTGAGTAGCCGTATGCTCAGAGCTCCGCGACTACTCAGATGTAAAGGCTCTCTCCATCTGGTAATGTATGTAAAGTGTATAGCAATATTGCTTTGATTCAGGCCTGTCTGTTGGTCTTTATGCTAATTTCTTTATTTGTATTTTTCTGCTTATATTTTCTCTTACGTTCAGGGTGCTGACTTTTCCCCTGAACTAGTGAATATAATTAAAGAAGATTGTTGACCCCTTTAAAGTTGCTTTCCTTTAGAAGCAGATCAAAGAACCTGTGCTAGCAGGCCATCCTAGGTATGCTAGGGTGCTTGCTGCTACAGCTGCACCCCTTCCTCTTTAAGGGACAGTGACCACAGAAGCAGCTTGAACTTAAAAATCATTTCACCTATATTAACAGTATTTAGAAGGCAGATAGGTGTATTTCTAGTCTGGTACCCTATTCTCTGAGGAGAACATCATGGCTGAGCTTGTTCTTTCTAATCCAACCTCCTTCCAGGTATTGCGGTTTAGGGTACTGGGAACCCCAAAATACAAGGGTACAGGGGGTCTTGAAAGAATTCAACCACTCAAGCCTTCTTTCAGCCAGAGTAACAAGGTTTATTCTATCACCAATAAAGGGGGTGAAATTCTAAGAATCTACACCATTTAATGGGGGTAAGATTGGTACTTATATGGAAGAAAAGACAGTGAGAAGATCTGGATGGGATTAAGGAGTGGTAAATAGCCTGAGGTGGTCCAGTTGCAGACAATGAAAGGAGTTAAATGGTTGGAGAACCACAGTGAAAGGGCAGTTAAAAAATTATTATTGAGTATCTAGGTGGACTGGAATGGACCAGATGCCTCAGGAGAAATGCCAGTGATCTGGGCTGCTGAAATGTGTGGGAAAACTCAGGGTTCAGGTTGCATTGCCCCATCATTGGTAGGAATCCAAGTCTTCCTTGGGGAGAGGTAAGATTCCAGAGGTACTTATCCATGCATGTCTGTGAGCCTAGATATACACATTATATGAATGGGTAGCACATACTTTATTATGTACTGTCATCTATGATCATAGAATAAGGAATCATATTTTAGTTAAGAAAATGCTAGATTTGGAATGAACAAAATATGAGTTTTAATCCCACCTCTGAAACTTGCGGATTGTATGACAATGGGCAAGTCATTTAACCTCTGGGAGCCTCAGTGTCTTCATGTGGACAAAGGAGGGTTGTTGGGGGTGGGGGAGGGCAGGACTTATACCTATAGTACTTACCTGATAAGACTATTATGGTCCTCAAATAAAATATAAAATGTTTCGCAAACCATCTTGTGCTGTATAAATGTTGTGCTCTTTATAACTGAATAGCTGTCTAACATATATCTTTGTAGATAGATGGAAGGCTTTCATTTGGGGTCATGATGTCAACTGTGAAAATACAAGATGAGGGAAATCACAAAATCTCAAGAGACAGAAGCAGCCTTAGAAGCTGTCAAATTCAACCTATACCTAAGCTTGAATATTCTCTTTAACATCTCTGATAAATGGTCATCCAGTGCCCCCTGGAATACTTTCAGTGATGGGGCACCATTATGTCCCAAGTGAACCACTGTAGGGTGGCTCCCATTGTTAGGAAGCCTGTCTTTGTATAAGCTAAAATAAGCCTTTCTATTACTTCTACCCATTGTTTCTAGTCCTCCCCCTTAGGCCAAATAAAGCGAGGCTGCTTCCTCTCCACCTGTCCTTTAAGCTGCCTGTGCTTCTTATGAACATTTTGTTTTTGTCTGTCCTCTTCCCCCTCAGAATGTGAGTGCCCTCAGGTCAGGGACTTTTGGATTTCTTTCTATTTCCATCACTTAGCCCCTGGCCTGGCAGGGGTGATCTTAATGAATGCTTGTGGCCTGACTCTGTGCTCCAGTTTCCTCATCTCCAGAACCTTCCTATTTCACAGAGTTGTTGTGAGAATCAGTGATTTAGCCTATGTAATACTTTAAATATGTTTGCAAACCATCAAGTACCCTATATGTGCTAATTCTTAGATATTATATAGATACTGTTGTTGTTCAAACATTCAGATATTTTTTTCCCATCTGTACCAACAATTGATGAGGGCACAGTCTCTGGGAACCCCCTTGAACCTGGAGTACAGTCTCTGGGAACCCCCTTGAACTCTCCAAGAATCTTCCAACTAGATCTGGCCTTCCCCTAAGGCCATAAGCCTTACATTATCATTAGGCCCAAATCTCCACCTAGCCTAGCCCACCCTTAATCCTGACCAAAATATCTATACCCTAGCTCAGTTACCCTAGCTCTCTTATTGTCTGTCAGCTCCAGGTATCCTTCAGCTATTTCCCCATCCTGGACTCTGATCTCATCCTAGTCCCTGGAGTCTGACTTCATCTCAGTCCTCCTTAGACTCCTCCTCAAGACCCTCCCTAAACCCCTCCTCTAGTTACCCCAGACCATCCCTCAATCCCTTCCACAATCTTTGTGTGTATAATCTCCATCTTGCCTCCATGAAGGTGCTCAGATTCAATCTAGCTCAGCTTAGATTGAACCTGGCCCACTTGTGAAAACAGGTGTCACAAAAGGTGGGATTTCTTAAGGCAACCCAATATGGCAAATCCTTAATAAACTTTGTCTTTTTCCTTGGCTGAGAAGGCTTGAGTCGAATTCTTTTGGCAGCACCCGGCGTGTCAGTATTTTGGGGTCTTGAGCACTCCTAAAAACCTATGGTTCCCTACCTATCATCATTTTTTCTTCAGATGTGGCTAGCAGTTTCTGTAGAGGTGTGTAAGACCAATAACACCAGCATACAGAAGAGCTGCCAACACAGGCTCTTTGATCTGCTTTTCTAAGGAAAGTAACTTTAAGAGGTTAACAATCCTGGTTTAATCAAACATACGTATATCAGCCCCCTGAACTTCAAGGCAAGTACAAACAGAAATGACAAACATCAACAGACAGACCTTATGTGATTCAAATCACAATTCATAGTTACCAGAGAAACACCAACATCTTATCTGTCTGGGTTACAAAGTGGGGGGGGGGGAGAGTTACAGCTTGCCCAGAGTCTCAACACTCCTTCCATGAGTGTGCCCCAAAAGTCAAACGCCAAGCTCCCCCCAATTATATCCTGTTCGGAGCCCCAAGGGCCCTGACCTCAACCCAGGCTGGGTGTGTGAAAGTTCCCCATCCCCAGTGTCACATCATATACAAGTCAGTGACTCCTGATTGTCTTAGTGCTGAGAAACATTCCAAGACAGAGACAGCAAAAGGTTTCCCACCAATTCAAACAAAGAGGAGACTTGATAGTCTTAGCATCCCAAAAGGGAAGAACTGGGAAAAGTCTAATTGTCATAACACCATCAAAACTGCTTTCTAGCCATAACTCTTCCATTCTATTTTTGTGCAGGCAATTTTGTTGGCCACATGTAGGACTTTACTTTTGTCCCTATTAAATGTGAACTTATTATAATCAGTACATCTTACAAATTTAATGAGGCAACAATTATCACATGGCTATCTCTAAAAACCAAACTGAAACAAAAAGCTACCTGATTTTCCCTCTTTGCTGAAAGAAAAATTCTGTGTTCAGACCTTTGCCCTGATAAAAGAGGCAAAACTCAGGAAGAAAGAATTAAAAGGAGTTTATTAAAAAACACCAAGGCTGAAACACATTGATGCAATGATCAACCACTAGGAAACCAAGAGGGCTGCCAACTCCAGGTGCTTTTAAAGACTACTTTTTGATATAAGAGCAAGACAATGCTGATAGGTCCAGTCTACCAAAGGGAATCGGCTATTATGTCTCAGCTACTCCTCCATTGAAGCATCATAGGGAATGAAATTAGAGTTAAGGCAGGGATGGACTGCTATGTGCTGGCGAGCAGGTAATATCAAAAAAAAAAATAACAGAATGGGATCAGATCAAAGTACATGCACAGACTAGTTGACTCCTCTTTCAACAGACTGATTAATCACTATACGCTGTACCCAGAAGACAAGCCAGACTGGAAACAATGGAATCACCTAGGGCACAAATTTCGATATCTTTAATAGAATTACAGAATCCTGAACAAAGAATATAATAGTCCCATGGTACTCTCTGCTGAGTAGATGCTTGGAGTATGGTATTCACTTTGGAACCATAAGTTAAGAAGAATCCTAAGAAATAACTGGTTTGCACATATGAGGAAGAGCAAGCACGAAGGTGATAGGGGAATCCTGTGGAGAATGCTCAAAGGAACTAAATTTATTTAGCCTGGAGAAGAAATGACTAAAAGGATGCTTGAAAGTGAGATCTATCGAGTGTTTGAAAGACTGCCATGTGGTTCCAGAAGGGAGAATTTAGACTAGTAGGAAGAAGGAAAGAGGGGGATGATTGGATATTTGGCTCAGTATCAGGGGGAAGTTTCTAACAATTAGGCTTGTCTAGAAAATGCAGCATATTGCCTCATGAAGTAGTCATTTCCTTCTCTCTGGTAGTGTTCAAGCAGACATACATGACAAGCTGTCAGCATTTTAGAAAAAGAACTCCGAAAGGTTAAGAAAGGTGGAATTTTATGACCTCGTTAAAAGGAAAATTCTTTGTTCGGGTTTTCACTATGATTACCACAGCAAAACTCAGGAAAAAGAGAATTAAAAGGAGTTTATTAAAAATATGTCAAGGTAGCAGCACATTGACAGGCTGATCATTAGAGATCAGTAGGGGATTCAAGATGGCGCTAGCTTTTATTGATTACTTTCCTAATGGGATAAAGACAATTCAGATAGATCCATGTCAGCAAAAGGGAATGGGACACTGTGTCTCGGTTCCTGCCCAACTGCCATGTGTAGGCTAATAAGGTAGCAGGTACGTTAGGGATAGCAGGAAGTACAAAAGCTGCAGTCTGGGTGATGCTTCCCTTAACAGAAGCTCCCCCAACAGTGACTGACAAGCAGGAACAATGAGTCACTGAGTCAGCATAACTTTTTGTGGGGGAGGGGCAATTGGGGTTAAGTGACTTGCCTAGGATCACACAGCTACTAAGTGTCTGAGGCCGGATTTGAACTGGGGTCCTACTGAATCCAGGGCCTGCTTTGAATCCGCCGCATCCTCTAGCTACCCCCAGCATAACTTTCAGTAATCTCTAATCCAGGTCTCTTACAATTCTGAGAATTTATGATTCTGTGGATTCCATTCATTCTCAGTATCCATGTCTATACCACATATACATTATATACAAAAATAAATATATATGTATCATAATATGTATGTGTTTATGTACACACACATATTCTTATTTTCTTCCTCCTCCTCGTGCCTCCTGCTTTGTTCATCCATCATCCTCATCCCTCTCCCACTGGAATCTTAGACTCTCGCTCCTGCTTTCTTGGCTCTGATAGGTGAGCTCTCACTTTTATCCTACCTAAAACCAGGCCTCTGCATCTGCCATCTCTTCACTAAATCCTCTGCAGGACTCAACCCTTTCTGACTGCACTTTAAGAGTTACCTGTCTCTCAATCCCCAACCCCCAACCCCTTTAGAATATAAGATCCTTGAGAGCATCAACTTTTTTTTGCTCATATTTTTATCTCTAACACCTAGCACAATGCCTACACATAGTGATTAACAAATGATCTAGCTATCTCTTTCTATCCATCTTTCTATCTATCTATCTGTTTGTCTATCTGTCTGTCTTTCTATCTCGGAGTTAATTGCATGAACCCTTATGCATTGACAGATGCTTTGCTGACATTCATGTTCATACATCAATTGAGAAAAATGATAATTTCTCTCACATTAATAACCAATTATTGAATTAGGACCAAAGTTTTTCCCCTTTTCTACTTCCTCATTCAGAAATCAGCTCCTGTAGATTATTTAGGCAGCCTTTGAAGTGCAGGGTTGATAATGAGAGGGGAAACTCAGATCTGTTCAAGAGGTAAAGACATTTTAGTCTAGGTGAATTGATGATTCTGGCCCACTGTGTCTTACTCAGACAGGTCTGGGAAAATGTGGATTCTCTATTTTGTCTAGATTGCCTTAGACAGGATGATATGATGTAATAAGAACCACACTGGCACACCCAGAATGGCTGCTAGCACAGGTTCTTAGATCTGCTTTAATAAGGAAACCAACTTTAAAGGGGTAAATGGTCTTCTTTAATTATATAAAATACAAACAGAGAAAATACAGAGAAGAGAAATAAAGACCAACAGATAGGGCTCTACTGCCTGAATCAAAACAGTACTGCTATGTATACTTTCCATTCACTACTGGATCGAGAGAGCCTTTACCTCTGAGCAGTTGGGGAGCTCTGAACATACAACTACTCAGAGTCTTGACCAGGGAATCACAAGATCCTTCTTGTAAGTGAATCCCCAAAGCAAAAAGCACACCTCTAAGAATATGTACTCTTTCAGATAATAGACTCAGAGCCAGAACCCTCCTGACTCAGTGCCCAATTAGAAATGAACAAAAAGTGTGTAAGCCTTCCTGCAAGCAAGCAAGCTTCCCTTAATGGGTTCCACATGGGTGAGGTAGATAGTATTCCCCATTGACCTTAAATATGGGTAAGTTTGGGTATAGATAAGCCTAATTGACCAAGACTGAGTGATTAGATTCATGCCCCCCAGACCCTCATTAGAATAAGCTCACCTGTCATTATAATATATATTCTCTCATAACTTTTTAACCAGTCAAAGTTGATTGCTACCTCCAGGGACATCCACTCTTCCAAGGGCATATAATCATTGAGTGGGTTCCTTAAGTGGTCTTTGGATTCAAGAGTATCACTGACTACTCTTATTAATTATTGAGTATAATTGACTAATAAAATGATTAATTACCCAGAAACTATGGCTTTTGGACTTTTTATACATCACACAATGCCATGAATGAAAATGTGAGTGTGTTTTATAAGGTAAAGGCAACAGTTCAGTGGCCTAATAGATGGAGTACCAGGCCTGTAGTCAGAAAGACCTAAGTTCAAATCTGGCCTCAGACACTTACTAGCTGTATGACTCTGGGCCAGTCACTGAATGTTGTTTGCCTCAGTTTCCTCATTTATAAAATGAGCTGAAGAAGGAAATAGCAAAACACTCTAGCATCTTTGTTAATAAAACCTCAAGTGGGGTTCACTAAGAGTCAAGTGTAACTAAAACTACTGAACAACAAGAACACCTCTCAGGTGCTCTCAGAGACAAATGCATAAACCTTACTATTCCATTTGCTGTTCTACTCATTAAATTATTACATCTTTCTTTTGCTGTGAACACTCACCTTGGGATATTAAAAAAAATTGAAAATCTTCTTTCCCTATAAAGTTTCTTTCTTCTTTAAGTATTAAACCCCAGTCTCCTTAGCTTACACAAACATTGGTTTTACCAGCCATACAATTTTTATAATAATAGATAAAACCAAGATATATGTATGTATATATACATACACACATACACACACACACACACACACGTAATGTACCAACAATGTATTGGTTGTGAGTAAAGTCAGTTAGAATCACCTCTAACCCTCAGATACAGCTGCTGACTTCTCTATATCTAATGAATTCACAGTCTAGCAAATCAGTTCTTTTCAGGAAGATAGTCAGAGTCTCTCATGAATTCTTGTGGGTGAATGCCATGACTGTATTATATAGAAATAATGTTTTGACTTTACATGGGTATACATTTTCGCCAAAGATTGAACACCAGGTTATGGATGCATCAGAATTGTCTTTGTGTAAACAAGAGCTCATACTTCAATAGTAAAGAATATATCTATTTGAAATATGTTTAATATGATTGTTCATATGTCACCTACATATCAGATTGCTTGCTGTCTTGGGGAGGGAGGGAAGGAGAAAAAAATGGAATTCAAAATCTTATAGGACTGAATGTTGAAAACTGTCTTTACATGTAATTGGAAAAAAATAAAATGCTGTTGGGGGAGGAAGAGAAAAAAAAGAATATATCTCTTGACTGTTTCAGTTTAGTATTGTGAATATTGGCTAAGCCAGTGTCCCTGCTGTCAAATGCAAAATGTGGAATATTTAATCACACCTAAAAAATTTGAGTGTATTTCATTTGTTTGTGGCCATTAACGAAAATAAACATATGATCAATCTTGACATTTTTTTCCTTTGAGGATCTTAAATTACTTTTTTGCTGATTGTTCTTACTGCTTTGGACACTATCTAGTGTTTTGTTTTTTTTTAATATTTGGCTGTAACCTTAATTAATGTTTTTGCAGTTCTAAAACAAACAACCAAACTTCAAATGTTGGCATTATTTTGCAGCACAGGGATTCTGTTAACCCATCTTCAGTTTTCAATTAAATGCTGTTTTTTTCTTTTCCTAACAGACAAGCTAGCCTCAATGAAGCAGCTGAGAAATATTATGAACTGGCAGCCAGGCTGAGACCTAATGTAAGTACTTTCTTAATGACGAGCATTACTCACTGTGATGGACTCACAGCATGGGTTACATTTGCGGACGTAAGAGTATGTCATGCCTGGCTTTCTGATCTGTGAGCTCTCATCCTGAATACCCTCTTAATGGATAATTCTATGAAGAAATCTGCCAATCTCCACTTCTCTGTTTCCCAGAAATAAAACCACTATGTGGGTTGTATGAAATGTAATTAATTTTGGTCATTTGGATAACGATTTTAGCATTCATGCATGCTTTAAAATTTGGTGGCTTTTAAAAATTAATTGCATAATTCTTTGGAAAAGTATTTTATCGTGAAATAAAATATGTAGCCTTGTAGCTTCATATCCTATTGCAAAAAGACACAGGAACCTTTTTAACACCACCAATATTTTCCTGTTCTTATGTGCTGTTAAAAAATTCAAGACATGGATCTTTCTTTTCCCACAGTTTTCATTTCTGACAAATGCCTTCTTCAAACTTCAGCAGAAGTTGTTTGCATTAGAATTTTTCCCCTGGGTAGTCCCACTTCTGTAAAGCGAGAGGGATATAAATTAGAGCATTCCTGTTTTAAGCAGAACGGTTTCTTTATGATAAAAATGGCTTTGTATCTGGCTTCCACTGATGTTCTTTCTTTGGCATAATGTGGACTTCCAGGCAGTGTCTTCTCATTTTTTTCTCCTTCTTCTCTGCCATGTTCATCCCCAGTGTGGGCCTCTTTAATATCTTTAGAGAAATTCTAATGAAAACGAGAGTGTTTACATGGGAAGCCTAAAAGTAATGAGTCTGATTTCTATAAAGTACACAAGAAAATCAATATTATTGCTTCACAGACTAACCAAGACTTTTAGCCTGTGGATTCCTACCACATGTAACCAACCTCAATTTGAATACAAATCACTCTTCTTTTTTGGGGGAAATCAAGATATGATATAAAGAGATGTGTAAATTTGTATAGTAGGGTAGATGCCTTTAAGAGGTTATGTTGATGGGTTTAAAGGACTATCTTGCCCCTCTCCCCCCAAAAAAGAGTAAAAAATGACTTAAATTTAATATAGTGTTTTAATGTCTGCAAAGCTCTTCACTTTCGTCAATGGTGTGACCTTGAGCAAGTAATTTAATCTTTTTGGGCCTTAGTTTCCCAATCTATAAAAAGAGGAGATTAGATGGCTTCTGAGATCCCTTCCAGTCATATGGCTATGACCCTATGATCTTCTCTATTCCTGATGCTACCACCTTAATGCAGGCCCTCACTATCAACTGCCTAGACTGTTCTAGTAGTGGTCTCTCTTCTACCTCTAATCCACCCCTCATAGAGCTACTAGAATTATCTTTCTTTTGTCTATTTTCACTCTTCTGCTGAAACATTTTCTATGGTTCCCTATTGCCTCCAGAGTTAAGTTAAAACTTGGGGACCTCAACAATCAGGCAAACCTCCCCTTCCCATACACACACACACACACACACACACACACACACACACAAACATACACACACTCGAACGCACATCCTGGTCTCATATTATTGGATACAATGCGCTCTGCTCTGGCAAAATGGACCCACAACAAATAGGCCAAGAGTGTTCTGATATGGTTGTCTTTGACCACACTCTTCCTAGTTCTTAAAATGTCCACCTTTGCCCTCTTTGCCTGTTGAATTCTGACCCACTCTCTGAAGCTCAGCTCAAATGCCAGGCCCTTCATGAAACCTATCCTTCCTCAGTCATTAATGGCCTTCTCTCCTCAAGCCTTACATGGTCCTTTGTTGTAAAATTCCCTAATTAATTTATATAATAGTGTTTAAGCTTGTGTCAACATCCTATTAGAGTGTAAAGTCTTTGAAAATGAGGAGTGTATCTTCGCTAAAATTTTGTCTCCTGGCAACTAACACAATCCTTTGCTCACAATGGGTACTTAATAGTTAAAATTTTAGACAACTTAAAGGTTTGTAAAACTCTTTACAGATATCTCATTTCAACCTCCCAATTACCCTGGAAGGTAGGTTCTATTATTATCCCTATTTTACAAGTAAGGAAACTGAGGCAGGCAAAGCTTAAGTGACCAACACAGGGTCACTTAGCTAGAAAGTGCCTGAGGCAGGATTTGAGCTTATGTCTTACTGACTCCAGATCCAATGCAATGCCTCACTTGCCTAGTTATCACAGCATTCCATCTACTGATAGCTTATATTTACTTAATAAATGATTGTACATGAACACATGAATGAGAGGTGATATGTGCATAGGGGATCTCAGTAAAGAGACAATGGATTACAGCTGTGACATGGTGCATTCAGGGTCAGATTTGTAATGGTTTGTTTTCCTTAACTGTTTTTCTTTGCATACAGAGGGTTCTCTTGGGAAGTATTGGAAAGGGATAGTGTTATAAAAACAAAAAAAGAAATAACTGAAAATATTTTTAAAATAAAAATGCAGTACTTGGGCCTAACCAGCACAATAGATTCAAGGAGGAAGAGATCATCTATAATCCGTAGGATTCGGGAGTCTTTAGGAAGCTGGCTGTGCTCCCTGGGAAGGAGTTTGGAAAAAAAAGAAAATGACTTCAGTAGGTAGCCTTGTGGGAGCACTCCATTTAAAGTCCAGGGTATAGCATATGAAAAAATAATATTAACAATAAAAACATCAAAAACCACATGATTATGTCATTAAATTCATAATTTCCTCTGCCAGAGCAGGTTGGTGACCTCTCTACAACTTAAAGCGTTTAGAGGTTTGCCAAGAACGTTACGAGATTAAGTGACTTACGTGGGCTCATACAGCCAATATGTGTCAAAGGAAGTATTTGAACCTGTGCCTTCTTAGCTCCAAGGCTGGCTCCCTATCCATTGCACAATCTTGCCTCTGGTAGAAAGGTTGTAGTCCAGCCCAGTGATACCAGCTTCCTTCTTGCTCCTAAAACATGGCATTGCATCTTCAAGCTTCCTGGCTGTCTGCCATGCCAAAAACCCTCTCCATCCTCATCTCAGCCTCCTGGCCTCCCTGGATTCCTTCAAGTCTCAACTAATATTCCACCTTCTACAGGAAGCCTTTCCTGATTCCTCTTAATTCTAGTGCCCACTCTCTGTTGTTTGTTCTCAATTTATCCTATATATCAGGGCTTCCTAAACTTTTTCCACTCACCACCCCTTTTCATGTTTTGGCATTTGTTTGTTGGTGTTGTGTGGCCTGAGGGCTTGTGTAGTGCAAACTGTGCATGCTTTGTATTCAGAACCAAGGCCACAGTTAAGTTTCATGATGCAACATGGGCAAGCCCTGCCAGAAACACCTTAGATTCATCACAAATTTAATTTTTAATTAATTTTTGGTGTCTGTATGTTCAGAGACCTTTTACTGTTGCCAAATTTTTGACCGACAGTTTAAGAAGTGTTGTGAACTTGTTTGTTGTTGCTTATTTGTAGACAGCTGTTGGCATGTGCTTACCCCTATTACACTATTACTCACAAGCATCTTGAGAGGGGTGCAGGGAGGGAGGCTGTCTTTTGTCTTTCTTTGTATCTCCAGCATTTAACACAGTGCCTAACATATAGGAGATACTTGAGAAATGTTTATTGACTGACTTACTGACTTAGTTTATGTAAATCTATATAAAAATGGGAAAGTAGTTTGGAATCTGATTGTAAAGTATCTTAAATGTCATGGTAAGGAATTTTTACTTGATTTGGCATGCAGTAGGAAAACACTATAGGATTTATTTTTGGAGGGGGTAAGACAAAGCGATTGAAGTTAAGTGATTTGCCCAAGGTCACACAGCTAGTAAGAGTGTCAAGTGTATGAGGTCTGGTTTGAACTCAGGTCCTCCTGACTCCAGGGCCAGTGGTCTACTCACTCTGCCACCTAGCTGCCCCCACTATAGGATTTTTAGTAGTGGAGGGACATGTTCAGCCCTCCCCATTAGAAAGATTACCCTGACAGGAAGGTGAAAGATCGATTTGAGAGAATGACTATCACCAAAAAGAACATTTGTCTCTTTTCCTTGGGATCCTCATGGTCTTTGTTGACATATTCACCCAAATTTTTGTACAGAGGAAAACCATTCAGCTTGGAGAATTTGAGGTGATGGTCTGGGTGAAGTTAGTTCCACACCGTGACTCTATAGAGATAGCATTGTGGGTGGTACAGATGAATTCAACTGCATCGTGGCAGGAGAAAACAATTCTGTGTAAAAGGTTACTGGTCATTTAGAGGAACTGATTTTGGAGTCATTGAAAAGGTTTACTTCTGAATTCCTATACATTTTACCTCTAAGGTACCTTTGTAAGAGAGTTTTCCCTCTGATTTACTTCATTTTAGGGTCTTGCATGTCGAATTTGGGGGACTATTTTAATATGCTATAGTGTATCCCAATGATAACTATAGAAGTAAGAAAGTGGGAAGAAACCTACATAAAGATGAACACATCATTTTTTTTGTCTTGCTTTCAATCCCTATGCTTGATATCACTCAACAAATATTTATTAAATGCTTGCCACACAATGTTCCATATCAGCTCTTCAACCTTTCTCCTACATAATTCACACAATTCATTAATATTAAAAATAAAATGTGGCATCAATGTTTTATGGTGGCTGTTCTACTTTATTTGACTTTTTGTACAAAAATGAGTGAAGATTAAACTTCATATTATGTTTTGAAAAAATCTTACGGGAGTGATAAAATGCTTTACCAAATATTTTCTCATAGGTTTCTTTATTTCTCTACTTTTTCCCCTTCAAGTCATGAAATACAATTTGCATTAGTCAGTTTAACTATCAATAATTCATCTTATCCTCACTTCTCTTTGCATCATATTTGCCTCAAAATGATGTGTCTGAGGTCTAGAGAGAATCTAGAGAGAATATTTAAATGGAATTGCTGTTAACTATTTGGACTAAAATGTTCACTGATATCCAATCTAACTCTCATTTTCTGTGAACATTAACTTTATCTTTCCTGTGGGAATTAGGCTAAATTCTGCATTAAATGGTCCATTGCTGAATTGGTGATTATTTCTTCAATCAGAAGGTAAAAGTAGCGAGGAAAGGAACCATTCACTAGTCTGTATCAGATTCTGACCAATAAGGAACAAGACTGGTTGCCATGTTTAAAATAATAGGAACATTAGATAAAGGGACAATTTTATCTTAGAATTTTTGAGAAGTAAGGAACCCTTAATATTACATGATATATACTGTAGAGGATGGAGAGCCCATTTTTACACCGTGCCCTGGAAGAAAATATTATCTTCTTGCTCAAATTTCTCATAATTCTTTTCCACAGTTTCTCTAATGTAGTTGTCTCACTCTCCCTTTTGTTGAAATTATTTTTTATGTGTCTTTTCCCTCCTGATTGGACTATAATCCCTTTAGGGTACTACTAACACATAGCCTGGTACCTTGAATACATGATTCAAAAAACAGCAATGGGCCCCAGGTCATCCTCCTACCCTTGGTCTATTGTGTGAGAATAAGAGCATGGTCATTAGCTAAGATGTGGATAAAGCTTTTCATACTTATCACAGTATTTATGAAGATTTAAGGAAAGATAAGATAATTGAATCTATACTGCTGAAATATATTAAAAGACAGTAATAGCATTTTAGTCATATTGTCATTACAGGCTTATCTTTAATTATGATATTCAGATTTTAATTTTTAATAATGTTTTTATAACTGCTCTATGACTTTATAATAAATTTGAATTAGAAATATACTTTCTTATCCTTTCTTGTTATATTAATAAACAGACGAAAAGCTTATTTAAAAAAAATTTATTGCATATTGCCAATTGCTAGAACAATTACCATGTTTTACCCATAACTATTGCTTTGAATAGTGCAAATTTAAGTAATGGGATTCACTAAATGGTGCCTAGCTATGAAGGAAGGAAGGAAGGAAAGAAGGAAAGAAAGAAGGAAGGAACGAAGGAATGAAGGAAAGGAAAGGAAAGGGAAAGGAGAGAAGGAAGGAGGAAAAAGGAGAGAGAGAAAAAGAAAGAAGAGAAAAGAAGGAAGGAAGAAGGGGAGAAGGAGGGAGGGAAGCAAGGAGGAAAGAAAGAGAGAAAAGGAAATCAGGAAGGAAGAAAATAATGAATTAAGGTCTTAGAGAAGCAGGAGAAAGGGATAGGAGCAAGAAAATATACTGGATATGTTAGTCTCACAAAAGGAGATAGACACGTCTTCCTATGAGGCAGGGAGAGAGGAGTGTATGACTGAAATCCTAGGAAATTCTGAGGGAGTAAAAAGAGTATGGTTCATGACAAATGAAGAAGTTTAGAGAGCATAGATTGCCTTTCATCTTCTGAAATGAAGTTGATAGCTAGGTCTAGGAATTGTAGGCATGTGTATAGAAGCACCATTGCATAGCGATAGCTGGCTTTGGAGTCCAGAACTGGTTTAAGTTCAGCCTGTGACACACAATAGCTGTGTGACCTCGGACAAGTCAACTTAAGCTCTCTAAAATTCTAAGTTACAGAGGAGTTGTTGACCTGTGTTTGTGGAAGGACTTTCCCACTGCTCCTGAGAGGGGTAATGGTAGTGGGTAAAAAGATTTGGGAAAGAGTTGTGAGGATTCCAGTGGTGGTAACTGACAGTAGATAAACAATCTAGATAAGTGGTTTATCTGAATTTGCTGATAATCATCAATCTGACAAATTTGCTGTTGTTGGTATAAAGTTTTAGGCGATTCATAATCATAGAATTCTAAACAAAATCCTCAAACTTTGCAGGGATAATAGTATTGCTTATTATATTTAATATTTTACTCACATTTGCTCTTGCTAATTTCCCATTCTCTGAATGCACCACATCAGGCATTAATAATATATGAACTTGACAAGGATGCTTTCCAAGTTTGTAAGCAAACAAAAGGACATTTCATGTACTCACAGCACCTTTTTCCAGGCAATTAGAGGTCTTCATTATTTTGATCCATGCTTGTAGAATTGAAGCCTCATTGTTTGTTGGGCTTTATGGCAATGATTCTGTAGCAAACAAACAAACGAATGAATGAATGAATGAAAAAGAGCACTACAAGAAAAGGAGCATGGGTAAAGAAGTTACCATTACTGAGTACAACTATGCCCTAACCAATGGCATGTATTCTGAAAATGCATTAGTGCATGGGATATGGGGAGGGAGTGGGATTCATATTTTTTTTTGAAATTTTCTTAATAAATAGCTGCTTCTCAGGAAGAAAAGCATGCATATCTTTTATTTTTTAAATTTATTTAACATATTTAGTTTTCAGCATTGATTTTCACAAGAGTTTGGATTACAAATTTTCTCCCCATTTCTACCCTCCCCCCCACTCCAAGATTTTAGAATAATTATGGAAAGATTGAGAAGAATCCAAAGAGAGAACCATCCAAGTGATTGCAATGGGATTGGAGGGAAATAATAATTGGAATTCTTTTGTCAATGAAAAGAGACTTGGAGAGGATGTTTCAACAATTCTTCAAAGGTATAAATATAGGTATTTTCCAGAGATATCTGACAAGCTATTCTTTATCTCTCCTCAAAATAGAGCAAAAGAATGTGAAATTAAATCAGAACTATGAAAATTTAAATTAGAATTTTAAAAATTTTTTTGGATTTATTAGGAAGATTTAACTTAGTTAAAATGAATTACTTTAGATATGCTTTAGTTGTAGCTATTTGTGAGGTGAGAGGAGAATTACATGACCTCTTGAGAGCCTCGACATAAACTTCTGTGGTAACATTAATGGCAAACATTAATTATGTTCACTCACTGTAAAACTACAGATTTTGTATTTTTGTCCTATAGCAGTTGAGGAGCCACTGACGCCATTGGTGATTTTCAACTAGGGGAATCTCACACATGATGATGCCCCAGGACATTAGAAAGGTTATTCTGACAGCTATTTAAACAAAAGACTGGAAAGATAGAGATTGAAAGCAGAGACTAATTACAAGGTTACTAAATGGGTCTGGGCTTCAAGAGGTAAAAAGGAGCTAACTTAAAGGGACAGCAGAGTGAGAAGAAATGAATGTAAGAAATATGGTAAAGGTCAACTAGACAAGACATGACAATTCACCTGACACAGAGTGTAAAAGAAAAGGAAGTCATAATGACTCCAAAGGATCTAGTCTGGGCCACTGTGAGGTCAATGACTCTATTAACAGAAACAGGGAAGTTTGGAGCAGGGGCATTAGGAGAAGGAAAACAAATGCCATTTTAGACATGCTGAATTTGAGTTACTGATGAGAAATTTAGGTAGAGATAACTAGCAGGGAGATAGAAGTCTGGGAATAGATCTTATGAGAGAGACAGGCTGAAGTCTGTCCTCACCTGACCAAAACTAATCCCCAAGGTCACTTATGGTCTTTTCATCAGGAATGCTTGAAACTTCTCTATTTCATTAAATTTCCTTTTTTTTTTTCCCTTTAAGGATTATACTTGGTTTTGCTGGGTAGGTTATTCATAGTTTTAATCCTAGCTCTTTTGCCTTCTGGAATATCATATCCTAAGTCCTTTGTTCCTCTAATGCGGTAGCTGCTAAATCCTGTGTGATCCTTACTGTGGTTCCATGGTATTTGAATGGTTTCTTTCTGCCTGCTTTAAGTATTTTCTCTTTGACCTAGGACCTCTGGAATTTGGCTATAATATTCTTGGGAGTTTTCATTTTGCCATCTCTTTCAGGTAGCAATTAGTGGATCTGTTTCTACTTTACCCTCTGTTTTGAACATATTAGGGCAGTTTCTTGAAATAGGGTGTCTAGGCTCTTTCTTTGATCATGGTTTTCAAGTAATCCAATAATTCTTAAATTCTCTCTCCTCAACCTGTTTTCCAAATAAGTTATTTCTCTGATGAGATTTCATATTTTCTTCTATTTTGCATTCTTTTGACTTTGTTTTATCATTTCATGATATCTCATGGAGTTATTAGCTTCAAGTTGTCCGATTCTAATTTTTAAGGAATTATTTCTTCAGTGTGTTTTTTTTTAACTTATTTTTGCATCTGACCAATTCTGTTTTTTAAAGGAGCTATTTTCATCAGTGAATTTTTGTACCTATTTTTCCATTTGGCCAATTTTTTTTTTAATGCAATTTATTTATTTAACATATTTGGTTTTCAGCATTGATTTTCACAACAGTTTGAATTACAAATTTTCTCCCCATTTCTGCCCCCCCCCACTCCAAGATGGCGTATATTCTGGTTGCCCTGTTCCCCAGTCAGCCCTCCCCTCTATCACCCCCCTCCCCTCTCATCCCCTTTTCCCTTCCTTTCTTGTAGGGCAAGATAAATTTCTACGCCCCATTGCCTGTGTATCTTATTTTTTAGTTGCATACAAAAAGTTTTTTTGTTTTTGAACATCTGATTTTAAAACTTTGAGTTCCAAATTCCCTTCCCTCTTCCCTTCCCACCCACCCTCCCTGAGAAGTTGAGCAATTCAACCTAGGCCACACATGTATTATTATGTATAACCCTTCCACAATATTCATGTTGTGAAAGGCTAACTACATTTTGCTTCTTCCCAACCCATCCCGCTTTATTGAATTTTCTTCCTTGACCCTGTCCCCTTTCCAAAGTGTTTGTTTTGATTACCTCCACCCCCATCTGCCCTCCACTCCATCATCCCCCTGCCTTTTATTTTTTTTTTTTATCTTCCTCCCTCTTCTTTCCTGTGGGGTAAGATACCCAACTGAGTATGTATGGTATTCCCCCTCAGGCCAAATCTGATGAGAGCAAGGTTCACTCATTCCCCCCTCACCTGCCCACTCCCCTCCTCTCCTAGAACTGCTTCCTCTTGCCACCTTTATGGGAGATAATCCACCCCATTCTATCTCTCCCTATCTCCCTCTCTCAGTAAGTTACTCTCTCATCCCTTAATTTCATTTTATTTCTTTTAGCTATCTTCCCTTCATCCTCAACTCACCCTGTGTCTGCTCTCTTTCTTTTACATATATATATATATACACATACATACACATACATACATATACACATAGATACATGCATACATACACATTCACTTATATATATACATAAACATATATATATGCATATATATATGCATATTCCCTTCAACTACCCTAATACTGAGGTCTCATGAATCATACTCATCATCTTTCCATATAGGAATGTAAACAAAACAGTTCAACTTTAGTAAGTCCCTTGCAATTTCCGTTTCTTGATTACCTTTTCATGCTTCTCTTGATTCTTGTGTTTGAAAGTCAAATTTTCTATTCAGTTCTGGTCTTTTCACTGAGAAAGCTTGAAAGTCCTCCATTTTATTGAAAGTCCATATTTTGCCTTGGAACATGATACTCAGTTTTGCTGGGTAGGTGATTCTAGGTTTTAATCCTAGCTCCATTGACCTCCGGAATATCGCATTCCAAGCCCTTCGATCTCTTAATGTAGAAGCTGCCAGGTCTTGGGTTATTCTGATTGGGTTTCCACAATACACAAATTGTTTCTTTCTGGCTGCTTGCAGTATTTTCTCCTTGATCTGGGAGCTCTGGAATTTGGCAACAATATTCCTAGGAGATTTCTTTTTGGGATCTATTTGCGGAGGCGATCGATGGATTCTTTCAATTTCTATTTTGCCCTGTGGCTCTAGAATATCAGGGCAGTTCTCCTTGATAATTTCTTGAAAGATGGTATCTAGGCTCTTTTTTTGATCATGGCTTTCAGGTAGTCCAATAATTTTTAAATTATCTCTCCTGGATCTATTTTCCAGGTCAGTGGTTTTTCCAAGGAGATATTTCACATTGTCTTCCATTTTTTCATTCCTCTGGTTCTGTTTATAATATCCTGATTTCTCATAAAGTCACTAGCTTCCACTTGCTCCAATCTAATTTTTAAAGTAGTATTTTCTTCAGTGGTCTTTTGGACCTCCTTTTCCATTTGGCTAATTCTGCCTTTCAAGGCATTCTTCTCCTCATTGGCTTTTTGGAGCTCTTTTGCCATTTGAGTTAGTCTATTTTTTAAGGTGTTGTTTTCTTCAGTGTATTTTTCAGTATTTTTTTGGGTCTCCTTTAGCAAGTCATTGACTTGTTTTTCATGGTTTTCTCGCATCCTTCTCATTTCTCTTCCCAATTTTTCTTCTACTTCTCTAACTTGCTTTTCCAAATCCTTTTTGAGTTCTTCTATGGTCTGGGGCCAGTTCATGTTTTTCTTGGAGGCTTTGGTTGTAGGCTCTATGACTTTGCTGTCTTCTTTAGGCTGTATGTTTTGGTCTTCTTTGTCACCAAAGAAAGAATCCAAAGTCTGAGACTGAATCTGGGCGCGTTTTCGCGTCCTGGCCATATTCCCAACCAACTAACTTGACCCTTGAGTTTTTCAGTGGGGTATGACTGCTTGTAGATTACAGAGTTCTATGTTCTACGTTTGGGGGGGAGGTGCCAGCTCTGTCAGAGCCGCACTCTTCCTTCCCCAAGGACTCCCAGTCCAGACTGGGCTCAGATCTTCGGCAGGCTGTGCACCCCTGCTGTGATCCGCCACTTAATTCCCCCCACCAGGTGGGCCTGGAGCCGGAAGTAACAACAGCTGTAGCTGCCCCACCTCCGCTGCCCCCGGGGCTGGAAGCTGAACCGCGAACTCCTTCCACTCCCGCAGCTTTTCCCACTAACCTTCTCCGCAGTCTTTGGTGTTTGTGGGTCGAGGGGTCTGGTAACTGCTCACGTATTCAGGGCGCTAGGGCCCCCTCTACCCAGTTTCTGGTCTGGATCGTCCACGCCGCTCAGGCTGGGCTCTGCTCCACTCCGTTCCCAGCTCCCAGCTCCCAGCTCCCAGCTCCGTGTGGAATAGAGCTCACCCAGAGACCATCCGGGCTGTCCTGGGCTGGAGCCCTGCTTCCCTCTGCTGTTCTGTGGGTTCTGCCGTTCTAGAATTGGTTCAGAGCCATTTTTATAGGTTTTTGGAGGGACTCGGGTACGGAGCTCACTCTAGTCCGTGCTTACCAGCCGCCATCTTCCAAGCTTTGGTCTGGCCAATTTTTTAAGGTGTTAATTTCTTCAGTATTCTTTTGTGCCTTTTATTAAACCAAGATATCAATCATCTTTTTTCATAATTTTCTTCCTTTGCTTTCATTTATTTACCTAATATCTCCTCTACCATTCTTATATGATTTTGAAAATAATTTTTTACCTTTTCCAGGGATTCTTGTTGGGCTTTTGTCTAACACTTTTTTTTTTCTTGGAGGCTTTGCCAGTGACCTCAGTAGCTTTTTATTTTTAGATCCTTTGTTGCTGTTTTTTGCTCATTCTTCCACCCTATTTATTTATTTAGAACTTTACGTTAATGTTGAGCTCTGTTGCCCCATGTGGCAGGGTGGGGCAGCAGAGGCACTGTTTCAAGCTTCAGGTCCACCCCCACCCCCACCCCCACCCAGGCTGTTTTCAGAGCTAGTTCTGGGGATTTGGAAGTGTTTGGTGTTTTCAAGGTGGTGTGATCTGAGGAGAGTTTTGGTCACTGCTTTCCTGGCCTGAACTTTGGCCCTTACTAAAGAAAGGCCCCTCATCCCCTGGGATTGCCATCGATACTGTTCCTTGGGGTGGTGTTTAAAAAGTTTGAGAGACATAATTTCTGGGTTATTGTAACAACAATGTTGCTAGCAGCTACTGTGGCTGTGTAAGACCAATAACACCAACACACAGAAGGGCTACCAATACAGGTTCTTTGATATGCTTTTCTAACGAAAGCAGATTTAAGGGGTTTGCAGTCTCACTTTAATTAAACATACATATATCATTAACTTAGTTCAGGGGGAAAAGATCAGCCCCCTGAACTTCAGGGCAAATACAAACAGAAATTATGAGCATATATTATAAACAGATCAACAGACAGATCTTGTCTGATCAAATCACAATAGTTACCAGAGAAGCACCAACATCTGGGTTATCAAAGCTGAGGAGGGGAAGCCTGTTTCAGCAGCTTGCCTGGAGTCTCATCACTCTTTCAATGAGTATACCCCCAAAAGCAAAACACAAACCTCAGAGCTCTTATACCCTGCTCAGGGCCTTGAGGGCTGGGGCCAACTTAGCATTTAGGGTGCAGAAAAGTTCTGTAGCACCACATCATATACAAATCAATGACTCTCAACTGCTACAGTGCTGAGAAGCACTCCAGGACAAAAGATCCCACTTTACCTGCCACATTCAAACAAAGGTGAGACTCATTAATGTCACTTGGTTGCCTTAGCATCCCAAAAGAGAACAGCAAAAAACCCTGCCCTGATTACCATTGCAGTGATTTAATCATTTTATTAGTAATGGCAGCATTTTAATAAAAGGACCAGTGGCACTCTTGAATGCCAGAGGTAATCATGGCCATGGGCTCATGGCTTATATACCCTTTGGAAGAGGGGTGCTCTCAAAGGTGGTGATCAATTCTGACTATTGAGAGGTGGGCATTACAAAGAGAAGTGCTCACTCCAATGAGGGGCTGAGAGTGGCGTTATGTCACTCTTGGCCAGAGAGACTATACTCAGACCACCTCCAGCCTTGGGCAATCTAGACAAAGAATCTATATCCCCCACCCAAGTTTGAGCTTGTTGGGTAGAGTAGCAACAGCCAGAATGAGAATGTTAGTCCTATCTTCAAGAGATTGGACAAGAAAAAAACTGGAGTCTCCCCAATTTTAATAATTGGCTATTAATATGAGAGAGAAATAATCCTTTCTCTCAATGGTGCCCCTCAGGGCTTCCATTCCCTCTTGATCAAAAGTGCCCCACTCTACTCTTGGTCCGTGACTCAGAAATGAGGATAGGCAGTGATGTTGCCAAACATTTGCCCCTCAGGATTTCTGCTCTTGAGTAAAAGTGCTTCTCTCTGTCCTTGAGCCCAGAAGTGGGTATAGGCAATGGAGTTGCTGAATTGTTTCTGATCCTGTATTCAGTAATAGCTCAGGGGTCCTCTGTAATCTGTTTCTGACAAGTTGCCAGGTCCCCTTACCATCTCAGGTTTGAGAGCTCCTGAAGCTGCCACTGCTTCTATCACCACCCCCTAGTCCAAATGTTGAAGTTTAGGGGTGTTGGGACCCTGAAATCTTGCCTGAATGAATTCAACTCAAGTCTTCTTTCAGACAAAGACAAGGTTTATTAGAATACCAATTAGGCGGGCACAATTTTGCCATATTTGTGACACTTGTATTGACAAGCAGACCAGATTGAATCTGAGCACCTTAATGGAGGCCAAGATGGATCTTATATACAGAAGGATGTGGGAGGGATGTAGAAGTGGGTAAGTAGTCTGGGGTAACTGGGAGGTTACATAGAAGGGCTGGGAATACCAGGGACCTGGACCTGGGCCACGTGGCCAAGAGAAAGTAGGGTCTATACAGGATCAAGGGTGGGGATTAGCTGGGGATGATCCAGAGGTAGCAGAGAATTGGAAAATTGGGCATAGGACACAATGAAAGGCCATTTCAGAGGATTACTGAAATGGGTAGATGCCACAGATGAACACCAGAGACTTGACTGTGTGGGAAAATTCAAGGAGAATTTGGGACTGTGGGAGATGTGTGTGTGTGTGTGTTTCCAGAGCCTGTACTCCATCATTCCCCCCTCAAACAAATTTTTTGGGGCGTGGGGCTAAGGTCTCAGCTTGGACATGTACCCCATCACTACTACTGGTGTTTCATCCATGTGGACTCCAGGTCAGCCTCATCCACCATGTCACAGATCTCAATTTCCAACCCCTCATCTTATCTTTGGCTGGAAGTATATCTTATGTGGACATTTTGTTGGCCCCACCACTCCAGAATTCAATTTGAGAAGTTATTTTAAAGTTGTTTGGAGGGGAGTGTTGGGAGAGTTTGGCTGAATACTTCTCTGCCATCTTGGGTCCAACCCTGAGAGTCTTCCATTTTTCTGTTGAGGCCATCACCATCCTTCTAAGTCACCCAAATGCACTATGTTAAAACTTACTCTCCCTCATCCGCTTAATAAGACAATCAGTGGCTAAGTCTATGGCTATTTGCTTCTACAACTCACAACACCCCCTTTCTCTACACTCACATGGCCAGGGCCCTAGTAAATTCAGGTCTTCCTCACTTCTTGCCTAAAACATACACACACACACACACACACACACACACACACACACACACACACACGCACGCACACACACATGCACACCAAAAATGTTCATGGTATAGATGAAAAAAGAAAATAGTACAGTGGCCTCCTGATTGCCCATTCTCCCTACAGTGGTCCAATTGATATTCCTAAAATATAGATGTGATTGTGTTATTCTCCTCAAGAATTTACATGCTTCTAGAATGAAATTCAGACTCTTCTATTTGGCATCTAAAGCCCTTCACAATGTGATGCTGACCCATCTTTCCAGAATGATTTCACATGATTTCCCTTTACTTACTCTAGGCTTTAGGAAAATTTGCCTGCTTTCTACTCCCCACACTCATACATCCCATCTCGTTTCTCTGTGCCTCTGCTTCAGGGTGGGTGTCCCACATACTTAGAATGTACTCCTGTATCAGTAAGGCAAAATTCATGATGTCAGTGGTGACCGTGAATATGCCTGTACAGTTCAGAATGGCAAAATATGAGACTCTCTATGTAGAAGGCAGAAGATGTAAAACATTTATTCAAACACCAGAGGGTCAAGTCCCAAAACCAATAATTCCAATTTGACATAGCAACAATTGTATCCCAAAGCGAGTAAGTCCACTTCAATGTAACAGCAAGGAAATTAAAACATAATATTGAAGCGAGAAGCCAAGCCATCCTGTAACCTTCCCCTCCACTAGGGCTTTCTCATAAATACTCACGAATCCTAACTGTATGTTTGCATGCATCCTTTCCTCCCACAGTTCTGAAAGCCCTTGCAGTTCTCTCTCTCTCCATCTCTGTGTTTCTCCATCTCTCTGTCTCTCTTTCTCTCTTAGCCCTTCTAGTTCTCTCTCTTTCTCCTTCTCTCTGTTTCTTTCTCTCCCTCTCTCTCTCTCCCTCCCTCCCTCTCTCCCTCCCTCTCTCCTTCCCTCTCTCTCTCTCTCTCCCTCCCTCCCTCTCTCTGTCTCTCTGCCTCTCTTAATGGCTACCCTCAGGGTATATATACCCTTCTTAGGGCCCCAGGGCTTCACATGTAATCAGAAAAAGGGTGTGGACTTGGGCCTCACACCTAGTTGGCAAAAGGGTGTGGGCCTGCCTACAAACAAGCCTCCCCTAATCAAGCTTCTCTTAACTAGCTCCACCTGAGGCCTATTAAATGGGTGGGGGGGAAGATCTTTAATCACATTAACACCACAACTCACCTTTGCCCTTGTAGCCTTAGTTAGATAAAATTATTTAAGTTGAACACTTAGTAACTGTCTCAGGCTAGGTTTGAACTCAGGATTTCCTGAGTCTGAGTCCATTGCTCTATCTCCTGTGCCATTTAGCTGCCTCATTTTTGTCTTACTATATAATCTTTAAGAATTGTGGCCAAAAAAAAAATAATTGCCAACCCTGTATTCAGTCTGGCAATTGGTATCTCCAAATTTAAGTAGGTTGGTCCTCATTAAACAAATGCATTTGTCAACAAGAACATATTCACAGCCTTTTTAGGTTTTCTAGATTCACTTCCATGTCACCATCAGATATCAGAATAGGACTTCATAGCATTTATTGCATGAAAACACTTTTTTCAAATTTCTTCTTGTCTCATGCCATACTTTTATTCCCTGATCATCCACAAACCTAGACTGAATGTATGATTTCTGTAATGAAGAGCTGATTCTTATAATCCTCATAAATTTCCCAAACTCTCAAATATCAGAGGATGGGTGAAGGCCAGCACAATTCACCTATTTTGTCAGTTTTGAATCCTTGGTGGTGGCGGTAGATCTTCCTGTGGTCACCTTATTAGATAGTATGTACTTAGCCACATTGAAATCTTCTACTTCCCTGAATGTTTTTTGATTTCAAACATCAAAATCATTCTGGGAGATTTTGGTTACATATGTATGAACTTCAACCTTGTTTAGATTCATAACAATCCAAAACTTTGTCGCGGTTAGCAATTCAGGAAACGAACTTGAATAACTTTGTTGGGCAAAGCCTCTGGGAAATTGGGTTTGATTTAATTCTCTTAGCCTAAGCATATTTTTATATTTATTCACTTTTAACTAACATTCCTTTATTGGGATGTCATTTACAGTGTCACATGCAGCCAATTAATGAGTTTGAATTATGAGATCCCTATGCCAAAATTCCCTATTGTTAATTGTATAATATGGAGAGCTCCATTGGAGACTTTCTTTTTATTTTATTCCTTACCCCAGTCCCTCTGGCAATCTGCAATAATACCCTGCTTCACTTCTGTTTGTGGGGTGCTTGGGTAGTATTCACACCAATGGGTGTAGTGTTTCATTCGAACACTTGTTACTCATTTCATTATTTGGCTTATCAGGGTTGAACTAAGGCAAGGTCACTGGGGTCTTGTCCAAAGATAACAAAATGGGGGGGGGGCACTTCCTCCCCATACTTTCTGGATATGTACCAGCCTCTGACACATAGCATAACTCTGATTTCTTATTTGTCCCCATCTTTTGTATCCCTTTATTATAACTTCCCTCTCTCTGAGTCTTCCTGGGTAGATCAGCACTCTCAGAGGGATGGGTTAACTTCTACTGAAGTGATAGCACCTGCAATCAGACTGTCCTCAGGGTCGCCATATCCCCTACAATGCTTTTGAGCTCGTAAAGGATTCCTTCTAATGGATCTGAATGTTATGAGTGAATGAATACATGAATCTTTTACTTAGGATTTACAATATGCAGGCACATTGACAAGTGAGGGGTGGTAGTGGTGGTGGGAATAATTCCAATGCATGACAAGCCTTGACCTCAAGGAGGTCACATTCTAATAGGAGGAGACTGTGTATGGGGAATGGATGCCTGGGAGGAGGGATGGGAAATGAGAAAGGGCTATATGGTTAAGCATCCAATCAACATGGTCTCTGGAGCTGCTGTTTGGAGAATAGAGCAGCAGCAGCAGCCCAACCCTCCCTTTCCTTTCCCCCAACTTTGAAGAGGCAGCATATATTGGAAAGTGGGGTGGCTCTGGAATCAGAGGATGCTGATTCAAATCCTACCTCAGATACTCATTACCTTGGAAAGCCTTCCTATCTCCCTGGAGTTCACTTTCCTCATCTGTAAAAGGTTTTTGAGGTTTTTGCCAGTGCTGGATCTATGAGCTACTTTGATCCTATCCCCCTTATCCTCTCTCTGTCTCTGTCTCTGGCTCTCTCTGTCTCTGTCTCTCTGTCTCTCTCTCTCTGTCTCTCTCTGTCTCTCTCTCTCTCTCCATATTTCTCTCCCTCCCTCTAACATTCGTCTGGTTACATGACACAAAAAGGACATTTTAAAAGTGATTGCGTTTCCAGTCTGATATCCACTAGCTAGGGATCTGCAGTTCTATAAGCCTTGTGTCATGAAGGAATACCAGCTATACCCTAAGACGGAGGTAGGATTGAGAGGAAGGAGGTCCCACTTCAAGAGACAAAGGAAAAATGATCAAATTAAGCAAATAGATTATAAGATTATTTGATAGATGAATATTTCCCACCAATCGGAGTCCAAAAAATGACCAATGATGTCTTGGAAAACTTTTATACATCATTATTTATAGTGTGTGTGTGTGTGTGTGTGTGTGTGTGTGTGAGAGAGAGAGAGAGAGAGAGAGAGCCTCCATCCATCTATATACCCATGTGTCTATTTACTTATCTATTTATCTATATTATCTTGGTCTGTACTTATACTGGAGTAAAGAATTCACTGAAGTCCCATTAAATTAATTCCCTTTTCCATTGCCAATTAATGGAACTCCAGCAACTTAGAGTCTCAGAGATTTGTTTGGGGTGTGTTGAGAAAAGTAACTTGCCTAGTGTCAAACAAGTCATGTGTGTTAAAGATGGGATCTAGAAACCAAATCTCACTGACTTGGCTACACCAGACTGCCCCCTTCCCACCCTCACTTTTAGTAATATGGGAATAGTGATTGTTCACTAAAGTAAGATAACCTCTCAGATTCCTACCAGCTTGAAGATTCATTTATTTTACTCTATATGAGAGAGAGAGAGAGAGAGAGAGAGAGAGAGAGAGAGAGAGAGAGAGAGGGAATAGTGAGTTTAATTCCTTAAAGTATAGACATTAGCATCATCGAAGGACCTATTTGGTTGTAAGTGGAGGCAGCTTAGCAAGTGGAAAGAATCCTGCTAATGATGTCAAAGGACCTGTTTTCAAGTCCACCTTTGCTATTTCATACATCCAGATTTAGCTAAATCATTTAATCTCTTTGGGCTTCAGTTTCCACATCTGTGTAATCAAGGGGCTGAATGAGATGACCCCTAAGGACTCTCCCAGATCTAAGTCTCTGACCTATTTATTTCTGTGTGCTTTAAAACAACAATTTTCCCTTTGATTTGGTTGGGCCTTAGATTCAAAGTCCTTTTCCTGAATAACAGTAGCTTTGAAACACAGGACCTTTTCCTTTATATTTTTTGGGAGAGTGGGGGGCCAGGAGAGCCAAAAATGCAGTACTCTGGATACAGCGGCATTATTAGCTCTGCCATAACAAGCTGTGTTTCAGAATAATGGTCACCCCTCTTTAAATGGATTTCATCTTAAAAGTGACTTGCAAAAAAAAAAAAAAAGCAACTTGCTCAGCTATGGAAGATGCTAACTCTCATTTGGGAATAATTTGAGTCATCTCTGAAAATGTTTTACCTAACATCGGAGGTTTCTAAAAGTGCTGTGAGACAAGAGGGGAGGAGGAGGAAGGAGGAGGAAGGAAGAGGAGAAAAAACAATGACTTAATTACTTAAATCTTCAAGGATGTGGTTTCTTAGTTCCTCTTTGGGAGATAAGAACTGTGTTTATTTAAATAAAATCCCAGTTCTCTATCAAAATGGAGGGTGGAAAATTAAAAGAACTCAGTGCTGGCATAGTCAATAACTTCTCTGGGCTTCCTTCACTGTAAGCATTCTTTTTTAGCAGCATAAAAGTGGGTAATCAGAGAGAGATTGCTAGCACTGTCTCTGGTCTCATAAAAGGAATAGCCATTGTTCCCTCCATCGTTCTTTCTTATTTCTTTCTTTATTTCTTTCTCTAGTTTCCTTATTTTGATTTTTAATTCCTGTTCTTATTAAAGTTCTTCCTGGTTGAATGATTGGATGCCCTATGTACCACAGCTCACTATGTTAAGCACCCCACCTATGCTTTGGGTTTAGTTATTGTGTAAGCAAGACAATGTCCTCAAACATCATTCAGTAGGAATTTATTAGACATCTAATATTTGCCTAATATGTGCCCCCCAGCACAGGCCTGGGGGATACAAAGATAAGAGGCTTCCAGGAGCCTCTATCCCACTGTAGCTCTCAGGGAAGACCCAGAAAACTTATCTAGTAGCTACATTTCATATCTCTTTTGCATAGATCTGGCTATGTGATCCTGGACAAGTCTCTAAACTTCTTAGTGCTTTAGGCAACTCTGTAAAAGGCGAAGATGCAGAAAAGTGCTTATCTGTCTTGGTAAAGGGCTTTCTTCTCCACCTCCACCCCCCCACCCCCCCCCACCCCCCCCCACCCCCCGTCAGGGATCTAGTTCCTTTCTGATCCTTTGTTTATACCTATTTTTTTAAATGGATTAGGCCATTTTGGGTTTTCTTGGCAAAGACACAGATGAGGAAACCGAGGCAAATAGGGTTTTAAGGGATGTTCCCAAGAGTTACACAGCTAGAGTCTGAGGCCAGATTTGAACTCAGAAAGACTCTAACTGGATTCAAGTGCTAACTTTGATATTGATTGTCCTCGGGAAAGTTAATTCTCTGAGCCTCAGTTTACTCATCTGTAAAAACCGGATAATACTATATCAGTACACCTACCAGACAGGGCTTAATGGGAGTCACATGAGGAGACTCATTGTCAGATGCTGAACATCATGGCTATTACTTCTTCATATATCATCAGATGCATCCTTGAAATAACACTGGAAAGTATGACTGGTTAAGTATTTAAAGATCAAAACATTTTTTCTTTCTTTTGCCAGAAGATTTTATAAAAGCTATATTGGGAAGCCATGCTGCTTTCAATTAGAATAGTCCCAGAGGTAAAAATCTGTCATTGTCTTTTACTTTTATTTTCCTGGAAATACTGTTTTAATCTCATTAGATTGAATCGGGGAATAATTTTATCTTCTTCATGGAATGACAGCAGGCTAATAGAAGAGGTATTGTATTACCCAGTAGTGTGTGTCACCCCTTGATAGTAGCTTTTGGTGGCTTTGTGGAAAACTTCCAAATAAGTTTTCTGAGTATCATGTTCCTCAACTATAAAATGAGAGCACTGGGCTCTGTGATTTTCAAGTTCCCTTCCAGCTGTCGATCCTGTGATCTGATCAAGTATTGTCCATTCACTGCAGCCATTTAAAGTCACTGACTTCTCACCATCAAACATTTCCAGCCAGGATTGATCAATCACATTTTGATAAAAATGAAATGGAGTCCCATTTTAGGAAGAACCAAGTGAAATGAACAGTAATATAATTTGTACCTTGACACCAAGAAGGTATAAAAATCACAAAATCAACCCTTGTTAGCCTTGCTCATTCTTCCAAGCCCAACCTCTCAAAATAAAATAAAATAAAGATAGCGTCATAAGGAGATGCTGGGAAATTTTTTATAAACTGAGATTTTCAGCCAAAAAAAGAGTAAATAGAAGATGTTTTATTTTTTCCTTAATTGATGTGAAAGTGAATGCTTAAATGATTGTTTTGTTCTTGACTTTATAATAGATAGTGATCTCTCTACTTTAAGTTATACATATTTATCTGGGCACATATGTCCATTCAGGGGAATTTAAGCTCTTTGAGAGCAGGGATTGTTTTTCATTCTGTCCCTCATACTACCAGAACCTGGCTCAATGCTTTGCCCATAGTAGAAACTTAAACACTTAGTGGATTGTGTTGGTAGGCATCGTAAGAAATCAGTTAAAGGCATTTGGAATTTAAGTGCTTTAACTTGTAAGGGCTACTAGGTGGCACCATAGTGTGTAGAGTTCCTGGCCTGAAGGCAGGAAGACTCATCTTCTGGAGTTCAAATATGGCCTCAGACCCTTAACTAGCTGTATGACCCTAGGCGAGTCACTTAACCCTGTTTGCCTCAGTTTCCTTATCTGTAAAATGATTTGGAGAAGGAAATGGCAAACCACTCCAGTATCTTTGACGAGAAAATCCCAAATGGGGGTCATGAAGAGCCAAACATGACTGAAAAACGACTGAACAAGAACACAACTCTGTAGTACAATATTTGTCTTTCTTAATTCCTAGTCTTTGTAGTTGATGCTGAGTCTACAGAGAAACCAGGCTGATTAGAGTAGAAAGTATGTTGAAAGTTGATAGTCCCAGGCAATTTTGTTTATATTCTATTGATGTTTCACTATCACTTTCACCACCACCACCACCATCACCACCACCACTAAACAGTTATATAATGATCTTAGGTTTGAAAAATACTCTGTGTCTGCTATCACATTTGCTCCTCTCAACAACACGGGGAGGTAGGTACTATAATTATTCTCATTTTGCAGATAAGGAAGCTGAGGCAAAGAGAGGTTATGTGACATGTTCTGATTGTTCTTAGCCCCTACTTCACACTATCTCCCCTGTAATGGCTTCAGTGTTGAACTTAACCTTTAGATTAGGACATGGGTGGGGAACCTAGGGCCTCAAGGACACATGTGGCCCTCTAGGTCCTCAAGTGCAGCCCTTTGACTGAATCCAAACTTCACAGAACAGATTTGTTCAACAACAGGTTCTTTACCCCTGGATTAGGAGAACTCTGTTCCCCAAATAAGCAAATCTTCTATTCTTGCTTTCAAAGCCTTTTATAGATCAGTTTCCATCCTACCTGTTTTTCAACAAATATATACCCAGTGCCTACTCTGTATAATTTAATCTATTTTTAACTTTATTTATACTTTTCCCCACCACACTTTCTATAAGACTGACAGCATTTCCAATGTCACACCCACCATTTTCCCCCACCTCTACAAAAAAGCAAATACCTTTTTCTCATCACTTATTAGGAATTAAGCTTAATCATTATAATAACACAATGTTCAGTGTTTTTGCTGTTTTTTTAACTTTTTTTTTTACTTTTTAGTTATTGTATGTAGTTTTCTTGATTTATTTATTTCACTTTGTACCCATTCTTCAGATTCATCCTTTTTACAAGCTGCCAGGTTTTTCTCGTTGTTGTTCTTGTTGTGTTATTTTTAAAGCTAATTGCTCTTCTTGTGAATGCTCTGAGTGATTGAGCTAAGTTGAGTTTTCTGCTAAATGTCTCTGATTTCAAATTCTGAAGGCTAGGTGTTAAAAGTCCTTGGTAATACCAGCATTCACTTGCTAAGCTTCTCTATCTAGTCAATGAAACCTTTCTGTACATGAAGGTGATGACAGAATGATTTAGAGGATTTAGAAGGTCATTTAAAATGTCTTATTGATGCAGTACAGCGTAAGTCCATTAATAGAAATCTTGAAGAATATTTGATAAATAATCCAGACGTTGAATGTTGCCTCATCAGACCTCCAAAATTATAAATCTAGGGAATTCTTCAGTTTCTCATACTTTTTAGACAATATTTTCAAAATTAAGCCAGCTTTTAAAAAATGTGCCTAAAAGATGGATGGAAAAAACCATGTAAATTATTTTAAATTGGTTTTGTAGAATTGCTTCCATGAGTTTTTGTTAACGTTCTGTTTATTATAGCCAAATGCTTTCCTTTAATTATTCAGATTTCCCTTTAGCCATGGATATTAAACTTGCCTTAGCCTAATTATTGTTGAGTACTGTTGTGCAAATCCAATCTCTGAAACCCATTGAAATTGGGTGATATTTTCATTTAATAAGGAAAACTAGAGTTTAACAATACTTAAGTAATTGGATTCTTTACTTGATTTTAATTTCTACTTTGCTCTGTGGGAAATCATGTAACAATTAATTCTTCCATTTTTTTTAAAGATGATGTGAAGTATTGACTCTGATGAATGGAAGAAAATGATGCGATATGGCATGTAATACTGAAAAGTCTATTGGGAAGATACAGATCTGATTGGTACTTAGGGAGGGTTATTATCTAAATATTAAACATTTTAAAAATAGTTCTGCATGGCTATGACATTATGAACAAAAGCACATTTAATGATGGCACATACAACAAGTATTTCTGGATGCTCCTCTGGACTTGACATCTATATTCATAGTATAGACGAATGCTTTTTATAGCGTTGCACAGCATAGCATATTGAACAGAGTTCTGTGATGGTGTTGAAGGTTTAGTATTCAGAAAATCATACTCAGTTCTTAAATTCTAAGATGGCATTTTCCCCTCTGGCACGTCTTATATTTTTCTTATATAATCATTTACTAAATTCAGTCACTATTGCTGTAGAAGTGGTCATAAGTTATACCTTCCTAATTAAGCTGTGGGCATAGTCATTCTTATTTTTTTGGAAGGGGGAAGGCAGGGCCATTGGGGTTAAGTGACTTGCCCAAAGGACACAGTCATTCTTGGTTTGCTAGGGTACTGCTCATCTTCACCCCTGGAGGACTTCTTCTCTCAACCTGCTTCCTTCTCTCACCAAGCAATGTGAGACCATTATTAGATCAGCCTAAAGCTCCAGATACTTTGAAGATAATGTCTGTCTTTGGCTACACTGCAAATAATTGAGATGTCAGTCACCAGATATTTATGAAAAATCTTCTACTTGCCAGATACTATGCCAGACACAGAGGATACAAAGAAAAAAGGAAAAAACACCCTGCCCTGGATCTATCATTTTAATGCAATAGCATTAATAATAATATTATTATTATCTTTCAGTTCAGTGTGCATTTATTGAGCAAGGTATTATTTGAGGTCCTAAGGATACAAGGACAGAAAACAACACTGTCCCTTCCAGCGATTAACAACGACAATGATCATGATGATGATGACGATGATGTGATAATGATAATTTTGATAATAATGATGATGATGATGATGATGATGTAGGGCCTAGATTCTAGACCTTTAATTACATTTGCATGGGGAACCCCCAGAATGGAAATTTCCTCCACTAATATAGATCAGCTCCTGTTTACAACATGGAATCTTTTTTTGTATTAATATTATTAACATATATTTATCTCGTCCTTTAATATTTTCCTTGAAGCAACCTAGTGAGGCAGGTGCCAACAACAAAATCAACAATAGCTAGCAGTTATGTAGCTCTTAAAGGTTTGTAAAACACTTTATAAATATAATTATCCTCATTTTCCAAATGAGTAAACAGATACTAGTCACTTGCCCTACATCTTAGGGAGGACTTAAATCTGTATCTTCTGACCTCAAGTCCAACAGTCCATACCCTATACACTGTCAAGCATTGCTTCTTGTCCCTAGTTTTAGTTTCTCAAAAACTATGCCTCATCTTCCCTCTGCTTCCCTTTTTTTTTTTAGTATATAAATAACAAATCTGATGATGTCAGCTGATAACATAACCAGAAATACTTCCTCTAGGGACTGTATTCCAAAATATTATATACCAGGTCATGTTATCTCTCAATTTTATTGATGAGAATAGAGTCACAGGGTCTTAGGCCTCTGCTAGTGACTCATTTTGCCATTTTAGCAGGTCATTTCCCTCCTCTGACCCTCAGTGTATCTATAAATCAAAAAATTAGACTACATGATCATCAAGTCTCTTCCAACACTGACATTCTATCTATCTGTAGAGAAAGGAGGTTGCCTTTTAAAGAAATCAGGCTATGGCCAAGCATCAATATTTATGAAAAAAGGAAGTAGCAAACCACTCAGATAAAACATTCTTTCTTTCAGGAGAGTCTCATTTTTTGAGGGGAAAATTCCAGCAAGTTATGTTTTAGATGGATTAGATAAACATATTCTCATTGTAAGGTTAGCGAATGAGTCACAGAATGATTGCCCGTGACTGTTTCTAAAACCCACAGATTTGCATTTGCATCCATCTAGAAACAGCGTGACAGGGTAGCTAAAAGACCTATGACTGGTATCAGAGAGACTGGCTTCAAGCCTGCCTATGACACTGGACAAATCCTTTGATCTCAGGGCCCCAGGCAGTTCTCTAACCATTAGACAGTGACTGTCTTCCCACGGACCCTCTACCATTTTGTTCTTTTGTCATCTTTGCCAGTCTGATGGCTGTGAGGTGTAACTTCAGAAGTGTTTCATTCACATCTCTCTTAATAATGCTTTTGTAACATTTTTCCATATGGTTGCCATAGTAGATTGCAATTCTTCTTTCAAATACTGTTCATATTGTTTCTTCACTGATTTATTAGGAAATAGCCCTTGTTTTTATATATTTAAATTGATTTCCTATATTATTTCTCAAATTTAAATTACTGAGGAATTGCCAGTGTCTTCCTGGGTAAAGGAGTCTCCACAAAGGTGCTGTCCTACACTGATAAAATCACAGATGCCCCTCACTAAGGAATCAATCAACTAACAAACGTTTATTAAGCACAAGTTTTGTCCAGGTGCTATGCTAGATGGAGATATAAATATAGAAATAAAACTGTCCCCACACTCAAAAAACTTTTACTCTTCTCCATATTATGTGTACAGAGAAGATTATACAAAGTAGACACACAAGAATAAGGATTGGGACTGGCCCTGTGATTTCATTGGTCCAGGGGGCTTCCAAGGAGGAACTTCTTTTCCAAAGCACGTCTTTACCTTCACTGCAATGAGGCATCATGGGGAGTAACCTAATGCAGCAGTTCTCAAACTTTCTGGTCTCAGGACCAAAAAGTACACTCATAAAAATTACTGAGGACCCCCAAAGAGCTTTGGTTTATGTGGGTTATATCTATTGATATTACTGTGTTACAAGTGAAAGCATCTTAAAATTATTATGAAAATAGTTTTGATCTCATGGTCCCCCCACCAGGAATCCTCAGAACTCACTTTGAGAACTGCTGGCTTAGAGCACTGAGAAATTAAGTGACTTGTCCACGAAACACACCCAGGAAACAAAATATGATGTCAGGGGGAAGTACCTACACCAAGAGGGATAGGGAAAGGTCTTATGTGGGAGGTGGCACATGGATCTAGACAGCCCCCCTCCCCCAAATAAAATCCAATCTTTTGGTTAAGGGCTGTTGTTATTAATTTTTAATGACTTAAATTAAGAAGACTCTCCAGGAAGCCAATTAGCCTTTAATAAGCTGTCCATGCTTGAGGGATTTCCCTTGACTATATAATCATTTGTTCCCCTCCTCCCCCACTAGATAGGATTAACAAATAATGTTTTCATTTTTTGAAAAAAATTTTCATGGTCTCTGTTATTGCTGCACCTAGGAGACAACATGCTAGTTCACTTAATCTGGGTCATAAGTCCTTTCTATGATGCTTCATGTCATTTAATAGCCTGGATTTCTCTCTCTGCCTTCTACTGGTCCATGAACCCCTACTGGTACAATGGTGGGAGAAGAACAGTCACCATTAACTTGAATCCCAAGTAATATTTTTTATGCCTTGCAAATGTAGACCTTAGTGTCGATCAAAAATAAAGTGCTGTGAAAAATAGAATTCACAGCAAGAAATTAGCATTTTAGAAATTAAACCATCTGTTTGAGCTCAATTAAAAAAAGAATCCTGCAAGGCCTCTTCTAATAAAGTATGCCAATATTGTTTCTGGAAACAAAAGGAGGAATTTACTATCCAATTAGAACTGATAAGGAAGTGAGCTTTAACACTCATTAGATAAGCCCAAGCACTCTACATACACAGTAGGACTCAATGTAATAAATAACCTTCTAATTTTCTTTCTTGCATTCAGTGTTAATAAATTTCCTAGTGTGCCCCTGTAAAAGTGATATGTGTTTCTGTTTTCCCATTGGATTTTACAGCTACCTAATTTTATTGAATAAATAGTAGCGGCAGATTTGTTGAGGCTTTCAGCACATCCCTTCGTGATGTGGTACAAAGGAAAGACTGCTGGATGTGAGTTCAGGAGCCTGGGGTTTAATTTTGACTCCAGCACTTACTAGCTGGATGACTGTGAGCAAGTTTCTTCAGGTGTAAGTATCTAAGCTTCCTCATTTGTAAAAATGGAGATGATGGAATGACAGAATTTTAAAGTTGGAAGGGATTGTAGTATCCATCTAATCCTACTTGTATCCCAAAAAGTATCTCTACTATATCATACCAGTAGTAGTTATCCAGCCACGTTGAAATTGCAGACCAGGAGCATCCCAGAATCTCAGAGTTTAATGAGATTTCACACTATATCTGAACAAAAATCTCTTATACGGCATAACCAACAAATAGTCATCGCTTTAAGACTTATAGTCACTAGACCGCATTAGATTCTATGTAAGACCTTTCCTTATCCCTCTAGGTGTAAGTACTTCCCCCTGACATCATATTTTGTTTCCTGGATGTGTTTCTTAGACAAGTCATTTAATTTCTCAGTGCTCTAAGCCAGCAGTTCTCAAAGTGAGTTCTGAGGATTCCTGGGGAGTCCATGAGATCAAAACTATTTAAATAATAATTTTAAGATGCTTTCATTTGTAATACAATATTATCAATAGATATTACCCACATAATCCAAAGCTCTTTGGGGCTCCTTAGTAATTTTTGTGAGTGTACTTTTTGGTCCTGAGACCAGAAAGTTTGAGAACTACTGCTTTAGGTTTCTCACCGTGATGCCTCATTGCAGAGCAGGTAAAGACCTGGTTTTTTACTAAATAAAGGCCATTCTGCTTTTTAAAATGTTTTATTAATGTCTTTGTTTTTATATCACATTCATTTCTAAATACGGACACATCATGTGTGTTATGTATATGTTCATGTATCATACATATGTGTATATGTTTATATACATATATACACACACTATACACACACATATATGTACACACACCCATATATATGTGTGTATATGTATGTGTGTATATATATGTATATATATATATATATATATATATATATATATATATATATATATATATATATATATAAAACCATTAAAATGAGCCCTTCCTTGTAACAATGAAAGACTGTAAAGCACAATTAATGTGGTTGCTCCAAATGACAATGTATTTAATATTTTGCACCAGTAGTCATTCATATCTCTTCTGAGAAAATGAAAAACATTTCCTTAGTGATTCAGTTAGGAAGAGTTTAACTTCCCTTTAATAATCAATTCATTTACATCGTTGCAGTCATGCTATATACTCTCCTTAGAGTTCTGCTTATTTTATTCTGGATCATTTCAATCCAATCTTCTCATATTTCTCTGAATTCCTTCTATTTGTAATTTCTTGCTGCATAGTAGTATTCCATTTCATAATTCGTAATTATGCTACTATTTGCTCAGCCATTCATTGATCGAAACCCAATCCTTTTTTGGATAGACTGGGTGTTATTGTTGTTCATCCTTCATTCTTGAAGAGGACCAGTGACATCAGGAAGGTGACGTGTTGACTTGCAAGTGAATTGGATTTAAATGAGGCAGAGCTGTGCAAAGTCATCAGCCTCACTGTCTCCTCCAGAGTCATCAGAGTCCAGTGGTAAGACATAGGATGACTGGCAGCGCAGGTGCAGTGGGAGACCCTGGCTTTTTTCATAGACTGGGTAACAGAGGGTCTGGATAATAAAGATTCTCTAGATGAATAATTCTGAGGCATAGGAACTCAGGGTTTAGGCAGAAAGTCTAACTAACAGGCAAGGAGCTTCACTAACAAGGAGGGATTTTGACTGAGAGTTTCCTAGATAGAGACTTTCTATCTACTTTCTGCCCAGGGCCAGAGTTCTTCCTTTAATGAGGGTAAATTAGTGTTGTTTGTCCTTCATTTTGAAGAAGATCAATGACATCTTAGTACTGGAGTCAGTGTATGGTGTGTCGCTGTGGCTGATCAGTCCAGTCCAAGTTCAGAAGGCATTACCACAGATGGGGCCCAAATGGTCCATTAGAATATTTAGAGTAGAAGTGGCACTGGATTTGTGCAGCTCGCATTTCCCTTGTACTTCTACGATCCTGCTTTGCTCATAGACCAGAGCACCTTTTTTGATGTGGGCACTCCATGCTGGAGCATCGTGTGCTGCTGTTTCCTAGTCTTACAGTCAGTATTAAAGCTCTTCAGAGATACCTTGAGAATGTCCTTGTACTGCTTCTTCTGACCGCCATGTGAGTGCTTATCTCATACAAGTTCTCCCCAAAATAGTCTTTTGGGTAAATGTGCATTTGGCATTCGAACCGCATGGCCAGCCCATCAGAGTCATGCTCTCTGCAATACAGTCTGAATGCTTGGCAGTTCAGGTTTAGAGAGGACCTCAGTGTCTAGTACCTTCCCTTGCCAGGTAATCTTCAGGAACTTCTTGAGACAATTAAAGTGGAGGTGGTTCAGTTTTCTGGCATGGAGCCGATGGACTGTTCAGGTTTCACAGGCATACAACAATGTAGTCACCATGATGGCTCTGTAGACCTTCAGTTTAGTGTACATCCTGATACATCTCTCTTGCACACTTTCTTTTGGAGCCTCCCAAATGCTGATCTAGATCTGGCAATATGTGCATTATCCTCATGATCTATGTGGACAGCTCAGGAGAGAGTGATGCCAAGGTATATGAACTCATTCACAGTATTCAAAATTTCTCGATTTTCTATGACCAGTGGTTCCATGTATGGATGGTGTGGTGCTGGCTGGTGGAGGACCTTTGTTTTCTTGAGGTTGATTGTCAGACCCAAGTTAGCACAGGTGGCAGAGAACTGATCCATACTCCATTGCATCTCGGCCTCTGAGACTGCATTGAGTGCACAATCATATGCAACCAAAAGTCACATACCAATTCTCCCTCCACATTAGTCTTGGCTTGTAACCTTTTCAAGTTAAATTGTATACCATCAATACAGAAGTTGGTCTTGATGCCATTTACCTCCTCATCAAAAGTGTCTGACAAGATTGCTGGAAATATAATGTTAAAAAGCATGGGAGCAAGCACATAGCCCTGCTTTACCGCATTGGTTACTAAGAAAGCATGAGAGCATCATCCATTATCCAGAACCCATGCAAGCATGCCATCATGGAGCTGACATACAATGCTGATGAACTTTTCTGGGCAACCCAATTTTGCCATGATCTTCCACAGGTCCTCATGACTGACAGCATTAAAGGCATTGTTCAGGTCAATAAACCTTGTATATAGACTTCTCTTCTGCTCCTGGCATTTCTTATGGAGTTGTTAGGCAGCAAACACTATACCAACTGTTTCTCGGCCCTTTCTGAAGCCACACTGGCTCTTGGGTAGATGACCTTGCAGATGATTAATCAGCTGATTAAGGAGGATTCTGTCAAGGATCTTGCCATCAATGAATGACTAGGAGAGAGATCCTCCTGTGGTTGTCACAGGACAGCCTGTTTCTTTTTTCTTTATAGAGATGGACAATGGAAACATTGTTAATCTCCGGGAGCATGAATTCCTCTTGCCCTGTAAGCCAAAAGATTTCAGCCAGCTTCTGTAAGCAATGGACCCCCTACCTTGTAGATGTCTACTGGGATGAAATTAGTGCCAGGTACCTTGCCACTTGAGAGGAGCTTAGTGGCATTCAGTACCGCTTCTTCAGTTGGAAGTGAGAGAGAAATTGATTACAACCTGAAGCATACAATCATCGTAGCTTCAGCATTGACTGATAGATTGTGTGCTGAGAGTACTATGGAAGTGTTCAGCCCATCTCTCCAGGGTCATGTCCTTATCACTAATCAAGGTGGCTCCATCAGTGCTAAGTAGTCAGAATGCGTCAGAGGTCTTCAGAGCATCATAGAAGCACTTGAGATTATTGCCATCAGTGTACAATTGAATCTCATCTGCCTTCTTGCTGAGCCAAGAATCCTGCATGTCTCTAAGCTTCACTTACACTTTGTTTTTGATGGAGTTCAACACTGCCTTCTTGGAGACAAATGACCTATCCTCTTGATAAACTCTGTGGAGCTCTCATTTCTCATTTAGCAGCTTCCGAATTTCCCCATCATTTTCACTGAACCAGTTTTGATATTTATGGGTATTCTGGCCCAGATGAGCAAGTGCAGTGCTGTACCAAGTCTCTGAAGGCTGCCCACTCCTCTTCTGCTCCACTGTTGTGGCCTGTGTGCTGACTTAGCTTTCCCTCCAGATTAACAATAAACTGTTCATGCACAGAGAAACTCTAGCCTGTTACCTTTGAGTCTCCAGACTGTCTTATTGCTTGGGGCCACTGCTTTTACTGAATATGAATGTTTAACTTAGGAGGAGTCTGTAATCAGTCCAGCACTCTGTGCCATACATTGCCTTCATTACTCTCACATCCTCCCCGTCTCTTCTCCTGACAATGCTCTAGTTTATTAAATGACATGCTTTCTAGGAAGATGTACCCACAACTTATTATTCTGGTTAGGTAGGCAGAAGACAGTATTGGTGATGGGAAGGTCATATAACACACCCGTTTTTAGTAGTAAGAGCCTGTTGCTATTCCTTTTTCTGACTCTGTTCCTCCTCAGTACTCCCTACAACGTCTGATAGTCTGTGTCTACTCTGGTATTAAAACCACTCAGAATCGTAAGCTTATTCTCTTTCAGAACATTGATGATGAGGGTGTCTAAATCTTCACTGACTTTTTTTAACCTCATCAGGGTTTGTCATGGTAGGGGCATATTGCACTTTCCTCCAAGTGGCAATCACACTATCATGAGCTGATCATTCACTCCTTTTGGGAGGCATATATTCTTGTTGACTTTATTGGACATGCTTTGACTCCACCAAAGCCTCCCACTGCAGAAAAAAAATGTATATCCAGTTCTGACTTCAGTAAGCTGGCCTTCATTTTCCAGCCTTGTTTCACTCAGGGCTGCTAATTGAGTACGGTACCTGCTGAGTTCTATCACAAAAAGAGCTTTTTGTCAATCAGATCTACAAGATTTCATGTTGTCCATAAGCATGCTCATGTTCCATGTACCAAGAGTGAATAGAATCCCCTTCATAGTTTTTGTTTGTTTGTTTTTTGTTTCAACAGCAGGGTGGCATCCCTGCTTGCCACAGTAAACAGACCAGGGTTGGGTGGGGCACATATCTTTGTTGCATCTGAAAAGTTTGGCTCACTAGTTCAGCACAGCTTGCCCATTCCCCCTCTCCAGGGCACACACCTCTACCTGAGCTGATATAAAAGTACAACAGGTTCAAAGCCTCCTCTATCCACTTTCTTCCTGAGTGATGTCAGATTCCTCATCAAAGCTCCCAGGTGTCTCAGCCTGATGCTGCTTGGCAGGAGATTTGGAGAAACGCAGTGCGGACTTTAAACTAAAATGAGATCTCCCTCTTGATGCAACAGAACAAAGGGGATTTTGCCTCACCAGGCTCTTGGCTGTGGAAGATTCCCCTGTTGAATCCAGCTTAATCTCACTTCCAGAGAGAGAGGTGTTTCTTTATCTGCTTCATTCATACTGTAGGGCTCCTTTATCAGCTCCCATCTCTGTTAAGAGTTAAGGTTGCCTTGTATGAGCAGATACTGGGGCAAGCTTAATCCTTATACTTCTTTTTGCCTCAGCTTCATGAAAAACAGGCCTGGCCTGACAATGAAGAGAGATTCTTCCCATCATTTTTCTCTCATTCTAGCAGGGCAACTGGCTAGCATCTTGTGCCATGTAAAATCTTGCTGATGGATAAATATCTCTCTAGACTAATTTGTGTAATAATATGTGGATGGGGGTATAGAAACTGGACCATGTTCTTTCTCTTTAAATGTTGCTGGACTATTTATTTGCCAGTCTGTGCTCATATTTCTTTGGAATCATCCTTCAGGTGACTTAGTTCAGTGTATAGAGTTTCATTTGTCCTCTGGAGTAATTATCAGTATGTGTGTAGCCTGCTAAAGTCTTTTCCCATCACTTTGGTGTTGTATAAGAGTGACCCTGGGTCCTCAAAGGAAGAAACAAGCTCTGAGACATCCTACAAGCTAGAAAGGCATTGGATGCAGGTGATGGAGTCTAGGTTTATCCTCCAAGGATCAGGCAAAATAATTCAAAGTGGTTAATCATTTGAAAACAATTGTTAAAAGCATTGGTTAATGGCGTGCTGTGTTCAAGACACTGGGTTGTTGTTGTTTTTTCCTTTGCCACAATCTGTCTTTTCACCTTTGTAGATAGCTAGGTAGTACAGTAGGTAGAACGTTGGGCCTGGAGTCAGAAAGACTTGAGTTCAAATCCAGCCTTAGACTCTTACTGGTTATGTGACCCTGGGCAAATCACTTCACCCCTGTTTGACTCAGTTTCTTCATCTTAAAATAGAGATAATAATAGTACCTTGCGTCCTAGGGCTGTGGTGAGAATCAAATCAGTGTTAGTGTTTCTGTATTCCTGTATTATAGACAGACAGACAGAGCAAGCATTGATCTTGGAATTAAGAAGATTCATCTTCTTGACTTCAAATCTTACTTGTTGTGTGACCTTGGGCAAGTCATTTAACCCTGTTTGCCTCAGTTTCCTCATCTGTAAGTTTAGCTGGAGAAGGAAATGACAAACCACTCCAGCATCTCTGCCAAGAAAACCCCAAATGTGGTCACAAAGAGTCAGATGTGACTGAAACAACTGAAAGACGATGACAAAATATGCACAAAATAAATGCAAATATATTTGTACAATGCATATATATCCTTATATGTAAATATACATACATATTCATAGAAATACATACACAAATATGTATATCTATGTGTGTGTACATATATGCACACATGTATGTATATATGTTTGTGTGTGTGTGTGTGTATAGAGTTTAATGGACCCAGGTTAAGGACCTCTCTCTATGCAAGTTGGCTGGGATCCTCTAAAGTTATATAATTTGTTTAGCTAGGGTCTTGTAGGCAGAATGTGTTAGAGACAGCAGAGAATTCAAACCCTGGTCTTCCTCCTTCTGAAACTGTTTTTCAGCTCCTATACTGCCTTTCACTGCAGGTATGTAAAAGGTATATACAACATTGACACAAGTAAGTGAAGTAAAATATTCAGGATGAATAATGTGAAGCCAACAACTCTTGATAATCACATACAGAGAGCCAGAGAGAGCCTGCTGTCAATGTTGGTAAAGTCAGACTACATATGTGAATATTCTCTGCCCTGTTAGAATATAAGCTTTCTAAGGGCAGGGTCTGTTGGTCTTCTATTCCTAGTGCCTGGTTCATAGAAGGTGTTTAATAAATGCTTCTTGATAGATTAATTGGGGCCGACTAATTGATGAAAGCACAAATCCTTGAAGAATTAAAACATAATCTCTAGGGAAAGGTCAGACCTGCTTGATGAGAGTGAATATAATTCTCCCATAATGAGCTCTGCGATCATCCTAGGGAGTTCTGGCTTTGTTGAATTTAGGTTGGCCAGTTCTGTGTCCTGAAATCAGCTATAAATGTTGGATGCCTTAGGAAGCTCTTGTGAAAATGCAGGAGATGCTTTTGTGTCCAGAGAGAGGGTTCTGCCCTAACAGAGAATAATCAGGAAACACTCAAAAAGGACTTTGAAATATCTTTTGATTATTAAGAAGACTAGGAGAAATCATGGCTCTTTAGGAGATGCGAGTCACTTCACTATTCCAGTCTGTGAGGCATTTAAATGTCTGTTATGTGCTGGATGTAGTGCTCGAGGACAAGAAGCTTTGGCCATAGTTATAATATTCAGTTTGGGGATTTTTTTGTATTTTTCACTTTACCTTCTGTGTGTGTGTATTTGTATATTCATTACATATTATTTATATAATATATAACATCATATATGATATATAATATAATAATATATAATAAATTATACATGTATACTTCTGTTTCTGCCAACATTACTTTGTATCATTTCATGTGAGTCAGTCAGTGGTATGGGAGTAGCATCCTTTGTGCAGTTGAGAATAGGGCTAGTTAGTCTCTCTTTTGGCTTCCACTTTCCTGTACTATTCCCATTTATTGCCTCTGTCCTCCCCTTGGGCATGACTTTCTATCTAGTCATTCCATCTGGCTTGTCTCTGAGAGGAAGATCCTCTTCAAAACCAATGGAAAGAAGACAAAGACGTCATGTACCAGCCCCAATTCATTCCAGACTTAGCCCTACCAAAATAGCAATGTTTATTTGCTTAGGAATAATTTGGATGCACACTTCTTTCTCTGGGAAGTAGCAAAAATATGAATCACTTGTTTTCTTTTGTTCAGCTCTGAGCCCCCATGTCAAGAAAGATCCTTATCATTATAAATTTTTCTATTTCTCCACTGAGTACTTTACCACCTCTTACCAATCCTCCACCCCCACCTTTTTTGCCTTTATTTGCATAAGGACACATGGAGATCAGAAATATATTGGTTAGCTACTTTTTCTTAGGGGAATTAGATTCTTCTAAAATAAAAGAGAGACAGAAAGCAAAACAAACTCTGAAGAACAAATACTGACAAATGAACTCATTTCTCTCTGAAGGAAGAGAGCAGTAGTGAAGGAAAGGATGGAAAACTGAGAAACTGCTAGTTCTGTTCTCAGAATGAACAATTGCAGCATCTTTAAGTCTTAACCATGTGGTTCCTACAGAGCTAACTCAGTGGCTTGTTACATGAGATCCCCATGATTCTCTAACTTCTTCATATTCATTTTCACTTACAGCACAGTAATCTTGCATTATATCCATATATAACATTTTGTTTGGCCAGTCTTCAACCAATGGGCATCTAGTTTGTTTATGGTTCAATGCTACCAGAAAGTTTTGTTATAAATATTTTGGCATACAGTGCTATATATTATCAGTGTTCATTCATTATTGTTCATTTATTATTTATTTATTCATTCATCCTTCCCTCCATCCACATACTATCTGGGTGAACTCCATTGTAGACACCCACCAGTTCAGGTCAGCAGCTTACTAGTTCCTTACAGTTTTAGAGTGTTACTTGGGTGACTGAGAAGTTTTGTCCATAGTCACCCAGATAGCATGTGTTAGGAGCAGGACTCAAACCCAAGTCTTCCTTACTCTAAGCCTACTATACTCACTGCCTCCTACACATATATGCATGCACACACATATGTATATATGCATATGTGTATTGTGGTGGTGGTTGTTCAGTTATGCAATCATATCCTACTCTTTCTGACCCCATGGACCATAGCATGCCAGGCCCTTCCATCCTCCACTATCTCTCGAAGTCTAAGTTCATGTTCATTATTTCTATGACACTATCCATCTCATCCTCTGCTGTCCCCTTTTTCTTTTGCCTTCAATCTTTCCCAACTTCAGAGTCTTTTCTGTTGAGTCCTGCCTTCTCATTATGTGACCAAAGTAGTTAACTTCAGTATTTGACCTTCCAGTGAATAGCTCAAATTAATTTCTTTAATATTGACTGATTTGATCTCTTTGCTGTCTAAGGGACTCTCCAAAGTCTTCTCCAGCATCATAATTCCAAAGCATTGATTCTGTGGCTCTCAGCTTTCCTTATAGCCCAGCTCTCACAGGCGTGTATTGCTACTGGAAAAACCATAGCTTTGACTATATGGACCTTTGTCAGCAAAGCAGTTTCTCTGCTTTTTAGCATGCTGTACAGATTTGCCATAGCTTTTCTTCCAAGGAGCAAGTGTCTTTTAATTTCATGGCTCCAGTTGCAGTCTGCTGTGATCTTTGAGCCTAACATGTGTGTATACATATATATGTATATACACACAGTACATGAACTGTTATATAATAATGTACAATGAATACATTATATATACTTAATGTATATTTATAAAGCATCTACTATGTGAAAGTCACTCTGCTAGGTTCTAAGGAAATAATAATTAAAACCTAACCTATCCCTGACCTCTTGAAATTTAAATTCTCCTGGGGTTGGGGGTGGGTAGAAGACACAAGATTTACACAGATAAATAAATACTAAGTAAAAATTGGCAGTGGAAGGAGAACATTAACAAATCTGAGAATCAGGAAAGAACTTTTGTAAGGAGACAGCTGAGCTGAGCGAGATTCCAAGAGCTGTTGATGAGGGGGGAGTGCACTTCTGGCCTGGGGGCCGGCCTTTTGCAGATGCCCAGAGGTAAGAAGACATGGAATGTTAAGAATGCCGAACATGTAGTTGACAGTTTGGCTGGAACTAGAGTTTAGAGTATATGATATGTCTGGCAAAGTAGTCTGGAGCCAGACTAGAAGGGCTTCCAAATACAAACAAAGGAGTGGATTTTATCTTGGGGTAATAGGGAACCCCTGTCACTTTCCTGAGCAGGACAATGACATGGTCACAACTGGGCTTTCACAAGTTCCTTTGGGCTGCTGCGTAGAAGAAGGGTTAGGGAGAGGACCGAGTGGAGACGGAGATTATAAAGGGAACATAGCACAAGTACAAGTTCCCAGGAGACTATATTCTTGTTTATCCAAGGGCACCATTGAGTCATAATTCTAGAAATCAGTAGCTTTCACATGGGCTCATCACATCACTGTGATCTACGTAAATCTTTCTATATGTTCAACACTTAGAGGGGATTTCTGTAAATCAGCTTAAAACAGCTGTAAATCTGCTTCAGTGAATCTACTGTAAAATTTCTTAAAGTAATCTCTGCCAATCAGAACTTACTTGGCTGGCTTTCTGGAGTTTCTGTGGATATCCATACATAAATTCTGTTGACCTCTGAGTTTCTATGTTAGAGCTGACAGTGGCTTCTCAGGCACACATTGAATAACCAGGGACTCTGACCAAAGGCACAAAGAAAGAAGCTGAAACCAAGCCTAGGAGGCCTGGTCAGAAGAACTGGATGCAGCTACCATCCTGTCAGGGTAGATTTTAGGGGCAAGTATTTATTGTTCCAGTTCCACTTGGCATTCATTTTTTAAAGTCCTGGAATTGAAATAAAATTGCTAATTGCTTGCTACCTTTAAAAATATAAAACTCAGTCACTCCATAGTTTGAGGTTTTTTATTGTTTTAGTTTCTTCTTTCAAAAATGTTATATTGATGCTGCTTTTTTTTTAAATCTCATGACAATTTTGCTGTAATACCACCAACTATGGTGCTTAGGATGCTTTAGCAAAACAGGTGGATTCATCAAGCATATTCATTTTATATCTGGAGAAGTGGGTGGAACATGTAGTAAAAATGTTGACAACATTCTATTCAATATTCCATACATTTAGCCTCTGTTGAGATTAGGGACCTATCTTTCCCTATCAGTTCTTTAATAATCAAGATTGTCATTTATGTTCATCTGGATGCTAGTGTTTCTAATGTTTTGCTTTCTATTATCATAGTCACTGTGTGTATTGTTATTTCATAATTTGCTCATTATTTATATTTTTTGTTTTAGACAATTTTAAAGAATTTAAATGAGCTATGTTCTCTCACATGTTTGCAGCTTAAAATAACCCTGGTACTTTGGGTTCCGCATCTGACACACGTCCAAATAACATATGCTGTTATATCTCTAAATAACTGAACCAGGAAAAAAGTTTGAGATTCTCAGTATCCCTGGTTAAAGTTAAATTAAGTCAACATTACTCTCTATTTACCAATGTAAGTCTTTACTCTCTGTGGGTAAGTGGATATTGCCAATGCCATTTTAAATGACCTGTAAGGTAGTTACATCTTGATTTTATGAGAGAGACTATACTTAGTATGGGCATGTGAAATTGTCTTGTTTGGGAAAGACTCTTTAATGGAAGACATCTCTAAATACAAAGATCTGAAATCTCCCCTGCATATCACCCCTTTCCTATTTCAATCCCAGTAGACTTCCCCAGCCATCTTCCTCATTGGTAATGCCAGATCTTCATTATAACAAACATTAGAGTCAGTTCTGCTCCAGGAATCTTTGGGACTGCCAAACAAAGCTATGAATAATGGAGGAGACAAGGGAGAGGATTCTTCACCAACTTAAAATGCATGCAAACTTTTGTAATAAAATTTCTTAAAAGTAGCAATAGAAAAAAGCTATCAATATGTTTACCTTATGTTATATCTGTTTCTCCAGTTGATCAATGATAACCCTGAAAAAATTTCCAATTCCTTTATATGCAGGGCTGAGATAGCAATTTTCTCAAAATAGAATCAGAACTTCATGACCTCTTATAGGATCATAGAATTATATAAAATCATAGATCCATTGAGTCCAATCCTCTCATTTTACTGATGAAGCATGGAGTCAAGGTCACACAGTCAGGTAGCAGATACAGCACGTCCCCTGAGTCCAAATAATTGTGCTGTTTCCATTGGATTTCATTGCTTCTGTCTTTCCAAACTCATTTATTTAGCCAGAGGCTGAAAATAGTATCATATAAAACAGGCACCATTATATTTTACCATGGAAAACAAAACAAAACAAAACTAATACACTTAAAATGATATTCATTTTTACCAGCAATGTGTTTCATTTTGGTCCTTATCTCTCCTATCACATCATCTCAATCCAGCACAGTGTCTGGCACAAAGTAAGCATCTTGATATATGCTTATTGAATGAATTGTACCTTGATTTACACAAGAATTTTCTTGAAAATCTGGATATGCACTAAATCATATTTTAAATATATGGAGAAACCTTGCTATTTAAAGAAATCAACTATGCTAAATACTTTTGAAAATGAAACAATCACTCTTTAATATATCCTTTGTCTAATCCTTCATTTTATAATTGACCAAGCTCGTTTAAAATGAGAGGCACCTGCACTTGATTTGTATGTGTTGTTATGGGTTTGTTTTGTGGAAGAAGAAATATCAAAGCTTCTTCCATTGCACTGATTTCCTTAGAGGGTACAGTTTGCCCAATGAAACCGTAATTAGGTGTGTTCCTTGCTATTTGGTGTTACTTAGAAACAGGAGTTTTACAAGACAAACAGAGAGTTCCAAATCAAATAAAAATGATACCATATGCAAAATGAATGACATTTTAAAATTAGCTAATAACTCAAAGTCCAATAACTGCTCAGAATTCCTTGTCTGTTTCCTTTGAAATTCCTAAATAGATACTTGAAATTTAGAGCCAGGAATTAAAGACCATGTTACTCTGAGTTTTCCTACTGCTACTTTTAATATGTTTGTGTTTGTGTATGTTTATGTGCATGTGTATGTGTGTGTGTGTATATGTGTAAATTTTCCATGTATGTTAGGGAAGTCCTTTTAGTACCTTCAGAAGATTATAGCTAAAAATATTCCATTGAGGGTGGGCCTTGGAGTCCGGGAAACCTCTGAGTTTTAATAAGGGCTCAAAAACTTAAATGTATGAAATGGGGTAAATCTTTCAATCTCTCTCAGTCTCACTTTGCTCATTTGTAAAATGGTGTTTAAAAATAGCACCTATTTCATAGAGTGGTCATGGTAATCAAACAAGATGATGTATGTAAAGCACTTATTATTATTACAACACATTTTAATCAGATAAAAGTAATTCACGATATAATAATATTAACATTTGACATATAGTGATTTATAAAGCTCAAAATGTCTTTACAACTAATTTCTCATTTCACTCTCACATTTATATATACATGGACACTAACCACAAATAAGAAAAGAGAGTTATTATCCCTCTTTTGAGGGCAACTAGGTAGAACAGAGGCTAGAGTTCTGGGCCTAAAGTCATGAAGACTCATTTTCCTGATGTCAGATTTGTCCTCAGACCTTTACAAGCTGTGTGATCCTGGGCAAGTCACTTAACCCTGTTTGCCTCAGTTTCCTCATAAATTAGCTGAAGAAGGATATGACAAACCACTCCAGGATCTTTGCCAAGAAAACCTCAAATGGGGTCACAAAAAGTCAGACATGACTGAAAACAACTGAGCAACAATCCCTCTTTTCACAGATGTGCAACCTGAGTTTCAGGAAGGTGTAAGATTTTGCCAAGGCCATGTGGCTAATAACTGGCGCATCTCAGACTATGGTGCAGGTTTACTAAGTAGACTAATGTACTTTTTATTTTAGTATATTTGTCACACACATAGTCTTGAGACAGGCATCCTTTTTCTTTTCATTTTGTGAGAAACCTATCAAAGGAACACTAATCTGAAAATGCTGATGAAACCTTGCTTTAATACTGTTGTGGAATATCATACAATGTGGGGTCCATTAATGCAGGACATTTGTAGGTGAAATACTTTTATAATAATGTCTTTTTGGTACTTCTGCTTAAAAAAGATAAGCTTGAGAAAAATATCATTCTGAAGTAATTCTGCCATTACTGTTAAAAAGAAATGCTAGAATCTCAAGAGCCTGAGGGGAACTCACAGGTCATGTAGTCCTAGCTGAGCAGGAATCTCATACAATAGCCCTGATAAGCAGTCTATAATGCTTTCTAAAGCCCAGCATCATTGTGCTTTGGGCTATTCATTAATTTCACCAATCCATGTTACACCATTGTCTCTTTAGAAATGAGCATGTTCAAGGGTTGAGAATAGTTTCCCCAAAAGGGTAACCCGAATAGTAGATACAAATGTGGAAATTGCTTAAGATTCTGGAATCTTCCAGTAGAAAGCAGCTATATTACTATTTATAGACCTAAGTTGCATATGACTACTTCATTAACATAATGCTAAATATTATTATGGCGTTGCCCTGGGGACTTACAATTCATGGCTTACAGCCATGTCCTTTCCTCTTCTCAGTCCCAGTCCAGTAACTCATTGCCTGTGTAAAAGCATTATTGATCAGCCTTTTTAATTAGTGTTCACTCAATAGACCTTGATAAATGAAAAATACATTTTCAGAACAACACAAATGTCAAGAGGTAAATGCTTAGTATGATTGCTGGTGATAGCATTATCCATTGAGTGCAGTAATTAAAGAAGATTGGACAGTAGTCTAATGACCCAATACTTTACCTAATTGTTCTTTCATATTTATTTATTGCAGCTTAAAACCTCCTACAATTACTGCCTTCTCCAAATCTAAATAAGAGAAATTCTTCTTCAATTCAATTTAGTTTGATTCTGGGCACCATAGTTTAAGAAAGAATATTGGTCATCCAAAGAGTATCTACAGGAGAGACAACTAGAGTGGTGAAAGGCCTTGAGTCTGTGACATATGAACATAGTATGAAGGAAATAAACATGTTGAGCTTGAAGATAAGACTTGGGGGAAGGAGGAGGAACATAGCTGTCTTCAAGTGTTCAAATGGCTGTCGTGTGGAGAAAGGATTAAATAGGAGAAAGAATTCCTAGCCCTGGGTCAGAGTTGCAAATGGGCAAATTTAGGCTTGGTTTCATGAAGATCTCTTAATAATTAGAGTTAGCCACAAGTGGAATGAATTGTGTCAGGAGCTGGCATGTGAACCTTCCTTGGGGGGGTCTTCAACTATTAGTTATTGACCTTTAGTCAGGTGTGATATTAATGATCAGTTCCCTTTGTTTATAGAGAAGACTAGATGGTGACTTAGGTCTGCTTCAATTCCCACATTCTGTGGTTCTGTGAATGTTTTAAAGAATATTATTCCATTTGCTACCACCCAAAGTAGCATTTATGTTAAAGGATTGCTCTTAGGCAATCTCCATGCCCAAAATTTTGACCGAGACACATTTGTTTATGCACATAGATGCTTACTATAAATTTTTAATGAGTTTGTTGCACATCAATGCAAAAGCAGTTTAAATGACCTAGGACTGTAGAACTTAAGCTGTAGAAACTAGGTAATAAATTAATTACAGCCGATAAATCTACTCTCCCAAAGTACAATTAACAGATGTTGATGCACTCTAAGGATTTTAATGCATTACTTAACCTTTGCTTATAAATTGACATTAGCACAGAACATAACTTTTAATGTAGGGTTTTTTTTATTTTGCATCTCACATATAATTCTTTTTTCAACTAAATCTCAGAGAACATAAATTATGACTAACAAAAACAAAAATCAAAATTATTCCAAAATCAGGGAAATATTTCTCTTGAATTCCAAAAACTTATAATTATCTTTTCAGAGATATTTGAATCTCTGAATTTCTTATCACATTTATCTTTCTCTCTGAATTCATCTTAAATCTCTAAGCTGCTATTAGTAGGATATTGCTAATTCATAAAAGTGTTTGGGAGAGTCAGTGAATCATAAATAATTTTGAGTTTTTAAGAAAAAACATCTTATTTACTTTTCTGTCATACTTGAGAAGCATTCATATTTGATTTCTTTGAAAAGTGTTAGCAGTCATGAAATTAGCTGCAGTTGCTACCCTCTAAAGACCTAAAATATTAGAGGAAATCTTGAAGACTGTAAAACTGGAGGATGAAAAAAATGGAGGGTACACAGACAGTGTGATTAGACATTGAATAAAATATATAGTCAATTAAAAATTGTCAGATTTGTGTTTGAATGCTAATTCATATTACTATCACTAACAGATTTGCGTACTAGGCAACTTGGAACTTAAGTCCTAGAGAGTCCAGAATTAACAAAGTTAACTCTGTTTGATAAATTAACTACCACAAGATTATAATTGAAAGATTTAGATCCAAATAAACCTAGTTGGTTCCAATGCATCCCTAATCCCTTGCTTATAAATTGACATTACTCAGGTCCGTGTACATTTTAGCCAGAACGAGGTCTTTATAGAAGAGCAACCAGGATTATGTTAGGGCATTAAAACAATGCTATGTAAGAATTAGTTGAAGGAACTGGGGATGGTTAATCTGGAGACAAGAAAACTTTGAGAACAGAATTTTAGCTTCAAATATTTGAAGGCCTGGCTTGAAAAAAGACTAATTAGATTAGCTTTGCTCAGCCCAAGATGGCAGATCTAGGGGTCAGTGGTATGAATTGTCAGTGCTATGACAAACAAGGGGTTAAATTAGGGAATGATACCATTCTGGGCAAGAAAGGGCTTAGGTCCAAGGTTACAGTCTTGTGGAGTAAGTGAAGCCTTGGAGCCTTCCCCTTTCCTTCCTTCCTTCCCTTTCCTTGGTAGATGTGTCTGAACTCTCATGGTTGATGACTAGGTACCTAAAAGTGAGGAGAACAAAAGGACGTAATTGGAAAGAATTGTAGCTATTGTGCAGAAATCAAGGGCAGCAAAACCCTAACATGAAGTAAAGATGAGTAATACCCGTACAAATTTAACTTATACCCAGAGACAAGGACCGGGGCTTTCCTGATGCACCAGTTCATTTCCCTATAGATTTTGGCTGGAGCTACCTAGGTCCAGTAAAGTACTTAGACTAATCCAGATTTTCCCTTTCTAGGTCCTTGGGTGTGGTTTTGGCTGAGTCCAAGTTTTACAGAACAAATCCTTTGGGGGATTTGTTCTATGACATTTGGGTTCAGTCAAAAGGGTTAGGGTTCTTAACCTAAGATCTGTAATTTTGCTTTAAAAATAGTTTGCATGATCTATGACTGGTTTCCTTTGTAATCCTGTATATTATATTTCATAAATTTAAAAACATTATTTTGAAAAGAGATCCAAAGGCTTTACCAGATTTGTGTTCATGGTACAACAAAGGTTAAGAATCCCTCAATTAGGGAAAGTTGAAATTGTATTTGGAGGCACCATGCAAGAAAATCACGGGGGAATTCCATCTGCAAATACACACATTTGTTTTGTCTGCAATGCAATTTTATTGAAAGAAGGCCAGAATGAAGTGAAAATCAAGTGTATTTTTCCCTTAAAGTAGCAGTGTTTCCATTAAATTCAACAAATATGTATTCTGCTGTGTGAAAGGCACTATGCTAGATCCTAAGAATATAGAGATAATGAAAGAAAAAGTCACTGAACTCTGGGAGACTATATTCTTCTCTATACACAAATAAGTGAAGGGAGAGGGAAAGAGAAGAGAACAAATTATTAAGGATCTGTTGTATGCCCGGCACTTTCCAAATATTTTTTCAGTTGATCCTTACCAGGTGCTATTATTATTATCCTTATTTTACAGTTGAGGAAACCAAGGCAGACAGATGTTAAGTGGCTTGCCCAAAGTCACATATCTAGTAGGTGTCTGAGTTTGGATTTGAACTCAAGTCTTCCTGATTCCAGGTCCATCACCCTACCTACTGTGCTGCTTCACTGTGAGGAGAGAAAGAACTCTAATAACCGGGGAGGCCAGGGAAAGTTTTACAAAGGAAATAGTACCTAAGCTGAATATTGGTGAAAGACAAGGACTCTGAAGAGCAAAGAGGAAGGAGTGTTTTCTAGGCACAAGGGATGGCTTTTATTAAGGCAAGGAGATAGGAGAAGATAAATTTGGGTGGGGTAAGAGCTAATAGTCCAGCCAGTCTGGAATGGAGGCGTCTAAAAGGAATGTAAGTATGAGATAAAGCTGAAAAGGTTGGTTGAAGCCAGGTTTTAGAAAGTCTTAAATGTCAAAATGAGTAGTTTTATTTTATCCCACCCCCACCCCACCCTATTCCTACCATACCTGGAATGAGACTCCTTCTTCAACTCAGCCTCCTGGGGTCTGGCTCTTCCTTACTCACTTTCTACACGAAGTCATTCCTGATTCCCCCAACCCACAACTGTTAGTTCCCACCCTCTCAAACTACCTCGCATTTAACTGATTTGTATTATTTGTATTTGTTCTCTTTTTATTTATTATGCATACAAATATACATGCATACCCACGTATACAGTTAGGCAATGCAGTGAATAGTGTGCTAGACTTGAAGTCAGGAAGATGAGTTCAAATCTGCCTAAAGCACTTAGCAGCTGTGTAACTCTGGGCAAATCACTTAAACTACTATATGCCTCAGTTTCTTCATCTGTAAAATGGGGACAATAATCTCTCGCTGTCTTTCTCTCTGTGTCTCTGTGTCTCTGTCTCTCTCCCCCCCCCGTCTCTCTCTCTCTCTCTCTCTCCCTCCCTCTCTTTCTCTCTGTCTCTCTCTCCCCCCCACCCCCTGCCCCTGCCTCCCCCCTTCTCATCTTCTTGTTTTCTTACAGGTAGGAAATGTTTCATTCGTTGTACTTATATCCCCGGTTCCTGGCACATAATAGACCTTTAACAAATAAATACTTGTTGATTGATTGATTAGTTGTCACAAAAATGATAGGGAAGTATAAAAAACTGTCGAGTAGGGAAGTAACATAATGAGACCTGTGCCATGGGAAGATTTTTTGTTGTTTTTTGTCAGCAGCATGGAGGATGGATTGGGGAGGGAGAGAGGCTGAAGGAGGGAAATCACTTAGAAAGCTATTATGGTCATCCAGGGAAAGGGTGATAAAGGTGATGAGTTCTTGTCCAAGGGCTCTTTCTTTTTTCTGTAGTAGTTAACAACAAATAGTAAGACCACAATAGGAAGAATCCAAACCCCATTCTCTTTCTTTTATGAGCATAAATTTATACCTTATCTTAGCAGGTAGCAAAAATTGCTTTGCAATTGAGATAATATGGAATTGAAATTTTCTAGCAGTATCATCAAAATGCAAAGTAGAAACTACAGTATAAAGTGCCCTTTAGAGGAAAAGCACTCCATCCTTCCAATAAACAAATAAAGTGCACATTCGGTGTTGTTTCTCAGTTGGTAAGCTCAATAAAATGAAGTAGAGATTACACTACTTAGTGGGGTTACATTCTATGAGAACTTTGGAGTATTTCGTTGGCTGTGTGGATGCTTATTTGTTTCTCTTGCTTATTTGTATTGTGGTGTCTTCTCCCTCCCTGTTAAATTGAAAGCTCTTCTAGAGTCAGGGCCATATTCAGTTTTCTTTCTCACTATCCATGGTTCCCGGAAAAACACGGCTCTTTCAGTATTACTGCCTTAGTGTCTTTCCTTGCGGTTCCAATCCTGAGTTTTGAATCTCAAGTTCTAATTTGCTCATTTCAGACTTTCAAAGAACAGTAGACCCAGAAGAGAAGGATGATGTCATCATAGTACATATATCTGGAAGACCCCTTTTGATCAGGGGTTCATAATATTTTTGTTGTTATAGACCCCTTTAGCAGTCTTGCAAAACTTATGGGTGCCTTCTCCAGAAAATGGTTTTATATGCAGAAAATAAAATGCATAGGATTGCAAATGAAAGCACTGAAATTGAAAGATAGATTTATATGATATGATATGAGATATATAAGCACACATATACACACATACATGCATATGTGTGTATACATATATATCTGTTTGCATGTATGTGTATATATATGTATGCATGTATGTGTATATATATATATATGTATATATTTTTTTTTAAGTTCATGAACCTCAGGTTAAGAGGTATTGCCTTAGGGTTTATCCAGTTCAGCCTCTTCATTTTGCAGATAAGGAAACAGAGCTGGTAGCCTATTGTATAGAGTGATAGACTTGTATTCAGGAAGACCTGAGTTCAAATGTGGCCTCAGACACTTACTTGGTGTGTGACTTCGAGCAAATCACTTAACCTCTGTTTGCCTCAGTTATTTCAAGTATAAAATGGGGATAATAATAGCACTTATCTCCCAGGGTTGTTGTGAGGATCAAATGAGATCATATTTGTAAAAAGTTCTTAGTGCAGTGCCTAGCACACAGTAGACACTATAAAAATGTCTTCCTTCCTTCCTTCCTTCATTCCTTCCATGACCATACTGGTAATATATAATAGAGCTGGCCTGGTATTTCAGGTTCTGTCACTCCAAATCCAGTAGGTTTTTCCCCCACTAACATGCCATGAGATCATCTACTAAAATGAAAACTACATGAGGGCAGGACCTGTGTTCATTATGCAGCAGCTCTGTGGACTGACTACTGGAGCTGGAATCAAATGCTACTTCAGACACTTGGCAGTTGTGTGATCTGACCCCAGGAGAGTCATTGAATCTCTGCCTGCCTCATTTTTCCCATCTATAAAATGGGGATAATCAAAACACCAACCTCCCAGGGTTGTTGTGAAAATCAAGTGACATATTTGTAAAGCACTTTGCAAACCTTAAAGCCCTGTTATTACCCCCAGTGCTTAAAAGTTTCTTCAGCAGAGTAGACACGATTAAGAGACAAATGATGAATGGAGTAGAATTGAGTCATCTGGCCCAGCTTCCAGTCTGCACAAGCATTCTCCTGGCAAATCCTATGATGAGAGAATGGGGTTCCCCCCCATATATTTTTACCTTAAAGAGTGTTCTATTTATTTTTATTATAAGAACTTTCTGAATAAGCTGTGATTTTACAGCACTACCATTTCTAGCTGTTGATTGTTGTAATTTTAGAATATTTAATATGGCTCATTTTCAAGTCTATCAGAATTTTGGCCCAGGGGATAAAAAATGTAAAAGATCTCTACTTCAGCCTCCCCACTACAGTCTACTCCCCCATTTTGCTTCTGGGAAATAGGATATTCATTCAGTGTCTACTACTTAATTTCCTAAGTATATCAACTTTATAATTAGCACCTAAGTCGTAGGCCTCTTAGATGAACAGGGAAAAAAACTTGTAAAGTTCTTAAACTACAATCTCAGCCTGAAGTGAAGCTTTCATTTTATGAGCATTAGAGCATGGCTTAATTTCTGTAAGCAGAAAAGAAGCCATTTTTGGATGTTAGCATTGGCTATAATTATTCTATGCTAAGGATGTTAAACATTTAAGAGACAAATGGCTTACATTTTAATTAGATACTTAGTGAGGTATTCATAACTTGCTTTATTTTAAGAATAACTAATATATAATACCACCCCCAATGCATTTATTTAGCCTCACTTCACTGCCTTCTAGAAAAGAATAGAAAAATAAAATCACCTTCACATGCAGCAATAAGCTAGTGTCAAAGAAAATGTTTATAGGGATGCCATAATTGATATCCAGTTAGTCTGTCTCTGTCTCTGTCTCTCTCTTCTCTCTTTTCTCTCACTTTCTTTCTCTTCTGTCTTCTCTTGTCCCTCTCTTCTCTTTCTTTCTCTCTTTTCTCTCTCTTCTCTTTCTCCTTTCTTTGTCTCTCTCTTTTCTCTCCTCTCTCCCTTTCACTCTCTTTCTCTTTTCTCTCTCTTATCTTTCCCTCTCTCTCTCTCTCTCTCTCTCTTTTTTCTCTTTTTTCTGTGTGTGTGATGTGGGTTGTTTGCATGTATGTACAGACAGAAATATTATACGTTTAAGATTTAAATGTACTCAAAAATCAAATGACTGTTTCCTATATTTTTTTTACCCTGCCAACATAAAATTACACTGTTCAGGAAGAGAAAATTTGTCATTTTATGAAACTCTAAACTTACTTGATGTATATTTATATAAGAGTTTGGGCAAATGCCTCCCTAGTTTTGAAGTCCAAAAGAAGTCAGAGTAAGCATGAGATTTAAAACACGGGGTCTTAATCAACACATGCAGTTCTGCCTTTGCTTTTTATTCCCTCTTTCTCTGTGCTATGTGGACATTGAGAGTGGAGAACCTACCAATGTAGAATGGATTGGCTGTGGGCAGATTCTTGGACTCAGTTTTCTTTAGGTCAAAGGGCAATGCAGTATAGAAAACTGTCTTTAGATCAGGGATTCTTAATTTGGTATCTGTGAACTTGCTTTTTCTTTCTTTATATTTATTTTTATAATTGCGTTGTTCACTCATTTCAGTCGTGTCTGACTCTCCATGACCCCATTTGGGGTTTCCTTGGTAGAGATACTGGAGTGGTTTGCCATTTCCTTCTCCAGCTCATTTTACAGATGTGGAAACTAAGGCAGACAAGGTTAAATGACTTACCTGGGGTCATCCAGCTCATAAGTGCCTGAGGATGGATTTCCTGACTTCAGGCCCAGCACTCTACTGAGCCACATGGTTGCCCTTTGATAACTGTGTTTCAATATAATTGGTTTGCTTTATGATCCTATGCATTTTAAAAAAACGTGGTTTTGAGGAGAAGGTCCAAAGACTTTGATAGATTTCTAGTTGAGACCATAACACAGAAAAAGATTAAGAATCCCTACCCTAGAGTCAGGAAGACCTGAGTTCAAATTTTGCCTCTGGCAAATTTTCTCTGCATCCCTGAACAAGTTATTTAAGCTTTTAGTGTTCTGCCAACAATTAAAGTTGTTCTGCATTGATTTATAGAATTTCCCCCATAGGAGTTCCTTATAACAGTGATATCATAAGTTTACTTCTCTCTCTTATTCCCCATCCTTACACACGGAGAAATAATGGGGCATGGTAGCTAGATGCTAGAAGATAGGATGAGAGGTAAATCCTTGGTAGTGTGACTCAGAGCTCAATGCAAATTTTCTGACCCTGGTAGAATTTCTGTGAACCTAATGAATTTTGGAAAGTGTCCTTCTGAATAATAGTCATCCCCACATAAAGTGACCCCCAACTGAAGTTGTTTTATAGTGAAAGAGGGAAGGGGAATAGAACATTGGTCTTGAAGTCAGACAGACCTCAGACGTAGACAATTTATTCTGTCAGGCTGCAAAGGGTGGGAGTTACAGAGAGAAAAATGAAGATTTGATATGGGGTGGGGAATGTCCTTAACCATTAGAGCTGGGCAGCTAGGGAGCAGACTGGACAGAGTGCCAGGCCTGGAGCCTGGAAAACTCCTTTTCCTGAGTTCAAATCTAGCCTCAGACACTTATTAGCTGTGTGAACCTGGGCAAGTCACTTAACCCTTTTTGCCTCAGTTTCCTCATCTGTAAAATGAGCTGGAGAAGGAAATGGCAAACCACTCCAGTGTGTATGCCAGTTAAACTCCAAATGGAGTCATGGAGAGTTAGACATGACTGAAATGACTGAACAACAACAACAACTCGAGCTCTCCAGAAAAAGAGTGGACTGCTTTTCTAGGAGGTTCCTCCCCCCTTTATGATGATAATTACTATTTATCTAGCACCTACTATGTGCCAGATACTATACTAAACACTTTACAAATATCTCATTTCATGCTCACAAAAACACTGGCAGGTAGTTGCTATTTTTATCCCCATTTTTCAGGTAAGGAAATTGTGGCCAAAAGAGGTTAAATGACTTGCTTAAGGTCACGCAGCTAATATGTGTCTGAGGCTGAATTTGAACTCATGTCTTCCTGACTCCAGCCCAGTGCTCTGTCCATCGCACCACCTATCTGTGTGGAGGTCTTTAAACAAAAGCTAGGTGACCATTTCTCAAGAATAGCTCCTGGGACCTTTCCAGTTGGGAAACTGTGACTCCCCCCTTTTGTGCTTATTAGTTATTTAACCATAGTCAATGACAACTGCTCTGAGCCTATCTTTTCTCCTTTGTAAAATGCAAATAATTATAATAATATCTATAATGCCTACTTCACAGGGTTCAAACAAAATAATCCATGGAAAGTACTTCGAAAAATCTAGAGTTAACACACTTTAATCACATCTAGGCATAACACCATAATTCCCCGATAATACTGTTATTTGCCTAACATTTAAATGCTAATCTTAGGTTTTTCCTGTAGGGCCATTTCACTCACTGTGAGCTTTTCCAAAACAATGCTAAGCAGAGTAAGACAGAGCAAATTTTATCACATGGATATTGGAAACTTTTGGGCTATAAAGAAAATGACATGCAATGTGGGTGCTCAGCCATGGGGGTTAATTGATTTGGTCTGATGCGATGAAGCTACTGGGAGCCATCAAACCAGAAGGTTAGAGGCTGTGTGTGGGCATACCATGTGTCAATGATAAAAGGCTCTGTATTTGAGGCTTCCTTAATTTGATATGGACCTTTCAGCAGTCAGTCAACAAGCATTTAAGTCCCCTCTGTGTACTCAGTAATAGAAATATGAAAACAGAAAATGGTCTCTGTCCTCAGGGAACTTATATTCATTATCATGTCCCATGTCACCATGTACTTCACCATGGTTGGCATGTACTAGTGGAACAGTTTATTAAATTAGGTTTGAAAATATTTCATTCTTGATCACGTATTGGTGTCATGGGATTAGAGCAGAGATGTTTAACTTTTGTATCTGTCATGGACCCCTTTTAGCAGCCCAGTGAAGGTTATATGCTCCTTCTTGTGATAACAATTTTAAATGCATAAAATAAAGAAGATTACAAAAGAAATTATTCATAATGAAATAAAACATATAATTTTCTCCCATCTAAGTCTTTAGCCACCCTGAAACCTACTGGAGCTTGTGGACCTCAAGTTAAGTACCCCTGGATTAGAGCATAGAAGCACAATAATAAGACATCAGAGACTAGGTTTTGAAGTATTTAGGCATAGAATCATAGATCTGGAACTGGAAAGAACCTCAGTGACCACTCAGTCCAATTCCATTTAACCAATTACAGTTCTGAGGCCTAAGGAATTTATTTATGTGACTTGTCCCACTGGGGTCACACAAATATAGGAGTGAAAGGGAGGGATTTCCACCTTGAGGCTGTGCTGTTTCCAAATACAATGTACTTCAATGACTTTTTCTACTTAGGAATTATCTGGCCATCTCAACTCAAGATATGAGGCCTTGTTTCTCTTGCTGCACATATGAAAAATATAGTGACTTATTTCAGAAAATATATAATACCTGATTTCTAGTGTCATGTATATTCATATTATCTCTATGAATCCCACCAAATTTCCTCTATTAGCACTGTTTTCCTGTGAGCGTAACCTCTATCTGATAGGCAAACGCAAGTTCATTTTTTATAATGGCAGAATACATGATTAGCTAAATTTGGATTTAATCCATCATTTAGAGAAATGCAATGTGGTTGTTCCCATAGGCCTCAAAAATATAAATTTCATCACCTTCAAAATGTGCATGTTTCAAATATGCTGGCAACAGATTATCATGTGAGTGAAGGGGAACAATCACCATGTCTGTGTGGATCGATTCCAATCTAATCAGCTAGTATTACTGCCAAAGACTCAAATCACCACAGTGTTGTATATAAGCAACAGAAGTTTCTACACTTGGCTTTACCCTTTAAGTAATGGCCATAATGTCCTTTTGGGTAATGTCCGTAGCATTATGACTAGAAGGGGGCTCAAAAACCGTCTAGTCCAACCACATCATTTCACAGATGAGAAGACTAAATCCTTGGATGATGACGTGATTCGTCCAAAGTCACAAATGTATTGTCAGAGGAAGGATTTGAACACAGATTCTCTGACTCCAGAGTTTTGACAATCCAGTGACAGTCAGTCTCCTCGATATTCCTTTCACAAGAGACTCATCTCCCAATTCCATGCATTTTTCCCTGGCTGTCTCCTTTGCCTGGAATCCTCTCGCTCTTCACCTCTATCTCTTGGCTCCCTCTAAGTCTCAGCTAGTATCCTCCTTTCTGCAAGAAGCCTCTCCTAATCCCCAGATGCTGATGCCTTTCCTTTGAGATCATCGACATAATTTATCCTGTATTTATCTTGGTTGAACATAGTTGTTTGTATAACTTCTCCCCCATTAATCTTTGAATCCCTTGAATCAGCCCCAGCACTTTAGCACAATGTCTCAAACACTGTTGGTGCTTAATAAATGCTTGTTGACTTGCCTTTTCACTTTACTTCACTATATGTATATTCACTATCCAACAGCTAATTAAACATCTATTCAGCACCTACTGTATCCAAAGCACTATATATGGTGGGTATAGGAAGGAGGAAGACATTTCAAAAAAGACAAATGCTTATAACCATGGAACACCAAGTCTACCATTTATTTCCATATATGATACACGTATATATGTATATGAATATATGTATATATACAAAACTCAGACATAATGTGTGTACATGTATATGTATATATGTATGTGTATTTCTGTCTTATTTCCTCTATGTGCAATTTTCAGATTAGCAAAACATAAAAGGTTACTGAAAGAAAATCAGTTCCTCTATTTTCCCTATTATCAAATCACAAATCCTTGTCATATCTTTTTTTTTTACCATTCTTCACAATGCCTTTTCTACTTAATCTTTAACATTTTTCTCTGAAATTCATTCAAATAACTATGTGATTATTACCATTGAAATAAGTGTTTCAGTTCTTTGGCTCCTAGCCACATATTAATCATTATGTATACTTGCACATACACATACACAAATGGATAGTCCACTTGGAAATTGCTGATGGGCATGATTATAATTTTAAAGATGTTTAAGTATCTCTGCTTTGCTTCTACACTAAAATTAAGTAAACAAAAAGTGGGAAGGATCAGGCTACTTAAACTGTGGTTGAAATAAGAATAAACAAAGAATGAGAATAGAAGAGACACAGTGAGTTTAAGGGGTATTTGGAGTTAGCACCATGATTCATATTTGGTCAGGGACATGTGGATAGCTAGGTAATTTTAAAAGTTCAAGGTTCATCTACCCTATAGAAATATAGAATGAATTGATATGAACACCATCCATCTGCTGCTAGTTTTTCATCCTTAAATAGCTCTACTTCCTCACAACCTTTCTTCACTAGCTCCTCTAATTCTGGCCTATATGTAGATCCTCAGATGCCAACCTATTTTTTTTCACTCTTCTAGTATTTTCCCTTGCTGCTTTGCTACATCAAGCTGTCCAGCTTGCTCGTTTGAAATTAAGTTAGGCAGAACACATATCACACTTTACAAAACTGAAGAGGGAAACGTGGGTGGTGTGGGATCCATGTCCGTTGTGAACAGTTGTCATTTTGGATTAGTTAAGAGAAATTCCCATGGAATTTACGGCATTGAGCAACCTTATTTTGAACTGGAATCATCCTTGCAGAGTAGAGCTTTGGAGGTCAGATCCTTAATTTAACAATCACATTTTGGAGTCCGTTAGAAATAACTGCCACCTTTGAAGTGATTCATTTGCAACAGCTATTAGCTTTCCAAAAAAAAGCGCAGCTGTTGGTATTTTGATTGCCTAGGAAAAAATATCACACCACCTTGTAGCAATCGCACCAGTAATAAAAGTTAAGTGAACATTCTTGTAACACCCTTTAGAATGGAGAGGACACAGGAGGGAAGGAGTTTTTATAACCTGTTTTACAAATGGATAACTGAAAGATTTGAAATAATTTCATTTATACAGTACATTTTTACTTGTCATTTTTATCCTGCTTTATTTTATTACTGATTGCTTCCAAGATACAAATACTGGGCTAGAGTTGGGAAACAAAAATGACTCACTTTCCATAACCTATCAGGATTCCTTTCCCATCCTTATATTTCCCATGTTGTTTTCCCATGTTGTATGCATACTTTTGTATATCATTTTGGCAACATTGTCTTATTCAAAATATTCCAAGGGAGAAGTTGACATTGTATCTTATTTTCTGACACAAAGAGCACTCTCATTCTACTTTGATATCAAATTAATTTCACTACAATAATGTTTGGAGTGATTTATGGTGTCTGTGTTTACATATTTGTTTTTAGAATGCAATAAGGAATTGTAACATCTGATCTGTCTGGATGTGAGTTGAAGGTAGAGCCAAAAGGGAGAAAATACTTCCTTTCTCTGGCTCCCACCTTTGGAATGTAGCTCCTACTCACCTTTCTTCCTCCCATGGACAATTTTTATCCCCTAGTCACTGCCCTTGGCTCTATCCTGGAAGAGAACTTTCTCTGGATATGCTAGGGAGAGGGGTATAAGAAGAGGATGAGTGAGTTAGGCATTGTAACCTGATAATCCAGTCTTGTCCTAGATAGCAAGTTAGGTTCTGGTTTCATTTTAGCCTGGGGCTGAGGGACCATCCTGGATTCACTTAAGTTATGCCTTTATTTAGTAAAAATTTCCAAAAACAGTGAACTAAACCATAAGATTCTCTAAGTTTTGCTCTTCTTTCAGCGAAGAGAAAGATGGATACCTTAAAGACCAAGGCTCAAGCCTTTGTGTACCAAAACTAGAAACAGTTTTTCCCTCCTGCAGCTTCTAGTCACAATCAAGGATGTGCATGACTCAAAAGTAGCTTAAATAGGTCAGACATTATCTATACTGATCACATTCTTGAAGGTACTATTTAAAACAACAAATAATAGACTTTTAAAAAAACAAACAAAAAATACATCTGCCCTCTGGAGGAAAAAAATGCAACTTTCCTGATTGCCTGCATTCTCAGCCTGTTAAAAGTATAAACATCACACTCCCCATACTTTCATCACAGCTGCCTTTTTTTCCCAGTGGATGAAGGTGCCAGATGCCCCAGTGTTACTTTCTCTCTAACACTTTCCTCCCTACATTGTACATATTGCTGTATCTTCTATTCCTTCAGCTGTCTCTTCAGCCAGCTGCCTTGTTTTCTCCCACCTTCAGTGTACTTCGTTTAAAAATCTCCAACTTATTTATGAGCATCTTTCCCTCAAGCATCCCAGGGCAGGAAAAAGACAATTCTATCTCTTTCAAATTATATCTCCTAGGAACCCATGCAGCCAGGCTCCATATTAGAGGCTTACTACAAAATATAGCAAGATTTAAAAAAAATTCTTTTAGCATAATCCCTCTCATATCACTTTATTTTTTTAAATTTCACATTTGGTTTTTTTGTCAGAAGAGTCAACAATTTGGAAGTGCTAGTACAGGGTTCTTAGCCTGGGGTCTATGACCTTTAAAAATACTTTGATATTATATTTCAATATAATTGGTTTCTTTGTAATCATGTGTATCTTATTTTATGCATTTTAAAACATTATTCTGGGAAAGACTCTGTAAGCTTCACCAGATTGCCAAAAGGGGCCATAACAGAAAACATATTACGAACCCTTGTGCTAGTGCTATTTTCTTCTCTTAGTTCACTAAACTTATCTCTTTCTTTGGATTCCACTCTTATTTCCTACAAAGTAATCTGGGCCAACCTCTTGTTTCTGTTCTCAAAAAAAAAGAACTCCAAAAGTAGAAGGGATTTCAGAGATCCTTTAATCCAATCCTTATCTGAAACACTAATGCCTTGTGCAATATTACCAGCAACTGCTTATCTAGCATCTGTTTGGACACCTACAGTGATGGGGACCCTCACTATCTCAGGAGGAAGCCCATTCCATTTTCGGCTAGTATTAATCATTAGGAAGGAGTTCTTTCTGGTATTGAATGGACATCTGCTCCCTGGAACTTCCAACCATTTGTCTCAAGTCCTTCCCTTGTGATATCATGCTGTATTTCCTTCCAGATCTTTCCTTATTAATTAACATAATTATACTTTATCTTGGAGGTAAAGCACAAAAGTAGAAATAATACACGATTTAGAATCAGATGACCTGAGTTTGGGTTACAGTTCCATCACTTGCTAGCCTAGTGACCTTAGGCGAGTTACTTATTTTCTCTGTGCCTCACTTTCCTCATCTGAAAAACAGGAACTGTATTTGAATGACCTGTGCTACAGGATTGTTATGTGTAGAGATTTGTAAACCTCAAATCATAATTGTGAGCTATTGTTACAGACAGGCGGTCCTGTGTATTGAGTACAAACCTAGAGTCAGGAAGACCCATTTCCTTGAGTACAAATCTGGCCTCAGACACTTACTAGTTGTGTGACCCGGTACCTTGTACCTGTTTTCCTCAGTTTCCTCATCTGTAAAATGAGCTGGAGAAGGAAATGGCAAAGTATTCCAGTATCTTTGCAAAGAAAACCCCAAATAGAGTCATGCAGAGTCAGACACAACTGAAATGAATGAACAACAATAAATTGTTAATATTTTTATTTTCCTCTTACCTCTCTAAAAGCATTTCATGAATTGCCTTCTTATTATAGAGGAGACATCATGCAAGGCTGCATTCTCAATCTTTTTATTTTATTTCTTCCTTTAATTTGCAATCCAAAGCTAGTTTTCTTCTGGCAGTTCCCTATGCCCCAGCTGATCTCTCCCCTTTATCCCACAGGCTTCATCTAATCATCACATTCCCCAATCATTCTTTTTCCATGTCGCATTTTTTTTCTTTTACATATAAACCTGTCTTTCTTCATTACTCTGTCTCACCTCTTCCATTAGAGTGTAAGCTGAAACAGAATAGGAATTCTGGTTTAGTTGTTTACACCTGTAAGCACATGAAAAATAGAATTTTAAAGCTAGAAGGGGTTTACATTGGAGAGCATGTTATTTATTATAAATGTCCATTTTAATGCATTTAAATGTATAACTTATTTGTGGAACTATGGAAAAGTATGCATTAATTATGACCATTTGTATAAAATAAGTAAATGTTTATCAGAGACAGCATGATGCAATTGAAAGAGCACTGACTTTGGAGTCAGAAGACTTTGAGTTCAAATCTTAGCTCTGCTAATTACTTTTTTTGGTGACTTTAGGCAAGTCACAAACCTTCTCTTGGCTTTATTTCTTAATCTGCTAAAATGGGGGAGGTGGAAGGTAGATGATATGGCCTCAGATATCCTTTCTAGGTATAAATTGATGATCCTATGACCAGATTTTAAATCATGCCTATTTAGGAGCAAGTTCAGTCAGTCAACATGCATTTTATAAGCAATTACTATGTGCTGATCACTATGCTAAGCATTGGGGATATAAAGAAAGGCAGAAGATAGTCCCTGCCAAAAGGACCCACATGTACAAAAATATTTATAGCAGCTCTTTTTGTTGTGGCAAAGAATTGGAATTTGAGGAGATGCCCATCAAATGGGGAATGGCTGAACAAGTTGTGGTACATGAATGTAATGGAATTCTATTATGCTGTAAGAAATGATGAGCAGACAGACTTCAGAAAAACCTGGAAGGACTTATATGAACTGATGGTGAGTGAAATAACAGAACCAGGAAAATATTGTACACAGTAACAGCCACATTGTGCAATAACTGATCTTGATAGACTTAGCTCTTCTCAGCAATGCAAGGATCTAAGGCAACTCCAAAAGACCCATGATGGACAGTGCTATCCACATCCAGAGAAAGAACTTTGGAGTCTGAATGGAGATGGAAGCATACTATTTGCTCTTCTTTTCTTTTGTTGTTCTATTTCATTTCTTCTTTCTTGTGTTTCCTCCCATTAGTTCTAATTCTTTTTTAGATCATGACTCATGTGAAAATACATTTTTAATATGAATGTGTTAGTAGAGCCTATGTCAGATTGCATACTATCTTGGGGAGGGGAAAGGACAGGATGGGGAAGAAAATTCATAGCTCAAAATCTTATGGAAGTGAGTGTTGAAAACTAAAAATAAATTCATTAGCTATGTTAAAAAAGAAATGATGAGCAGGTGGATTTTAGAAAAACCTGGAAAGGCTTGAATGAACCGATGCAAAGTGAAGTGAGCAGAACCAATTCCAAAAGACTCTTGATGTGAAAAGCTATCCACATGCAGAGAAAGAACTTTGAAGTCTGAATGCAAATCTTTCTCTCTCTCTCTCTCTCTCTCTCTCTCTCTCTCTCTCTCTCTCTCTCTCTCTCTCCAGTGGTTTTTCCCTTTTGTTCTGATTCTTCTTTCACAACATGACTAATGTGAAAATATGTTTAATATGATTGTACAGGTATAGCCTATATCAGATTGTTTGCTGTCTTGGGGAGGGGGGATAGGAGGGAAGGAGGGAGAAAAAAATTTGGAGCTCAAAATCTTCTAAACATGAATGTTGAAAACTATCTTTGCATGTGTTGGGAAAAAATAAAATACATGTAAGTGGGGGGGAAAGACAGGGAGAGACAGATACTAGTTGTGGAACCAGGGGCAGATCATTTAACTGCTTAGCATTTCTAGAAATTCTCTAAGACTAAAAGGTGCCAAAAAGTTACCAGTCTACATCAGAAGGGGGAGTTTCAATTATTCATAGTACTTAAAAAGAAAAAAAAAACTATACGTTCTATTCTTAACAACAGTCAATGTGAGTTTTAGGCAAGTTTAACTAGAGAGACAGATGATTGAGTTGATCCTAATAATAGCTAGCATTCATATGATGTTTTGAAGTTTGCAAATATCTCATTTGATCATCACAACATTCCTGGGAGAGAGGTGCTATTATTATCATCATCCCTATTTTACTGATGAGGAAACTGAGGCAAACAGATAGGCACACAGCTAATTTAAATGTATTAGGAGAGAGTTCTTTATACAGATGAAATAATAGATCCAGAACAAACAACACAACCACAGAAAAAAGACAATTTGTGTGTTTACTCTGCTGTCATGGTAGACTGAACCTATCTTTTCCCAGAATCCCATTATCTTTAAGCAAGATGCCTATACTATTGGCATAGTCCCTCTATGGGACTAAATATAGCCTTGTACAAAGCAGTAAAGGATTTACATGGTACAGTTGGTCTTTTGAAACCTCCTTTGACATATCACTTTGTTATTTTTCTTATTATCACCTATCTTCTCTCTCTACTCCTATTCTAAGGGAGAAAAAAGACTTCAAATGTGATTTTAATGCTACTTTTATTTGCTAGAAGCATATGGTGTAGCATAACTATAATTCAATCCCCATCATGTATGCCACTTCCCTCCTCTCTTTCTCTTTCTTCATTTTCCAACTCCCTGTTTTTTTTTTTCTCCCTGACTTCCTGCTGTTAAAAATATGATTAAAGACCAAATAACTGTACGGCCCAAAACTGTGCATGATTTTTTTTCAGCCTAAATATCCCTTCCCTGACTTCTAAAGTACAAGAAAGTCATCAGTGAGCAGCTGGAAATATCTTTTTTCAGCTCCAAATCCTATGATTAAAAGTAAGATTTGTAAAGTAAAATATGATCTATTCTTAACAACCATCAATGCAGGTTTTAGGCAGGTTTAACTAGAGAGACAAATGACTGAGTTGATCATAATAATAACTTGCATTCATATGATGCTTTGAAGTTCCAAAGAATTTTGCAAACATAATTTCATTTGATTCTCTCAACATTCCTAGGAGATAGGGGCTATTATTATCACCCCCACTTTACTGATGAGGAAACTGAGGCAAATAGGTGAGCACACACCTAAGCATCTGAAGACATATTTGAATTCAGATCTTCCTGACTCCAAGTCTAGTACCCTCTCTACTGTGCCATGAAGAACTTTAAAAGATCAGTTCAGAAATAATCATTTAAAGAGGAAGTTATCCCTGGCAAGATACTATAAGGAGAAGTAAGGGAGGAGCGCACTCTGGGGATGGCAAGGATGGACTATGCAAACACGTGGAGATACAAATAGAATGTTGTACTTGAAGTACCAGAGGAGTTTGTATTTTATCCTAAATTCAGGAGGGAGCCATGGGAGCTTTTGAGCAGGGGAGTGACATAGTTTGACCTATCTTTTAGGACTATCACTTTGATATGAGTGTGAAAGATGCCTTGGAGAAGGGGCAAATTCGATATGTCAAGCACTGATTGTGTCTATCTATATACTAGGCGTATATTGCCCACCTCTTTGGAGCTTTAGGTATTATATGTCGAAAGAAATGGATTTCCTTTAAGTGAATTTTAGAAGGAGGGTTCTTTTTGTGTGTCATGGAACCCTTGGGTATTCTGGTGAAGCATATGTGCCCCTTCCCAGAAGAATTTTTTAAAATGAATAAAATAAAATAAATGGGATGACAAAGGAAGCCAATTATATTGAAATATAGTTATCTATCTATCCATCTGTCTGTCTGTTTATCTATCTATATTTTAAATTCACATGCTCCAGGTTAAGAACCCCCAATAAAGGTCTGTATTTTTAAGAACAAATTAAAAGAGAGAGGCAAAGGAAGAAATTTGACCCTCAAATGCCTAGACATTAAAAGGCAATTCTGCATAGGGGATAGAATGCTGGATTTGGAGTTAGAAATGTTTTAGGTCAGACTTCTAACACTTAGGGTTTGTGTGACTTTAAGCAAGTCACTTAAACTCTCTGAGCTTCAGTTTTTTCATCAGTAATATGGGGATGATGATGCCTGTAATATTTTATACACATGGTATTGTAAGCCTCAAGTGAATTAATTAATTAAATGAATTAAGTGCTTTAAAGAAATACAAAGGTATTTACATATGTACATATACATATATTTAGATGTAAACATATATAAAATATATATTATTTTTAAAATTAGCATGCAAAATATGCTAATATAACATTTGCATAGATAAATGCACATGTATAGGTATATGTGATATTATTTTAGTCCCTAATGATTAACAATATCTGATCCCTCTTCCTACTTGTTTTCTCAACCAGTGACCTTATATCCCCACATACCATTTGTGCAATAATAAATATGACAACTGACCTAAGCCTGCTGGTCCTCTGCATTTACTATATTCCCAAACTTAAACGTGTTATCCTTAATAATTAAAAAAAAAACTAACAAACAAACAGAAAAAACCCACTAGACTTATGCCTGTATCCTCAGGGCTAAATCCTCTTTGCCTTTCAAGGTAGCTGATCTTACAACCTACTTTGCATTGGTAGGTTAATGGGAGATGGCAAAGGGTCTCCTTACCTCCTAGTTTTTTCATAAACACACACACACACACACACACACACACACACACACATATATCTATCTATATCTGTGTCTGTATCCATATCTATGTCTATATCAATCTGTCTATATATACATATGCATGTGTGTATATACACATACATACACATATTTTCATTATTAAATTTTATTTTTAATTCATGGAACAGAACAAGCATTTCCATAATATAGTATAATAAAAAAGATGACTGCACATGAAACTACAAATCTACTATGCACAATTTGTTATTCCTTTCAAATATGCAACAAAATTGTCATGTTTCTTTTTTTTCTTTGCTCCCCCACCCTAGAGGTGGCTACCATTAGATACAAATAGATATATATAGATATATAGAGATATATATATATATATACATACATACACATATATATACACACATACACACACATACATATGTTAAATCATTCTATACATACTTCAATTTATCAGTTCTTCCTCTGGATGCAGATAACATCTTTCTTCATATGCCCTTTAGAGTTGATTTGGGTATTTATAATTGTCAAAATAACTTAGTTGTTTGAAGTCGTTCTTAAAACAGTATTGTTATTACTGTATACAATGTTTTCTTGGTTCTGCTTATTTTTCTCTTCATTATTTTGTGCAAACCTTTCCATGTTTTTCTAAAATCATCGAGGTCGCCATTTCTTATAGCACAGTAGTATTCCATCACAATCATATACACAACTTGTTCAGCCATTCCGCAATTGATGGGCATCCCTCCATCTCACAGTTCTTTGCCACCACAAAGAGAGGTGCTATAAACATTTTAGAACATATAGATTCTTTTCCTTTTTCCCTAATTATCTTTGGAAATAGAAGTAGTGCCATTGTTGGGCCAAAGGGTATAGTTTAATAACTCTTCAGTCATAATTCCATATTGCTCTCCAAAATGGTTGGGTCACTTTACAATTCCATAAACAATAAATTAGTGTCCCCATTTTTCCACATCTCCAACATTTCTCATTTCCCCCTTCTATCATTTTAGCCAATCTGGTAGGTATAAAATGATATTTTAAGTTGTTTTAATTTGCATCTCTAATAATGATTCAGATCATTTTTCATATGACTAAAAATTGTTTTGATTTCTTCATAGGAAAACTGCCTGTTCATATCCTTTGACCATTTATCAATTGGGGAATGACTCATATTCTTACAGATTTGACAGAGTTCTTTATGTATTTTAGATATGAGACCTTTACCTGATAAACAGTCTATATATTTTTCTCAATTTTCTGCTTTCCTTCTGCTTTTTGTTACATGTGTCTTATTTCTACAAAACCTTTTAATTTAATTTAATCAACATTATCCGTTTTACAGCTAACTTTGCTCTCTATTTCTCATTATTTGTAAATTGTTTGCCTATCTATAAGCCTGATAAGTAATATATTCTTTGTTGTTCTAATTTTCTTGTAGAATAATGCTTTATGTCTTGTTCATGTATCTATTTTGATCTTATATTGTAAATGGTGTAAGATATCGGTCTATCCCTAGTTTCTGCCGTACCGCTTTCTATTTTTCACAACATTTTTTTTTACCAAATAATGAATTCTTATGCCAAGTGTAAGCCTTTGTACTTGTTAAATATAAGGTTATATTTATTTGCTGCTGTAAATTTTATATCTACACTATTCCATTGATCTACTTTTCTGTTTCTTTGTCAGTACCAGATAGTTTTTATAACAACAAAATTCATTTGGAAAAACAAAAAAAAAGTCAAGAATGTCAAAGAAAATAGTGAAAAATCATAAAGGAAGAAGGTTTAGCAGTACTAGATCTTAAACTATATTGTAAGGCAGTAATTATCATGCATACACATTTAAATAGTAACCTTTAGGAGTCAATATAATTTGTCAGGATAAAATACAATAATGTTGAAATTTCCAAGTTGGGCCTATGTTGAAGCTGTTTCTGGGCAACAGGAATTCCATAATGTCACCCCTCTAATCGTACCCTTGTATGTAACTGCATGTGACAAAGGCTGGGCATTGTGTGATTTTTATTTTCAGAATTTCTTTGTCAAGTTAAAATGACTGAAATGATCAACTTCAAATTTGTTCTTTAACTCTCTATGCTATCTCTTTTGTAACTCAAAATATGAATTTATTTTGGTGATCATTAAAGGGACACCTTAGCTTTAAATGTACAATTCGCTCTCACGTTACAAAAATAAAAATAAAAAGTTTCCTAAACTGTCCACACCATTGCTTTACCAGCATCATGGTATAGTCAGTCACCAATACATAATGTGTCACTGCTCCAGTGAATTCAATTGGATAGGCAATTTCAATTGAGTACGGTTGAATGGCAATGTAACATTCATTAAATTATCAGGATGCTACTTTTTAAAACTAAGAATCCCATTATAAAGTTCAGGCTGCAGAAACTCTTTTAAGTGTGTAAATTAGACTCACAAAAGAGGTGAAAACTGGATATCTGGAAATTCCCCCAATATTTGTACTTTAGTAACTGTTGTGGTCATGGAAATATAAGCTTACCTTTGCATTCTGATTCTCAAAAGATTTTTCTCAAACATATGGACACTTAAACCTCTGGAAAAAATAATTCTGAACTCAGAAAATCGATGAGTGTCTTTCAGCATAAGTGAAATGATTGATAGTTATGGACAGATAAATAACATTAAATAATTACTATCTGGGAAGCACTGTGCTGTGTGCTGGCAGTACAGGTACAAGTAAACCAGACAGTTCCTACACTCAAGAAGCTTATACTCTAATGGGGCAGACAACGCATAGAGGTGTACTGATGCTGCAGCATCAGGAGGATACGTCCAGGAAGTGTCACGGAGGCCAACAAAAGATGCCAGCTTTCCTATCAGCTTGGGGACAAAGGGACAGAGCACAATGTTCACCACCACTTCTTTTTCTTTTCATCACTACTTTTAATCTCATCAATTACATTAGCCACCTAAAAGGCATTCCCTCCCATTGCTATATACCACTTCCAGACTGATTTTTTGCTAATGTATAGATCCAATCATATCATTGAAGTTTTCAAAAATCTTCAATAGTTCTCCATTGCCTACCAAACAAAGACCTTAGCCTGCCATTCAAGACTTTTGATCAACTGGCCCTACACCATGACTTCTTTGGTCTTTTCTCACATATAGTTCAGCCAGACTAGACTACTCTCCTGTATGTTGCCATATTTGTGTCCTTTTCAGCTGTTTCCTATGCTTGGAATGTCCTTTCGCAAAATATCTAGCTCTTAAAATCTTACCTTTCCTCCAAAGGCCCGTTAAAATATTATTTCTCCTGTGAAGCCTTTTCCCATAACTAAAAATGATTTTCTCATTATCTGATCTCATGATTCTTGGTAATTCAATTTATCAGTCATTTATTTATGAAACCCCTACTACATCTTCAGTCAAGAAAGCCTGGGTTTACATATAATCTCTGATACATTCCATCTGGGTGCTACTGGGCAGGTCACTTAATGCTTTGGTGCCCCAAACAATTCTAGTTCATTGATGGAGTTTTCACACCAGAAGATGCTTACTCTAATGAAATCAAAGGTCTGTAGTAAAAGAACATGATTTTTCATCAGAGGGGAAAAAGTCGGAAGAGAGTAAGACACTGAGGTGTAAAGAGAAGGAATGATAGATAGAACAAGTTCCTAGAAGGGATGTGATTAGGGGCACAAGTGTCAGATTTAATTTTAGCAAGAGGCAGCATGGTATAGTGAATAGACCACTGGACTTGAAGTTAGGGAGATCTGGGCCTAAACCCTGTTACTAGTTGTGTAATACTGGCAAGTGTCCTTGAGCCATTCTGCTCCTTAGTTTCTTTATTTACAAAATGGGAGGGGGTTAGAGTCTATGACTGTTAGGGTCTAAATAAACCTTTCATTCTAAGATTTATAGTTGTTGTTGTTCAGTCATTTCTGCCTCTTTGTGACCCTATTTAGGGTTTTCTTGGCAAAGATACTGGAGCAATTTGCCATTTCCTTCTCCAGCTCATTTTACACATGAGGCAATTGAGACAAACAGATTTAAGTGACTTACCCAAGGTAACACAACTAATATGTGTCTGAGGCCACATTTGAACTTGCTATGATGAGTTTTTTCTGACTCCAGGGCTGGAGCTGTATCCACTGTGCCACTTAGCTGCCTTATTACTGTACCTATTATTGTAATAAGTATGATGCTGCTGTCATTCAATGCCACTATGCTTGGATTGTCTGGTGCTCTTCCCAAGGAATACTTTTCTCAAAAGAATTAGGAGAGATTTAAAAAACAGAGGATTCACATATGCTGTACGGGAAGAATGTGATTTCTAGCCTTTCATTGCCATTCTCTCTTTTGGACCTATATCTATAGGAGACAGTAGTTGGGGGCAGAGTGGGGTGAAGGGGGATTCAGTTTTAGGGAACATTATTTGTTCTCCATCTACTCAAAATGCTCAGCCTGGTGTCCAGCTTTGCACTTACCAATGTAGTTACTGACCCAGTTATTTATATATTTATATATATTTCACTCATCTATTTGTTTATTTATTCAATTCTTCAGTTGTTCATTCAGTAGGCAATTGATTCATTGTCTGCATGGACTCAGTCATTCTCTTCTATACAACCATGGATGAACTTTCAGCATCATTCTATAAAACTAGATCCTTTGCTTCCATATTCTTTCTTTTGTTTTCTATGAGTATTTTTCTCCAATTACATGTAAAAATAAATTTTTAATGTTTTTTAAAATTTTGGGTTCCCAATTCTCTCCCTCTCTTCCTTCCCTCCTCCCTTGCTGAGACAGTAAGCAACTTGATACAGGTTATACGTATGCAATCATGCAAAATATATCTCCATATTAGTCATACCATACTCTACAAATAACTATTCAAGCACTCTCTGAATTTTTCCTTAAAAAATTAATAAGTTTTCATTTTCTCCCTCTTACTTCCATACAAATAAAAAGAACCAAACTTTCATAACAAATATGTATAATCAAGTAAAACAAATTCTTACAATGACCATGTCCCAGAATATATGTCTTATTCTTCTCCTTGAGTCCAGAACCTCTTTTTCAGGAGGTGGTCAACATGCTTCATGGTTCTCTGGAATCATGACTGGTCACTGTAATGATCAGAGTTAATTTTTCCAAAATTGTTTTTCATTGTATTAGTGTGCATATACACATATACACATACATACATATGTGTTTGTATGTGTGTGTGTGTGTGTGTTCTCCTGGTTCTCCTCAGTTCACTTTGCATCAGTTCATGCAAGTCTTCCCAGGTTTCTCTGAAACCATCCCTTTCTTCTTTTCTTACCACCCACCAGTATTCCACTCCATTCACATACCATCATTTGTTCAGCCATTCTCCAGTTCATGTTGGACCTGCCACCAATCATCTGAATGGCTGGTATATGCAGGAAGTTCCAAGCTTGTTCTGTTTGGCTTCAGGGCCCCAAACCAGAAACAATGAATGGAAGTTGCAAAGAGGCAGATTTAGGCTCATTGTCCTGGACCACTTTCCAGCAATTTAGGACTGTGGAAGAGTGGAACAGTCTGCTTCAAGAGATGGTGGCTTCCCCTTCCTTGGAGGTCATCTAGTAGAGGTTGATTGACCATTTGTTGGATAGTTTACGTTGTGAATTTCTTTCATGCCTGGGTAGGCTAGATGGCCACTAAGGTAATTGACATCTCTCAGTTTCCATGATAGACATATCTAGTCATCCACCAACCCCAACAGGCTTCAAACTCCTTGAGGAAAGAGGCTGTTTTTGTTTGCTTACTTTTTTTGTGCTCCAAATGTTTACCATATTGAGGGTATTCACAAATGCTTGCTGAATGAAGGCACCTATCTCTTCGAACCCACCTCTTCGATCGTAATTGCTTTCATTCCCTAACATTATTCTTGCCTTGCTACCGAGGTGCTGCGTTTAGCCAGAATTGGGGGTAGGGGGGCTACCCCTTGTAGAAGAAGAAAAACAATCTCCATTGTTATTGGACTATGGCCAAACATATGATTTTAATTCTGCTGCTTTCTCCCTGGAGCTAAAGAATCCTCAAAAGACCATAAGAATATCACAATAGGAGCTGAATTCCCCATAGACTCTGAAAGACGTCATTTGCTGCCTCAATAGAACTGCCAGTCAGATCATTTGATGTAAAGCATCTGTCCTCTTTAAGGAAATGAGGGAAGATCTGTTTCTCCTTTGGAGTCTGTGAAGAAGTAGGTGCTGTCATTTGTTGTGCAGAGCTACGAGCACTATGTTAGAGCTGCTGACTGCCTTTGTTAATGTGGTGAAAAGTTTCATCAGCTGTCTTCAATAAAAGACAAAGTGTGTAAGGGAAAACATCAGCGATTGGGTCTGGTTGGCTGCTTTTCTGGCCTGTGAGTTACAGCTGGCAGAGAGTGTTGACGCCAGTGTTTAATCAGGCATACAGTCACCTGAAGTCCTTGCATTTGGGTTATCGAGCTAGGGTAGGCGGCCTTTTGTTTGGATCATCCACAGCTGCTTATTTGGTCATATGGAAACTGCTTACATCTTCATCCTTCCCATGCAATCGCTTCTAACTTCTTGATAGTAAAAAATATGTCATTAACTGACATAATTTCATAGTTGAAAGAAGGCTTGCTTTTATTTTTGCATTGCATGGAGAGACTACAGAATCATAAGGTCATTTATTTAGAGCTGGGAGGGACCTTAGAGTTCATATTATCCAAACCCCCTTCCCCACCCCCCCTTTTTTTTTGTAGATGAGCAATCCAAGTCCCAAAGAAGGGAAATCAGTTCCCTAAGATTACACGGTCAGTAATTGTCAGAGCTGGGATTTGAACCTAGGCTCTTTGATTCTGCATTCATTGATTTTTACATTGGACTACACTGCTTGATTAATAAAGACACTTAATTTAGCTTTGTTTGTGAATCTTTATCTTTGTTTAAACCCCCCTCTGCTCCCCTCCCCCACAGTACTAGATGGAAAGACTTATTGAAGTCATAAAAGCCTTTTCCTCACTGTTGAACACATCTGTAAGTGAAGACTTCCTCAGAACCCTAGGCTTTGGGGCTCCTACAGTATATATATATATATATATATATTACTATGCTAAATATTCTTGAGTGATGTAAAAGTGTATAACACAGGATACCTTGCACTTCAAGATTTTATAATCAACCTGTAGAGATAGGGCATATACTCAGGAAACAAGGAGAAACCAAAGGTCGAGTTTTCACAGCATTTTTCACAACCAATAAGAGCCGGGGAAGTGGTGAAGTGGGTTGAATACTTCACCTGGTCTTAGAAAGACCTGAGTTCAAATTTGACCTCTGATACTAATTGTATGACCCTGGGTAAGTCACGTAACCTCTGTCTTCCTCAGTTTTCTGATAGCACCTACTCCCCAAGATTGTTGTCAAGATCAAGTGAGATAATATTTGTTAAACATTGAATATAATGCCTGGCACATAGTCAGCACTTAATAAATGAATATTCTTTTCCCCTCTCCACTGAAGCATGATGATAAAATAATGGGATGATTTTTTTTGTTCTATTTTCCACCTATGAACATGCTGTGAAATCAGTGTTGTCCCAAAGTGTCTCATTGTAGACTATGTGTGTGTGTGTGTGTGTGTGTGTGTGTGTGCACATACATATACATATACACGTGTGCATACATATACATATACGCACACACATATACATATATAAATATATACATCTACACATACATACATATATACATGTGTGTGTGTATATATGTATATATCTTGCTGTCATTTCACAAAATTCTAGGGAATCCTCATAAAATTTCTTTTAGACCCTATATGTCTTTATTGTTACATTTTGTTTTTCAAAATTCCTCCTTGGTGTCAGGTCCCCATTCTTTTAGGGTAGGCTTGATTTGGGGAAATGTATAAGAATTTTTTGGAGTCAATCTGAATAATGCCACTTTTTAAAAAGTTTGTATAAAGGAATGAAACTGACTTCTTCCTGTGGATATCATAACATCCCCTTGATGGCAGATTCAAAAGAACCACTCTGATCACATTTCAAGCAGTAAAACATTATTGAAATAAGGGAAGAGATGGCCAAATATGACTGGAGAACAGCATTCATTGGAATATATAAGTTATACAAAAAACCAAGAAGAGACTTATTGCTTTATAGTCCCTTGTGATCTGACAATGTCAACTAGATTCACGGCAAGCAGGCTCTTCTGGTTAATAAAAAAAAGTAGGGTAATTTGTAATTTTATAATATGTATGAAAAGTCAGCGTGGGAAAATGAAGAGAAACTGACCTTGGAGGCAAATGGCAACATCTAAAAGTGTCTGCCTTTATCCTACTGGATCATCCCAGGAATCTGCTTTGGTTTCTTCATTTGTTAAGTGGAAATAATGGTGTTATGCTAGAGCTAAAAAGTTTGTGTGTGTGTGTGTGTGTGTGTGTGTGTGTGTGTGTGTGTGTGTGTGTGAGTGAATAAGTCACAGTAGAAGTCCTGGATGTACATAAAGTTTAAAGTGATAACAAGGACATTTGTTTTTTGAGGTGTTAGAGCTCAATTCACCACTTGTTACCTGGAAACCTGATTTTGCTCTCTGGAAGGGAGCAGTTGTTGTTTTAACTGAGATTTGAAATGTGTAATTATGAGACTGTCAGAATTTTTTGTTGCTGCATAGCCATCCAGGATGTGTTAAGAAACGAGGAAAGTACAGAGAGGGGAAGGAACAGCTTTTAGACACCAGAGAATTTTTTCCCCTTTAAAGAGCGTTTTATTTCATTTTGGTTAGTTGATTGTTTGGTTATTTTGGCCATGTTTTAAGCAATTAGGGGAACAAACTTTCTCAGTAGTATTGTAAGCCGCAACTGAAGCTAGCCTTTTTTTTTTCCTTTTTACCTTTTTGGATCCTGCATTTTAAAATCTCAGTCTTGATTTCAGTGATTGTTCTTCTGTGCAGTGGACAGAGCGCTGGATCTCAAGTCAGGAAGACCTGAAATAAAATCCAGACTCAGATACTTAACTAGCTGTGTGACCTTGGGCAAGTCTCTTATCTCTGCCTCAGTTTCTTCACCTGTAAAATAGGGACAATAATAGCACCTACTTCCCAGGGTTGTTGTGAGGATCAAATGAGATAATTGTAAAGGGTTTAGCACAGTGCCTGGCATACAGTGTTATACAAATGTTAGCTACTATTATGTATCAAATATAAATATCTACACATATAAATGTGAATGAGTACCGTAATATGGTTTAGGAAATCTATGTATAACAAATATTTTTCACAAAGCTAGAGTTTTGTGTGTTTTATTTATTGCTAATTTCATGGTATGGTGCATAGAGAGCTGCCTTCAAAGAACCCGGAGGACCTGAGTTCAAAATATATCTTTTATATGGCTGGGTGACCATGGAAAAGAGATTTGCCCCAGGCATTTCTCTGAAACTCTGCATTGCAGAGGAGATGTTGAACTAGTGGAGGGAGTATCCATATCCTGCAGTTCTCCATATTAATGAAATTCCAGGTTTAGCCCCTATCTCCCTCCCTCTCTCTGCTTCTGATATTTTTCTCTCCAGCAGGACCTTTAAGCATTAAAGGCCTAAAGAGAGCAAAAGTTCTCAGTGAACAGCATAGTTGACCTTTGACAAAGATAGACCCTTTGTCTGGGACATTTGATAGCTCCAAGCTGAATTTCCTAGTTTTTCCTCAGCCCCCCCCCCCCCACCCCCGCCAGACAAACATGATTATAACCATATTGCATTGCCTTCCCGTTTCCCTGGGATGGGAAAGATGGGTGCAGGTAGGAAACAGGATGGAGAGACACTGATGTGTCATTTTTTCTCCACTTATTTTCCAAATTCTTGGCACTGGATTTAAATAAAATTCAATTTTTTCCATTTGAAATAGTATCACTTTTAACTTTCTTCCCCAAGGAAAGTACAGTCTGACTAGATTACCACATATAAAGTCTTTATGTATTGTCTGTGTGTCCCCATTACAGAAAAAAAAAACACCACAAAAACAATGAATGCTCTTTCTCCAGGCTTCTGTCCCATTTAAGGCATGAAGTACACAGCAGCTTGTTGAAAACTTTTCTTCTGGTTATCTTGGTCTATTTGTATAAATTGTAAAATTGCTTCTATGAAATGCCTCCAAGACATAAGGGAATAATTTGCATAAGTGACTGAAGTTTTTTGTCTTCAGAGAAGGGAAACTTGAAATGCCCCCTTAATCATTTCCCTTCCTTTCTCCTGTTCCAGTATCCGGCTGCCCTGATGAATCTTGGAGCCATTCTCCATCTCAACGGCAGGCTTCTCAAAGCTGAGGCCAACTACCTGCGGGCCCTCCAGCTGAAACCTGATGATGTCATCACCCAGTCCAACCTCCGCAAACTGTGGAACATCATGGAAAAACAAGGATTAAAGACTTCTAAGACATGACCCAGGAGGCTCGGGATGTCTTCTCTTTTTGATTCTAATCCGACTTAAGAAAAAAAAAACAAACAAAAAACGGAACAGGACTTCCAGGAGGTGGTGTGACAGGAATTCCCAATGGACCTCATGCTTAAGGGCAGTGGTCATTATGGCTTCAGGGAAGATCTAGTCTTGCTTTTGGCACCGCAATTACGCCAAAAAAAAAAAATGGAAATGGCAGGAACCTGATGAAGGATTTAACCGTCATCCATCAAAAACAAATTAAATCGGAGCGCTTAAAGCTGAATATTTTGGTCTCAAAAAAAGAATCTGAGTTAAAATTTTGCTGGTTTTCTATTCAAATTTTGAAAATGAGCTTGTTCCTTCAGCACTCTGAGAGGACATCACAGCATCCATCCATCCAGAGGAAGACAAAACAAATGGTTAAGATAGTAGCTTAAGGTATTTGTAGAGACTATAACTGATGAAAATTGAGATGAAATCCTAACCTATTTGCAGTCTGTCCTATTGCTGCTGTGTCTCTCCTTAGGGCAGGCTGCTTATCAATTTCAGAGGCTTACAAAACCATTTTTTGATATGTTAGGATCTGTCAGACTCTTGCAGTTCCTTCTTGACAAGTGCACATCATATTTTTTATTATTTTGATGTCACTAGCTTCACTCTTCTGAGCAGTGCTTGCTTTGCCTGTCCTAGAAACAATAAGCAATATATAGCTAGTCATGCATCCCCCTGCGGTTGTAACAGGGCGAAAGACATCACGTTATGCATTTTTTTAAAATTTCAGTGGCAAACAAATTATCACCAACTTCCCCCACCCCCCAAAAAAAATTAGATCAGGCAGTGTAATAGGATTGTTATAGTTTCTAAAACTTAATATTCTTAATTTTCAAAACCACTGTATGATTTCCCCAGATGAAATACAATGAAAAGTAAGTAAACAGAATTACCCGTTCAAAATTCAGCCTGAAGCAACAATGTAGTCATAGCAAAATTTACAAGTATTCTAATCACAAACTAACGAGCAGCTATTGGGAGGGGGGTGAGGAATGTGCTTAGTACGTCCCAGAAGAGGTTGCTTTTTAAAAAGGGATTAGACCAAGAGACTTCAGTAATGAGGGCTCCCAGTTGCATAGCTTTTGGGATAGTGGGGTCTAATAGCTGTTTAGTTCTTAACTACATGACCAACAGCAATGCTGTTGCATCTTTTGCAGCTTGGATTTATCCTACCAAGTTATTATTACACTCTCCCTGAATGACTTCATAAAAGTAATTTATTTGGAGCTGCAGTATTGTGGAGCCATAGCCCGTCTTTTTCTAGGTCATTTGCCAAACGCTCTCCTTCGTTCGGAAGCACCATCTTTCATGAGCAAATTTGCCATTTCCTTTAATGACCTGTCGGTGGTTACTTCGGTGCTCACTCCAGAAGAGCTTTGGCTTTTAATGTGAAGTGTGGGAGATCATTGACAGATGCTCCCCACAAGTCGCATTTCTACTTTGATACTACAACTCAACTTGGTAAAACGTCATCCCATTACAAGTACTTCTTGGAGAAAGTACCTGGACAATGCTATATGTATTTATTTATTTATTATTTGACCAGAGTGAAAACAAAATGAAACAATAAAATCTTTTGTTAAGCCAGTTCTATATAAATTAGATTAGTTTTTTTTGTCCTTTGCTTTATCTTTCACATTTTGTTTTTATATAATTACTGCTAAAAGGGAAATGGGACATCCATATAACTTATTGTACATTGTCTCTAAACACCATATTTTTTAAAATTTCTTTCCTTTTTGTTTTTGACTAGGTAGGAGAGCACAGTAAGGGAAATCATTTTAATGTACTCTTCTTGTGGCATTATTTTTTTCTTAAGCTTAGTAAGGCCAAATTGTATGAGCATTTTCTGAATAGGGTTACTATGAGGGCCCTTTCAAAAAAGGTATGTAAATTATCCTGAAAAACATTGAGATAAAATCGTCAAAAAAATAGATGACTATAGTTTCACAGTGTTTTCCTAATGAGGCATGGAAACCCAAGGTAAAACTAAGATGGTGGATAGAAATATATTTTTCTTCTGCCACTGTTTCAAGGCAATTTTTTAAAAAGTGAATTTAATATAAAGATATGAATGAATTCAGTGTTTAACTGTGGTATTTATTTAAAATGGTTATTGAACTTTGGTGGCTTCCTGGTCATAACCCCTCACTGTCTTTTTTTGTTCTTCCTTTCAAATTGTTGGTTCTTAAGAATGTCCATTGATCACCCACTAGAGTCACTCCAAGTTGACATAGCATCTGAGTAGCATCGTGAACTGGATCTGTGTCAAAAGATGTGAGGATATTTAAGAATGTCCCTGATGCTTTCCAGTTACAGGGCTGGGCTCAATAACTAACCAACTTTGGGGGGAAAGAAGTTTAAACATGATCAACAAATATGTGTCTCTGCTCAGGGATTTATGGTGGATTATTGCAGACAGTGCTAAAAATAAATAAAGAGCACAAGACAAGTTTACTAAATTAAAATTTTATTTTTTGAGAAACTGTTATTTGTATAAATTATCAAGATTTGTAGGCTTTCCTTTTGTAGAAATAATTGTTTTATGTGCCAGAGAAGAGAAATTCAATTTTGTTTTCAACAATAAAGCATTGATAACAAATACACTGTGTTGCAAACTTTTTTGTCTATTGTAGCCATGTAATATATATGTTCGTTTTAACATGCCTCATTGAGAAAAGTGCATTGGTCTATTGAAAACTCCTAGTTTAGATTCCTGGCTCTCAGTTTCTTCCCTCTCTGATCCATGTCCTCACAGCAGCCAGAATTGCCTTCCTTAAGCAAAAATTTGACCATGTCTTTCCCCCACTCAAAAACCTTCAGTTGTTACATGTTGCCCTGGGCTAAAATGCAAAATCTTCTGTTTGGCATTTAAAGCCCTTTACAATTTGGCTCTAGCCTATCTTTCCAAACTGATGACATATATTACTGTACTTCATATTATCTGTGTTCCAATCAAACTGGTCTATTTGTTTCTCGTCAGACATGACCTCCCCCTCCCCCTCCCATGTCTCTGCATAGGCTGTCCCCCATTCCTGGAATGCCCCCACTCCCTAACATTCTTCAACTCTGCTTCTTAGAATTTTTAGTTTCCTTCAAGGCTCAGCTGTCTCCTACGGCAAGCCTTTTCTGATCTCTCTGTGTCTTTAAATTAGCACACACAGCCTTATCTATTTATGCATTTTCCTCTTGGTAGGGTAAGAATTTAATATTACCACAAATACTTACATGTTCTTTTGAGTTCTTGTAGTTATTATAGATTCCTTGAGCACGGTTTATTGCCATTCTGCTCAAAGTACCATAATAATTTCTAAAAGGAAATGATATTGGAGTTTTCTGTAGGAGGATTATAGCTGTTAAAGGAGAATGTTAGCTCTTTGAGGATAGGGTCTTTGGGGGGGGGGGGTTGTCTGTCTAAGTACATAGTATATTGTACATAAGAGGTACTTACTGCCAATTGGATAGGTCTTCAATTCAGGAACCAAATAGAGTTTCATTATGATGAAAGACACAAAAATGATACAGCATCCCAATTTTGCTGTGATACTTTGCCCCAATCGTCCATGCCTCCTTCAGCCCCCACAATTTTGTTGAACTAGTGTTTTGGGAAGTGGCTTCAGGATAACCACCTCTGTGCCAGGTCTTCTGTTTTTTGCTATTTTATCAATTGCCATGTTTGTGATCAAGGAATAGAACATTTCACAGTGACCTGGAGGTTGTGTCTACAAAGGGAAGAGCCCCATTTTGTACCAGGGAACTATGGATTGGGGAACACAGAGAGGGAAATTGATGAGGATACTCAGTATCCTGGCTAAGGAAGTAAGAATCGTCTTTTGTGCATACATAGAATCAGATAAAGTTGTTACATGTAGCCACACCTAGATAACTTCCTCTATGGCATATTGATTGGTTAGTTTGTTGGTTGATTGGTTGGTTCTTGTCCTTTGTTCTTAAAGAAGATCAAAGTGACCTCACTATATTGGAGTCAAGGTACAGTGTGTCCAGCTGTGGCTGAACAGACCAATATGAGCTCTGAAGGGTCTACCAAAGGTTGGGTACAGGTGCAGGTAGTCCGTATGAACCTTTGGAGTGGAGATGTTTCTAAATTTGTACATCTGACATTTCTTTTGAGCTACTGCAATTCCACTTTGCTCATAGAGCACAGTGCCTTTTTTGATGTGGGCATGCCATGCTGGGAGCTCCTTTGCTAGTATCTCCCATGACAAACAACATGGGACCAGGAGTCCAAAGGCCGAGTTTGAAATCATAACTCTACAATAAACTTGTAGCTTTTAAGAAGTCACTTTAATTCAGTATGCCTATTTCTTCTACCTATGGTTCTGCCTGGAACCATGTTCTGGAAGGAGCCTTAGAATAAATTGAGAGAGAAGGGAGAAAAGAAAATGAGAGAGAAAAAATGAGAAAGATAGAGGGACAAGAGACCGAGAGAGAGAGAGAGAGAGAGAGAGAGAGAGAGAGAGAGAGAGAGAGAAAGGGTGATGAAGACAGATTAAAAAGAAATAGTGACAGAGTTTTAAATAAAGAGAGCAATGAAGAGATAATGAGATAGAGAGACAAAGTTATAAAGAGAGGGAAAGGAGAGAGAGAAAATTATTAAGCAATATGTGCAAAATACTGCACTGTAGCTAAAGTTACGTATAGAAAAGCTGGAAAGTTTATGCTCTCAAGTGGCTCACATTCTAATAGGAAGAAATAATATATACAAGAAGTTTTGCTGCAATTAAAATGGGAAAACCCGTGATCCTTTGCATCTATAGCAGCAAAGCAGATGGCAATGTATATTTGTCAATGAAATTTCCATTGATCCAATGGAATCTGTTGAACTATTTCACAGTGCCAAGGACTTTCTTTTCCAGGTCTTCAGTAGCTGTGGCTGCTAAGGACACAGGGGATTCAGCACTTGTGGGTACAAATGCCAAGCTCAATGTCCACAGGAACCGATTCTTTTGCATTTGACCCACAACTTATTCAGTCTTTCAAGGCTATTAGCTCCAGATATCAGCGTGAAGACCCCTTTGCACTGACACTTCCTTTTTCTCTTGAGTATCCAAATGGGAAAAGTCAATGTGGTATAGTGATGAGTGGGTAGAGAATTAGTCTTACAGCCAAGAAGATCTGTGTTCAACTCCTGTCTCTGACAGGTTTTGGTTGTATTACCCTGGGCAAGTCATTTCCACACTTAGTTCTCTAGGCTATAAGGCTTAAATTGTAGAAAAAAATGTTGAACTGCATTGGAAGTTGGAGTTTCCCTATACCAATGAAATCAGAGTCCCTTTCCCTATTCTTATTTTAGAGATAAGGAAATTGAGTCTCAGAGAGGTAAATTTACTTATGCAAGGTTACTGGGGTAGTTCAGCATTAGTGCTAAGACATTTACTCAGATCTTCCACTCCAGTGGGGAAGGGAAGCAGAAGAAATAATTAACTGAGTTCTGATCACAAAAGAATTATAGAGTCAGGGCTGAAAAGGCCCCTAAAATTCAACTGGTCCAACTGTCTCATTTTACATATGAGGAAATTTATCTTAATTTGTCCAAGATCACAAGGTAATAAGTGGCATGACCAGGACCCCAAATCTTAAATTTTGCTTCTCAGTGATTGCCTAGTGTGATAAGAATACTCTTCAAAAGCCATTGGGCGAAATTGGGGGAACCTTGTCCTGAGGCAGGGCAGGTCAACACTATTCACAGAGAGTAAGAGCGTGTGGGCAGCTGAATAGGAGCAAGTGATAGAAATAACAGGGCAAAGAGGAGGGAGACATCATGATTTGACACAGGGTCCAGCAAGTCCTGGGAAATCAATCAGTGGCACCAAATAAGAAGGTGGCGGGGGGTGGGGGGCAAATTCAAGGCAAATGAGCTGGAGCAAAGGCAAATTTTTGAGATATGGATACTTGTTCTATTGGAAACTGAGGCAACTGGAGAAGATTTCATGTACTTATTTTCCCTTTACCCACCACTCCTGCCTCCATTTCCTTCTAAGCTCTTGCAAATATCAAAGGCAAATGAGGTGTTAGCTAGAGTCACAAAGGCAAGAGTTCAAATTCAGCTTACTATTTATATCACCTTCTCTTTCAGTTATTTTTCTGTTGTTTCTGACTCTTTGTGACCCCATTTGGGGTTTTCATAGCAGGGATACTAGAGTAGTTTGTCATTTCCTTCTCCAGTTCATTTTACAGATGAGGAAACTGAGGCAAACAGATGGAAGTGACTTGCCCAGGATCACACAGCTAATAAGTGTTTGAGGCCAGATTTAAACTGAGAAAGATGAGTCTTCCTGACTTTGGGCCTGACACTCTTTCCACTGTGCCACTCAGCTGCTCCTCTTGTGACCCTCAGCTAATCACTTAGGTTAGGGTTAGGGCTTGCCTCATTTTCCTCAACTGTAAAATGGGGGTAATAATAGCACCTACTTCGAGGGATGGTTGTGAGGATCAAATGAGATCAAATGTTTAAAATACTTAGCACAGTGCTTGGCATGGAATAAGCATTAGATAGATACTTAGCACAGTGCTTGGCACATAGTAGGCATTAGATAAATACTTAGCACAATGCTTGGCACATAGTAGGCATTACATAAATACTTAGCACAGTGCTTGGCACATAGTAGGCATTAGATAAATACTTGGCACAATGCTTGGCATGGAATAAGCATTAGATACTTAGCACAGTGCTTGGCACATAGTAGGCATTACATAAATACTTATTCCCTTTTCCTTCAAAAGAGATCGTATAATATGTGAAAATTCTTAGCTGTATCAGTGTAAGTCAGTATTATGTTTTGCTATATAAAGTGAATGCTTAATCTAAAAACTCAGGATCTGGACAAGAATAGCAGTATATTTTTAACTTTGTAAACTTGCCATGTTTAATGTCAAGAAAAATATATTTGTCCATCATAAACTCTGACGCTTGTAACAAAAGCAATGTCTCTTAGTACTTCTCCAATGTATTAGAATTCATTTTACATTGCATAATCTGTAAAGATAAGAAATCCCAGGAAAATCTTGACTTTAATTTACATAATGGAGTTATGGGAAGTATTATATAAAATCATTATATAGTCCAAAAAATATCTATGGTTTTGGGGCAGCATGGAATAATGGAAAGAACATCATCTCCAGAGTCAAATGACAGGGGCCTCTAATAAGAGCTTTTCAACACTGAGAAAATCACTTTACTGGCCCTCTGTCTCCTCATGTGTAAAACGAGCCTATATTTGTCTTTGGAATATGTATTTGTGCTTACATTTTAATATAGAGATAGCATGGTGTACTGAATGAGGAAGATTGGGATTCAAGTCCCACTTCTGATTCATGCATGCTACTGGTGTGACCCTGGACAATCATTTAACTTCTAAGAGCTGTAGGCAACTCTAAGACTCCAAGTTTAATAGAAGGAACTGCCCTGCATTGGTGGAATGGATTTCCTACCTAAGAGCTACTTGTTCCAATGAAATTACAGGCCTAATACTAATTCATATCTATTTATATCTATATCTATGTCTATGTCTATGTCTACATCTACATCTTTATCTATATCTATATCCATATGTCTACATCTACATCTTTATCTTTATCTATATCCATACCCATATCCATATCCATATCCATATCCACACCTCTACCTCTACCTCTGTCTCTGTCTCTGTCTCTATCTCTTTCTCTATATCTATCTATCTATCTCTCTATCTATCTATTGATCTAACTACCTGTCTGTGTCTATCTACTTGCCTACATATACAATATTGTATATATTGTACATATATACGTATTTATGTGAAATATTATTTATGCACATTGTATACACATGAATGTATGTATATCCACATGTGTTTATGTATAGCTGTATACACATACATATACGCATACATACTTCCATATATACATATAAATACATATACATGTGTGTATGTATGAGTGTGTGTGCACTCATGCAGTATAAGAATTTCTTTCAATTATCAGACTTTGACAGAGTAGGATTGGTAAAAAAGAGGGGACCAGAATATTTAGTTTCCAACTTTTTCTTCCCCCTCTCAATGAATATTCTGCATATTTCCCCAAGGTGATGAACTTTGGAGGAGTGAGACTAGTGGATAACAAAAAGAGGAGAAGAGAGTGTGTGATTTCCATTCCCTATTCACACACCAGGTCACCTACCTGCCACTAGACATTCCAGTATTTAAAGGTCATAGAATCAGATCATTGTTTTAGAACTAGAATGGACTTTGGGAACCACACAGGCCAACTCTTTCATTTTATGGATGAGAAAACTGAGACCCAGACAGGTGACTGCCACATTCAATGTCTAACAGGTAGGAAATGGTAGAGCTGCCTTTCTGAAATCTTACACTGGGTGTTCCATAGACACCTCAAACATGTCTAGAACACAACTTGTTATCTTTCTCCTCATACTCTCCCCTCTTCCCTCTTTCCCTGTTATTGTCAAGCACACACCATCTTCTCTGTCTTCCAGGTTTACAACCAAGAGTTGATTGAATGGTTCAGTGGTTAGAGCCCAGGATTTGAAGTCAGGAAGGCCTAAGCTTAATTTTGCCCAGATACTTTTTAGCTAATTGAGCAAGTCACTCTCAGTCTGTTTTTTATCTGTAAAATGGGTATAATCACAGCACCTACTTCACAGGGTTGTTGAGCTCAAATGAGGTAACAAATGTAAAGTGCCCTGCTAACCTTAAAGCACTATGTAAGTGCTAATTATAATAATGGTAACAATTATTATTTTTTCATTCACTCCCTGTGTCTAATCCATTGACAAATCTTGTCATTTTCACCTTCAGTATATCTCTTGAATATATCTTCTCACTATACACAAAATGCTACCCTGGTTCAGCCTCCCATAGGCAGCCAACTGAACTATGGCAATAGCCTTCTTATTGGTTTCACTGCTTTAAGTCACTCTGCATTCCAGTCCTTCCTACCCTCAGCTGCCAGAGGTATCTTCTTAAAGCCCGGCTAGGTCTGACCATTTCACCCTATTCCTCAAAAAACTCCAATGGTTCCCTGTTATTTCAAATATAAAGTCTCTGTTTGGCTAAGCCTCTTCCTTACTTGGTCTTTTCCTGTCTTTCCAGCCTTTTTTTATCCCTCGCTCTTTTTCGCATCCTATATGACCCAGCTATACTGGCACACGTCTGCATCTTTGCACTGGCTAAGCCTCTGTGCCTGGAATCTCTTCCCTTCCACCTTTTACTTCCCCTGATTTTCTTCAAATTCAGTTCAAATCCCACCTTGTACAATGGGTTCTTTTCTTTCTCCCAATAAATGCTTATTCCTTCTTTCTTTCCTCCTCTGGGATTACCATCCATATACTTTGAATATGCATATTTCTAGTTATTTACACATCTTCTCTCCCATTAGACTATAAGCTCCCTGAGGGAAAGAGCTGTTTTTTTTTTAAACTTCCCTTGCCTTGAATTCCCAGAGGTTAGCACAGCATCTCGCATCTAGGACACATCAACAAATGCTTGTTGACTGACTGACAGCCAAGATTTGAACCTAGGTGCTCTGACTTTTAATACTTAAGCTCCTTGAGGCAGCAGGTATGATTTTCAATTTGTTTTCATATCCTCGGTGCCCTCTATGATGCCTGGCGCATAGCAGTCTCTTAACAAATGCTTGTTGAATTAAATTCAATTGTAGCAGACATGGTTCCCCTTGGGCAAAGCTCTTTTCTTGTATCACAATACAAGTGGTAACTGTTTGCTACTCTTTTCTTCCCATTAAGAGAAAAAAAAATGCTCCAAGATTCCCTGACCACGACCACAAGGGCATGTTGCTGCCTCTAAGAGTAAAGCAGAATAAAAGAGACTGGATTCATAATAAGAATGGATAAGGGTGATTCACTTGGCCTATATTACCAATCACTTTCTTTAAATCATCATTATTTGTCAGTAGGCCCACATGTGAAATAACAATAATTCAGTTAGGCCGGATGACAAAGCTTGCATACTAGCTACAGATACAATATAATAATCATGGCCCATTACCTATTGAATATCTTGGGCTTGTCATCACAATTCATCTTTCCTCACCTTCCCTCCACTCCAGAAAATTTAATAGTATATTTTCTATAAATATTAACTTTAAAATTCCATGAATGAATTAAATATGTTCATATATAAATTGTTTTTCAAATTTTAAAGTGCTACATGCAAATATAAATGCTTATTATTACTATCGTTATTAGCTTGTTCTCATCTCTCTCAATGAAGTTTCATTCCACTACAAATGATCTTGGAATAAGTCACTTTTCCGCTATTGTTGCCTAATATTTAATGATCTACACACTCTTGAACAGGTGGATAAGATAACTACATCTAGTAATTGAAAGTATTAGGGTTTAAGCTCACTCTTCCCTGGATCGATATGCTAAGGTGCCATTCATCCTAGGCGCTTCTTTGTCCCGTTTATCTCTTGGGCTACTGCTCCTTCTCCACATGCCACCTGTTGCCTCCTCCAACAAAACACCCTCTCTCACTCTCCCCAGAACTTCCCCCTCTAATATAGATGCTTTCATGCATATAATAACATTATCTATGTTATTTATTGCTTGACCATGGTAGAGGCAGAGTTGAGCTCCCCCTTCAGAGTCAATGCAAGAAACATTTATTGAGTGCCTATTATGTGCAATGAACTGGGAATACAGAAACTAACCCCTGACCTCAAGGGCCTTACTTTTAGTAGGCAGATACAATATATGTACATCTAAATAAGGATAAGAATTAGATCAGCTATCCCTATAGGTCACCAATATGATCTGTCACTGAACACCAATGTCATTCCATTGACATTGGGAACTCCTGCATGAGGCAACTTCTTCTACAAATGCACGTCTGCATCTGCGATATATAATCTTAGAGTTGCCCAGACCAGGGGTGGTTGTTGTTCAGCTGTTTAGTCGTTTCAGTCATGTCCAACTCTCCAGGACTCCATTTGGGGTTTTCTTGGCAAAGATATTGGAATGATTTGTCATTTTTTTCTCCAGCTCATTTTACAGATGAGGAAACTGAGGCAAACAGGGTTAAGTGATTTGCCCAGGATCACACAGCTAGTAAGTATCTGAAGCTGGATTTGAACTCATGAAGATGAGTCTTTCTGATTCCAAACCCAGTGCTCTATTTGCCTAACTATGCCAAACTCAAATAGAAAAAGGGCCACAAAACCCAGATCAAAGGATCCCTGCAGGCAACATATTGACCTGGAAAATCACATTATAACATCATCTATGGTCTATTGCATTTTCATTTATTTTGTTAAATATTTCCCAATTACATTTTAATCTAGTTCCTGCAGACATGTCACCCAGACATTTCTGGTCTAAAGCACTAAGAAGTTAAATGATTTGCCCAGGGTCATGTAAGAAAATGTGTCTGAGGCAAGACTTGAACCCAGGACTTCTTGACTCTGAAGGCTAGCTCTCTATCCACTGTGTCAAACTATCTCTCCTGTGTACACAGCTAAGTAAATAGAAATTGATAGGAAATGCAAAGTATCTACAAAGCCACATGAATTAACCCCAAGTGGGAGAGAATTTGAATAAATGTGAGTTTAGGAAGGGAGAATGGGTTGAATCTTAATACAGGTTGTGCCATTTGAGGCAGGCCTATTGTAGGAAGCCAGTGTACTTACTCCAAACACATACTGGTGAAGATCTAACTCAGATTAATGAAGTAGCCCCAGACCCCTGAGCAGAGATGTTCAGGGTGGTTATATTTGCATTGTGGAAAAAAAAAGCTTAAGCAAAAACATAATTTAAGCTTATTGCCATTATGTCTGAGTTTGAACAACAAAAGAGATTCATATATACCCAAGACTTTCCATCCTTTCTGTGTATTTTTGGGTGGTCTTGCTGCAGGATATAATCAGGGAGGCCTTTGTGTCTGCCTTCATTCCATCTGCTATTTCCCCACAAATTGGAGCTTTATTTTTTTTGTATAGAAATCAGAGATGTATTCCCCCCCTTGAACACAGCTTAGTTTTTATGTTCCTTGATAATTTTAAATTGCTGTGAATTTTATGTTCTTGGTTTTCCCAATATGGTCCCTAGATCCTTTTTGGTCTCTGATGTTATTTAATAGCTTCTCACCAAAGGGGAAAAGAGGAGAAATTGATAGCAAGGAAACCATGGGAGGGAAAAAAAGGAAAAGTAACAAATACATAAAGTCAGGTCTGCTTAAATTAAATCACCAAGGGAATTTTTTACAGTTAGGGGAAAAAAATTGCAAATGATGCTTAGGAAAGTGATGACTACAGACCAACAAGGGTCCATTGTGATACGGAGAAAGGATATCCAGGTTGGAAGGAAAAGAGAAAGAGACACAGGGGACATAGTGTTATTTACCAGCAGTTTTGGTGAAAAGTTTGGCCAACAGTGGTGGAAATTATTGACTAGACCATAGATTAAAAACTAGGTTAATGTATAGAACACAGATTTAAAGCTTTAAAAGAGACCTAAGAGATCATCTACTCCAATCTGTTTTTTTAAATTTATTTTTATTGATATCTTTTGTTTTTACATCACCTTCACTTCCAAACACATCCTTCTCTGGTCACTACCCAGCAAGCCATTCCTTGTAATGTGGGATATTAGAAAAAATTTAAAAGACTGCTTAAATAGCCACTCCAACAAATAGGACACAACATTCAATGTTCCACACCCATAGTCCCACACATTTGCAAAAAAGTTGAGGGGGAGGGGATATAATTTCTCATCTTTTCAAAGACAGTCAGGCATAACTGCCCATTCCTTTTGTCATTATAGTAATTTCTTTTTCTATTTTTTGTTATTTTCTCTATTGTTTTCTTGGTTTTATCTACTTTACTCTGCATCAGTTCATTTAAATGATTCTAACTTCTCAATTTTTTTCATTTTCATCATTTTTATGCCATAGTAATAGTCCATTACATTCATGTAAAATAATACATATTTCCCAATCAGTGGGAGTATACTTTGTTTTTAGATTTTTTTTTCTACTACAAAATGTGATGTTATAAATGTTTGTGTACATGGGAACCTTCCTTCTGTTTTTGATTTCCTTTGGGTACATCCCTAGCAATGGCATCTCTGGGTCAAAGGCTATGGGCATGTTAGTTCTTTTCTTTTACATAATTTCCAATGCTTTCTAGAATGGCTAAAGCCTTTTCCTGCTCCATAACAGTGTGCATTAGCATGCCCGTCTTCCCACTACCCTTTCAACATTGACTATTCCAATATTTTGTCTTCTTGGTCAATTTTCTGGAAAAGAGGTTAAAACCCCAGGGTTGTTTTCATTTGCACATCTTTTATCATTAGAGATTTGGATCAATCTTTCATTTGGCTGTTAATTATTTGCAATTTTTCTTTTGAGAACTGTTTATTCATATCTTTGAATGCTAATCCTTTGGAAAATGGCTCTGTCAACCCTCCCTCCTCCAACCCAACTGAGACCCGAGGAGTCAGGAGTCAAGTGCCTTTCCCAAGAAATACAGGTAGTAAGCAGCAGAACCAGGAGACAACACTACCACTGCCTCATGTTGGAAAGATGAGCAAGTTTTGGTGATTGTAAGGAAAAAAAATACAGACATCAATTCTAGAGCCATTTGGATGTGAATCAGATCTAGGTGATTAGCAATAATGAAAATACTAATAGACATTTATAAAATAGCATTCTAACGCTTGAAAACATTTTTCATACTTTATCGCACTTAATTCTTATAACAACTCCAATACCTAACAGGTAATACAAACATTATTATTTCAATTTTATAATTGAGGAAACTGAGTTTCAGAATAGCTGAAATGAGTCACCTGGGGTTGTAATATTAATATTGTCACAGGTTTTGACTGACTGTAATTAATTCATTATGTGATCTTAGGCAGATCAGTCCTTTTCTCTTTGATTCAGTTTCCTGTTCTGTAAATTAGATTATCTCTAATATCTCTACCAACTCTATAACCTTATAAGCCTACAGAAGCTTAGAAAATGTTAAGTTGGATTTAGGGTATAAAGGTTGCTCTTTTTTGTAAGAATATGTTTTGTTTTCATCAAGACTCATATCACCTAAATCAGTACTAAGCAATCATCCATTCCCTTGTTGAAAAATTAAAAAGCATTTTCATAAGGAGAGCCTGAAGCACTCATATATTTCAGACAAATAACTTAGGGATTCTAGAAAATAATTTTGTGAACATCTTTAGCCCCTCTTCCTTTTCTAACCCTGAAGACAAATCGCACAACCACAGAGACCTTTATTTCCCTCAGTTATCTCTTTGTGTAGCCAGGAATTATAACAACAAGGGTCTCCAAAATACATTGCATTAGGTGGAAATCAGTGCATTGTAATTTGCTTCAAAAAATAATTATAAGTAGTTACAAAAACTTCGAAGTGTTTTTCCCAGCCAGATACATCTTGTAGGGCATGTTAAGTGGAATCCATTTTCTCCTCTGAAAATAGAAAAGGAGGGAGGGAAAGGAATTTTCTCTGGCTTTCATGCATATCCTATTTATAAGCTCATAAAGCAAACAGTAACATTATTGACTCTCATATCGATTGACTTCTTGATGGCACTGACATCAACTTATTAGACTTTCTCAGACTCTATTAATAATCTTTTATTCTGTCTCTAAATTTTCTAGAACCACTGCAACTGAGGACAGCCACACAAGTGTAATTGATTTTTCTGGTGAACGGAAAAATAAGTCTTAAAGGCCATTAATGGTAATGTTTCTACCCCCTCTAATTACTTCAGGATCTGTTAAAGTGCTTATAGAAACGCCAGCTTTAATTTATTCCTGTTGTGCTGTCTTGACTGGGAGATTGTTGATCCTGTTGCTTTTTGTCAGTTTCCATATGAAATACACCAACATTCTCCACATGTCCTTGATCCTTTACCAAGTTGACAATCTAGGTAATTCTCCACACTGGCATACTGTCTCTCAGTACCTTATTGATGCTAGTTCATGCCCACTACTACTAGCCTCAAGGACATGCACTCCACTGAAGCTACATAAAGGCTCAAAGTGACAATATCTCACATTTCTAAGGCTTTTTAAGGTTTGCAAACACTTTCCTCACAGTCACCTGGGCAAGGCACAGAAAGTCTGTGGATGTTACTTTTATCAGTTATTCCCATCTCACCAATGAGGGAAACTGAGGCTCAGAATGATGAAATCACTATAGCTAGTGAGTTAGCAGATTCTTTTGATTCCCCCTCCAAAATTCTTTCCACTATGGCATGAATAAATTAGAAAGAAAAAAAATATATTTTCTGAATTTTGTCAGAATGGTTCTGATGGTATACCACTCTGCTATAAGAAATGATGAGCACAATGATCTTAGAAAGTCAGGGAAAGACTTGCGGGAAAGGATGAAAAGCAGAGTGAAGAGAACCAAGAGAACGTTGTATACAGTAGCAGCAATATTGTTTTAAGAATGACTTGGAGAGATTAAGTCATTTTAACTATTATAAATACACAATTTAAAATAAAGGGCATATGAAGAAAGACCCTATCTGTATCCAGAGAAAGAAGTGATAAATAGAATATGCATAGAATCATTTTACGTGTGTGTGCGCGTGTGTGTGTGCGTGCGTGCGTGCGTGTGTGTGTGTGTGTGTGTGTGTGTGTGTGTAATGGTAGTCATCTCCAGGGTGAGGGAAGGATAAAAAAAGAAAAAAAAAGAAATTTACATGATAACTTTGTTGTATATTTGGAGGAAATAGCAAGTTGTACATGGTAGATTTGCAATTTTGTGTGTAATCACCTTTTTTTATTATTATTGTACTGTTGTAGAAACACTTGTTTTGTTTCATGAGTTAAAAATAAAATAACTTTGAAAAAAAATTACTAATCAGAAGCACATAATTAGTAGGGTCTAGGTGCTACAGTTTAGGAAGGACATCAATAAACTGGAGAACATTCAGAGAAGGGTAAGCAGGATAAGGCTTAGTAAAGGGTGTCAAGTCTATGCCATAGAAAGATTCAGTTTAAGTAAGGAAGGAAAGAAACAATTATATATATATATTATATGTATATTGTATATTTATTATAACTATTCATTAAGTACTTATTATGTGACAGACAATGTGCTTTGTGTTTTATAAATATCATCTAGCTTAGTCCTTGTAATAACCCTTGGAGGTAGGTGCTGCTAGTACTACCCCCATTTTATAGTTAAGGAAACCGAGGCAAACAAAGGTTATGTTACTTGCCTAGGATCACACAGCTAGTGTCTGAGGCTAGATTTGAATTGAGGTCTTCTTGGCTGTAGGCCTAGAGATCTCTCTACCCACTGTTCTAGCTTGCTGCCTGGAGGTAGTTAGCCTGAAGAAGGAAAGATTTAGAGGACACATGAGAAGTGTGTTCCAGTATTTGAAAGATTGTTATGAGCAGCTAGATGGCACAGTAAATAAAGCCCCAGGTCTGGAGTCAGGAAGACCTGAGTTCAAATCTGGCTTCAAACACTTAGTAGCTGTGTGATCCTGGACAAGTTTCCTAACCTTGTTTGCCTCAGTTTCCTCATCTATAAAATAAGCTGGAGAAGAAAATGGCAAACCAGTCCAGTTTTGTCAAGAAAATCCCAAATGGGGTCCGAGACAGTCATACATGACTGAAATGACTGAATATGTGGAAGAGACATTACTTTCTCTGCATGGCCCAAGAGGGAAGAACCAGGAAATAGATGAAATCGCAAAGGCACATTTCAGCTGGTTGGTAGAAAATACTGCCTAATGAACACAGTCATCCAAAAATGTCAATGCCTTCCTTGGGAAGAAGTGAGTTCTCCCCCTTTGGAGGTCTTCAAGAATAACCACTTGTTGAGCAGAGGCATGCTTGATACGGGGGTTGATTAGATACATGACGTGAATGAATAAGAAGAGTTAAAGATAAAAATGAAGATTTTTTTGAGTACCAAATTAGGTGAATATCCCCCCCCCCAAAAAAAAAGTAAAGGAGGAGTAGAGGACTGGGACACACTCAGTCTGGGATATTTTGAGTTTGAAGTGCTATTGGAACATCTTGTGATGAATGAAAAACCTAAGAGACAGAGTTTCTGGGTAATTAATATTTGATTTATTAAATAGGCTAGCAAATACTCAGTAAATTGATGGTCAGCGGTTTTTCTTGCTAACCAAAGACAAAGATGTGGAGAGCCTGAAAGCCTTATTTTTTTTTTGAAAGGCAATGCCCCTGACAAGTGGAAATCAGCGCTAGTTGGTGGACATTTAAAGAGAAGGTGAGCTGGAAGTCTTCAGCTTCTGCTGAATATGTGGCTTGATCATGAGACTCTGCCACCTCCAGCAATCTGGACAAAGGAATCCATCTTGACCCAGATGACTCTGGTTGGTTTTCTCTTTCATGAACTGGGTCATCCCAAACTTCAGTGGAGGGTTGCAAGGACAGGACTGTTCTCCTTGGGGCAATAACTCACCTAGATTAGATTCTGTTTACACTTTAAATAGAAGTATAGTCTCCTATTTGGGTGAGGTCCCACCCAAGATCTAGAAGCATCTTCTCCATGGGTTAGAGAACATCTCATCCATCAGCCATGTCCTTCAGAGACTAATGGAGTGGCCTACAGGGGCTGGTCTCTAAATGAGGAAATAAAGGAGAAAAAGCCTTAATTCTAATTTAATAATTGGTTCCTAATATAATAGCAAAATAATAATTTCTTTCCGTCTAGGTAAATATTCAATAGAAGACATAGTTTGGCTAAAAGTCAGAACTATGTGTATATACTTTATACAATGATAAATTTAGAGCTGGGGACCTTAGAGTTCATCATCTCCAACTCCTTTACTTTAGAGATAATGAAACTGAGGCACAGAGAAGTTGAAGGATTGCCCATCATCACACATCTAGTAAATATCTGAGGCAGGCTTTAAACTCAGGTCTTCCTCCATCTATACACAGAACTCTAACAATTGTACCACTTAGATGTCAGTGTGGGAGTCATCTCAGTGGAAGTGGACATTGAAACAGCTAGTGAGTTTAGGGAGAAAGTATAGACAGAGAAGAGAAGAAGTCTGAGTTGAGACTATTGGAGAACAGTTAGACTTTAAAGTTGGGAGAAGATGATGAAGAAGAATCAGACGAGGAGACTGGGCATTCCTAGGATTCCCAGAAGAATCAGTCCCAGGAGAACCTGGATAATGTATGGTTTCCAAAGCCAAATGGAAAGAGAATATCCAATACTAGGGAGAAGTCAACAGCATCAACAGAGGTCAATAAAGATGAAAGCTATTATTCAAAAGATGTTTGGGTTTTGCAATGAGGGGACCAGTGACCTTAGACCACGATCAATGGTGTTGTATGTGGGCAAACCAGATTGCAAGGAAATAAGATGAGAGTGGGCACTGAGATAGCAGAGGTGAGTGTTGATAACCTTTTGAATGAGTTTAACAATGAATGGAGGAGAGAGAGAGGATAGAATCTAAACGGGGTAGAAGAGTTCAAGGAAAACCTTTTTTTAGGATTGGAGAAACCCGAGAGCATTTGTAGGCAGATGAGAACAAGCCAGCAGAAATGGAAAAGAAAAAGGAAAAGACATGAAAGAGAGGGAATGATTACTGACAGGAGGTAAGTGAGTCGGGGCTCAGGGACCTGGGTAACCTGTCATATGGAGATCATTTGAGGAGACTGGGAATGCATGCATAATCTGGAGAAGAGAAGGCAAGAGAGAAACAATAGCTGCTTTCCAGTGTTTGAAGGTTGTCTGGTGAAAGAGGGTTTAAATTCATTCTTCATACTTACAAATGAGAGAATTAGGATAAATGAGTAGGACTTTCATGGTGGTCGATTTAGACCCAACATAAGGAAGAAGGTACTAGTAATTAGAGCTGCCTCAAGATGGAATGGATTTCTATATGAGGTATTGATTTCCCAGTCACTGGATTGATTTAGGTAAAAGACTGAACAACTCCACTGTTCACCTACCCATCAATGAATCAGTTGGCATTTATTGAATGTTCACTTTGTGCTAGAAATTTTGCTAAGTACAGTCCTTACCCTCAAGGAGCATAGATTCTAGTACAACATACAATAGATACATCCATTAATTGGGGGAAAATAAAATATTGTTAAAATAGATATGTCCATAAGGATACAGAAAATTTAAAAAAATTGGGTGGGGAGGAGTTACTAAAATCTGGGGGATCATGAAAGGTCTTATGTAGATTATAGCAGATACATTATTAAGTGGGGGAGGGGAGGTTTGGACTGGATATTCTTCAAGATTCTTTGCCTCTTTCATCTTTCATTATGATCTTGCTGATAGCGATCACAACTGGGTAGGTGTGACTGACCTGTTAGTGATTCGTTAAATCAAACAAATTTTAAAAAATCATCAGGTAACTGATTTATGCAGCACTGAGACATCAATAATCCATAATTATATGGCAGGATCGTAGATTAAGAGCTGGAAGAAAGCTCAGCAGCCACTTAGTACAATCCCTTCATTTCATAAATAGGGAAACTGAGGCCCAGGGAGGTTAAATAACCTGTCCAGTGTTACATAGGAAGATGATTACCCTTTTATTTCCTAAAGATGCTGCTTATAAAACCTGTCATTTGCAACAAGAGTCTCACAACAATTATGCCTTCCAAATCATGGTTTCAACATATTCTGGGTTAGCGTAAGAAATTCAATAGGAATTTTGTTGGGGGGGGGGAGTTCTGTGGAAGCCACAGACAACATAGAAAAAGTTTAGAAACTCAGAAATGCATTAAATCCTATGTATAGTATTGTATCATATCAACATGTTTTATCTTTTAATACCATAATAATTCAGACTTCTTCTCTGTTATGAAGGGAATTCCAAAAAATTTTACATAGATTTTCCAGATCACGGGGGTGCTGTGCCTAAGAACCCCACAACGTAGAAGGGATAGTTCTAGTACCAATTCTGTGCTCCAAGGGAGCTCTCATTTCTTTCTCCTCCATGTTCTTCTGGGTTTTCCTTGCTGCTGCTGCTACTGCGGTTTCCCAAATGGCTATACACTGGTGCCTCTGAAAATATTTCTTCTACACTTGGTGAGTGAAACTGGACCACTTCAGGTCCCCAAACACAAAAGGAACATAATTGAATTTTTCTGTACAATGCTGCAGTATCTGAAGAGTAAGTGGGGAAAAAATGTAGCCAATGACCTGGAGGTTATACAGGCAAATAAAATTTCACGCTAACCAGTGCTCTTATTATGCCCAGTTTCTTGTTTGAAGATTGAGTGTAGGCAGCAGGGTGAGTTAAAATAATAATAATAATAATAATAATAATAATAATAAAACTTTGAAGTTTAGATTTTTTAAGGAGGAGAGAAGGAAGCTAGTGTCCTCAGAATTTCATGATTCAGCATAGTTCCCTGAGAAAAGAATATGGAACTCACTTTCTTGAATTTAATTGAGTTCAGTTCAACCAGACCTGATTTAACACCTGTGATTTGCAAAGAACTATGCTTGTGGCTGGGGATGTAAAAACAAAATATTCAACCCTTAAGGAGCTTCCATCTAGGTGGGGGTTTGCAGGGGTGGTGGTGAGGTGCAACATACTGAAACAGAAACATAAAAGACACGCAAGCAGATGCTAGACGTAGGAAGTTGTTACAACTACATCAATAACTTTCTTCATTCTAAACCATTTTTTCATCACTCAGGAACTGGGCCTGTGATTTCATTGGTCTAAAAGGGTACTTCTAAGTGAGGAAATTCCTCTACCCATCAGGTTTGGCCCCTTATCTCTAATTTGTAGTCTTGGACACCATAAATTAGAGAGTTGCTTACAACAGGGATTCTCAAAGTTTTGGGACTCAGGACCCATTTTCACTCTTAAAAATTTACTAAGCATCCCCCAAAGAGCTTATGTGGGCTATATCTATTGGTATTTACCATATTAAAAATTAAAATATCTCACTATTATGATGAAGATAGTGTTGACCTCATGAAGAACCCAAAAGGGTGTCTGAGACTCCCAGGATGACCCTTTGAAAACCTCTATATTAGAGAACTTAGAGGGTAAACGGCACCCCCCAAAAAAAAACAAAAGAAAACAAACAAAAACAATTTTTCCCTGGGATCATATAAACCTTCTGTGGACCTTAGAGATTTAAGAGTTACCTAGAACACTGAGAGAATGTCACTTACCTAGAGTCACGCAGCTTGTATGGGTCACAGGCCCTATGTATACCCATTTCCTCCTACCTTCAAAGAGAGCCTCTCAGCATGCTGCCAGTATACGAAGATGAGTAGATAGAAAATATACACAAAATAAAGCTGAAATAATTATGGTGGTGGTTTTGGGGAAACTCCTGATAAAATAGAATTTATAGACTTTAGTTTAAAAAGTAACTATTGTCAAGTGTTCTATCAAAAGATTCTAAGGCAGATGTGCAGAATTAGCCTTTACCTAACTGAACCAGAGTCTTTCTTTATGAGGGAAGCATTTAGCTCTTCATCCTATTGATTTCTTCATGTCATCGGAGGTTATACCACTGTAGTGGGGGTAAATTCTTGAACACTTCCCATGGAACTGGGCCCTTGCTCCGATCCCTTCTAGACAACATGTTCTCTGGCCTTTTGCTAAACAATGTAAATGACATGGCATCTCCCAATGGGGAGTTACACCGACTAAGATTGTATCCAAAATGATTGGTGACTGAAACAAGAGTAAATGCCCATTGAGTAGGACGTAGGGGGCATGGAGAAGAGCCTGATTTGTCTTTCTCTCCTAACCTGGTACATATCTAGCATGTGCCCTATGGTAAATGTTCCAATGTCTTGAGATCACTGAGGACTTTAACATCTATATATCATAATGTTAATGTTAATGTTGGTAATACCAACTAAATAATGTTAATAATACCAACCATAATGTTAATAATACCAACTGAAAGAGAAACAAATAGAATTTCAGAATTTTTTAAAGCAATAAAAATGGAAGGGTTATCACAGTCTAGTTCCCTATTTGAATGGAGAAATATTCAATTAATCAACTATTTCTTCATATCCTTTTCTAAGTGATTAGCTTTCTCTCCCTTTAATCTCTTCCTATATTCCTTCCTTCCTTCCTCCATATGTCTCTCTGTTTCCTGCCCACATTCACATATAGACACACATGCTGATTTGGAAGGACTTCCTCAGCTAAATATAAACCTCAATATATTTCGAGCCTGAAGGAGGAAATCAACATGAGGGATTTGTTACCATTGGAAATCATCTGATTAACCATGCTAATAATAAGTATAGGGTCAAAAAAGGAAAAATTAGATGATTTGTAACAGAACATTCATTCAATAACTAAATTAAATGCAGCCAAACAAGGACCAAAAAGACAAACAGTACCCAGGTGTAGGTAGCTGTGACAACTACATCAATAACTCTTCTTTCATTCTAAACTAATTTTCAGTCAGACTTCTAGTAAGTTACTGAATTAACCCTTTATGAATGATTTTTTTTTCCCAAAGACCCATCACAGTTTGGAGAGAGGAGAGACTAGAAGCATGTAATTCTGCTATTAAAAAGCTGAACTTGTATGATCTGAAGCACAGGGAAGAAAGTAGAACAAGGATAATAATTTATGCAATAACAACATTATAAAGAAAGACATTTTTGACATTTAAGGACCTTGTTCAATGTAGTGATCAAGTTAGATTCAAGGGGACTAGTAGATGCACCCATCTCCTGACAGACAGGTGATGGACTGAAGATGCAGATAGATGCATGTATCTGTGGACAAGAGTAATGCTGAGATTTGTTTTGCTTGACTATGGATATTTGTTTCATGGGTTTTGTTTTTCTCCCTTCCTCTCTCCCTCCCTCCGTTCCTTCCTTTCTTCATCCCTCCCTTCTTCCCTCCCTCTCTTCTTCCCTTTCTTTCCCTTTTCCCCTCCCACTTCCTTCCCTCCTTCCTTCCCTTCCCTTTCCATCCCTTCTCTTCCCTCCCCTTCCCTTTCATCCCTCCCTTACTTTCATCCTTCCTTCCTTCCTTCCTGCCTTCTTTCTTTCTCTCCTTCCTTTCTGCCTTCTTTCCTTCTCCCCTTTATTCTCCCCTTCCTTCCTTTCTGCTTTCCTCATTTCCTTCCTTCTGAGGAGGGAGCTGAAAATGGGAGAAGATGAATGCTTGTCAATTGAAATAAAGTAAATTTAAATTTTCAAAAAGGAATATTTAAATGAAACAAAAATCATGTCATATAAGAATTAGCAATGTTGTTAATTTTTAATATAAGATTAGCCACTGAATACTAATAATGATGGCTAACATTTATATAGTGCTTTATGGAAGCTATTTTATTTGACCTTCACAACAACCTTATGAAGGTGGTATCATCCCCATTTTACAGATAAGAACAGCAATGTTGAGAGAAGCTAAGTGATTTGTTCTGGGTCACAAAGTTCAAAAGTGTTTAAGGCAGAATATAAACCTAGGTCTTCCTGGTTCCCAGTTCGTCATTCTATCCACTGTGCCACATAGAAAGTTTCCCATGGTGTTTTCTAGCCTTATTTTGATACTCTACTAGAAATGCAATATTCAAATGAGTCAGGGATAGAGTGGCAATCCTGTGCAACACTTTTTCTCTGAAGTAGCTCTTTTTTACGATTAACCTCTTCATATAATGGGTGAAACATATGAAAGATAACTGATCAAGGAACTTTGGCATTGATGCAATGGATTTTTGCAATTTATCATGACAGAAAAACACCCCTTCACCATCCCACCTGCAATCTATTACCTCAGAAGAGTTATTTTTCACATCTTCTATCTTGCAACCTTATTCAGTCATGCTACATTTATACAAATAGTTTTTGATGTCTCTAACTGCAGTTTTAATGCTGATTGATGGCGACCAACAGTATTATCCAACCTACCAAGAGCCTGTCTCTGGAGGAGGAAAAATGAGGCAAATGCTTAAGAACAGATATTTTCAAACTCTAACTCATGTTCGTAAATGAAAGTCAAGAAAATATGACCTTCCAAAAGGGAGCTTTTTAAAGTAGGATATGTTCAGAAAGATTTGGAAAATGAATAATAAATATGAAACTTTGAAGTCATAATTGGCTGATATTTATAATTTGTTAAGAGATTAGAGTTAGTTTACCCAAGCTCTTTCTTTGTGGAAACCAGTGCCAACTTATGTTAAAAGTTCCATCATTTGAGGCTGTTCTTATCGGAATGGTCTGTTTGCCCTTTCTCCCCATAATTGTCTTCAAGGCAGTGAATTTGATTTATGGGTTGTCTTATTTTTCAGGATAAAGTTAATGTTTTCCTTTTCCCGGTCACACTAGTAAATTAGTTGATTAATATCAAAAAAAAAGCTTTCATTCACATGCAACCTTTGGATACACAAAATGTAAAGCTTTTGGCAGCACTTTGAGAGGTATTCCTGTAAGTATCCTATCAAGGAAATTGCCTTTGTAATTAAACATATAACAAGTGATATTTTTTTGCTTGCTTGCTATAAATCCTTTTCACTCTCTACTAAGTGGAGAATTTATAATGAGACTGGGAAAGAGGAGAAGAACCAAGTGAATGCAGTGGACTTTTCCCCCATAATCAGATGATATCAGATGATAGTTTTCTTCACTAAAGAAAAAACCGTAGAAAGTCGGGCTTTGCTAATGAATTTCATGTATATATTATATCTTCAGAAGAATGCCTTTTTTCAGGATTCATACTTTTCTGTCATTTTTCCCACTTAAAGTAATACAGCACAAAAAAATAGATGGTATCATGGAAAAGTGGGCTGGTTTTGGACTCAGAGAATCTAGGTTTAAATGCCAACTCTGTCATTTATTAGCTGTGTGGCCTTGGAAAATTCGACAAGTCAAGTCATTAAGTATTTATTAAATGTTTCTGTGCTCCAGGCATTGTGCTCAGCACTGGGGATACAAGGAAGAACAAAAATATGGTTCCTGCCCTCAAGTATCTCATGTTGCATTTAGCACAGTGCCCAGCACATAGTAGGTGCTTAATAAATTTTAGTTCAATGATGTTCTAATGGGATTCAATGTGCAAACAACTGTGTACATATGATGAATACTGAGTGATGGATTCAGATTTATAATGAGGTGACTAGTTAGATTTAGGTCTATCTCAGATGAGAGGCTTGTGAATTATTTTGCAAGGTTTAAAGTGATGTATAAATGCCAAGAATATAATATGTAATATATAATGAAATAGAGATCTCTTAAGCATTCCTGATGAAAAAAAAAACAGAGTTGAACAGAAAAATTGACATTAAAACAGAAGACTCAAGAGGAGCATTAAAAGATAAACACAAAAGAAAAATTGTAAGAGAATCAATAAAGTTAAAATGTTTACATTCCTATATGGGAAGATGATATATGTAACTCCCAAAAAGCTTTATCATTATGAGGGCAGTTAAAATGAGTCTATGTAGACAGAAGACATGAGTATGAGTGGATTATGTTGGGATAATCCCCCCCCAAAAGATGAGTGAGAAAAAGGAATGTTCTAGGAGAAGAAGTTAAAGAGAAGTGAAATGGGGAAACTTTCTCTCATTAAAAAAAAAACATGCAAAGAAGAGATTTTACAATGAAAAGGAAAATGGGAGTTAGTGGTGGGCATTGCTTGAACTTCACTTTCATTAAAATTGGTTCAAAGAGGGAAGAATACACACACAGACACAGACACACACAAATATACACATATATGTATTTATATCTACATAATCAGTTGGGTATAGAAATCTATCTGACTCAATAAAGATATAAGAGGGGGAGGGGATAAGAGATATGAGCGGGGATGATAAAACAGAGGATGGATTTAGGAGGCAATAATCAGAAGCAAAACAGGCTTTTCTTGCGGGGGAGAAAGGATAAAAAGAGAGAAGGATAAACATAAGAAGACAGGATGAAAGGAAATACATAGTAATCATAACTGTGAATGTGAATGGGATGAGCTCACCCATAAAATGGAAGCAGATAGCAGAATGGATTAGTAATCAGAATCCAACAATATGTATTGAACAAGAGACACAATTGAAATAGACACATCCAGAGTTAAAACAAAGGACTGGAGTAGAATCTATTATGCTTCAGCTGAAGTAAAAAAGGGACAGGTAGTATGCATGATCTCAGACAAAGGAAAAGCAAAAAATAGATTTAATCAAAAGAGATAATTAGGAAAACTACGTTTTGCTAAAAGATACCAGACAATGAAGTAATATATAAAAAAATTCTATCAAGTTTCTCCAATAAAGGTCTCATTTCTCAGTTATATAGGGAAGTGAACCAAATTTACAAAAATAAGAACTATTTCCCAATTAATAAATGGTCGAAAGATATGAACAGGAAGCTTTTGGATGAAGAAATCAAAGTTATTTATAGTCATATTAAAATGTCTTAAATCATTATTGATTGGAAAATGTAAATTAAAACAACTCTGGGACCACCTCTCATCAATAAGAAATGACAAGTGCTAGAGAAGATTTAGGTACAATAATAAACTGTTGGTAGAGTTATGAACTAGTCCAATTATTCTGGAGAACAATTTGGAACTATGCTCAAAGGGCTACAAAAATGTGTCTGCCCTTTGACCTAGCAATACCACTACTAGGTCTATATCCCAAAGAGAAGAGAAAAAAAGGGACTTATATTGCAAAAATATTTATAGCAGGTTTTTTATGGTGGTAAAGAAATAGAAATCGAAGGGATGCTCATTAATTGGGGAATGGCTGAACAAGTTGTGGCATATGATTGTGATGGAATATTACTGTGCTGTAGGAAATTATGGGGGTGGGGTGTGGTTTTAGAAAAAACAACAACAAAAAACATGGTAAGACCTATATGAACTGATGCAAAGTGAAGTGAGAAGAATCAGGATATCACTGTACAGTACACAGTAACAGCAATGTTGTAGTGATGATGAATTGTAAAGGACTTGACTACTCTGATCAATACAATGATCCAAGGCAATTCCAAAGTAACTCAGGATGAATAAATGCTGTCCACCTCCAGAGAAATAAATGATGAACGCTGAGTTCAAATTGAAGTATAACTTTTTTGCTTTCTTTATTCTGGTTTTTGGAATATGTCAATACAGAAATATTTTGCATGATTGAACATGTATAATTGCTATTGTTTTGCTTGCTTTCTTGGTGTGTTCGGGATGGGTGGCTCAGAGGAAGAGAATTTGGAACTCAAAATTTAAAACAAAAGAATAAATAAATAATTTATTTTTAAAAAAATATAGCTTAAAACTTACCAAGAGTTTTGGGACAGCCTGTATAGGAAGCAAAATCTTGGAAGCAAAGTTCTATATACATGTTAGCTATATAGATATTAGGTATGCTATTTCCTAATCTTTGTTGCTTAGCATTTTTTTCCCACTGAAATTACTTTGTATTTAGTTATTTGTATCCAACAGGGCATGCAAAGAGATGCTCTTCTGTAGTAGCAATTAGATTTGAAGATCTTTTCCACCCATTAATCAGCCATGTGACCTGCTTACATCACAGGAAACCTAAGACACATGTGCTGGGAGGAGCTTCCTGACAGGAAAAGGAAGTTACGTCACAGGAAATGCAGAGAGAGAGAAAGATGTTATGGCTGCTAATGGCCACCCTCATGATTGTTAGAACTGAAGAGGCTGACTTAGCTGTACTTTGAGTTTGTTTTGGGGAAGACCCCAGAAGGGAGTTGGAGAAGTTTTGGGATGGCAGGGCTCCAAGCTATTGTATGGTGTTTTAAGTTCTTTGCTGTTATGATAAAGAGGGCTGACTGGCTGTGGGAGCTGAACATTTGGTTATGGGATGTGATTTTCTGGTGTCTGAGTAAATGTTATGCTTCTTTTACCTTCTTTATGGAGAGTCTCTCATACCTTGTGATACAGAACTACATAGGCCTATTCACGGTTATCATTGATGTTGTGTTTATTGCCTTAGTGATACACCTTCCTATTACTGGCAAAACGTGTGCTAGTCAGCTCAGTAGTGGAGCATTTTGGGAATCATCAAAAGCCTTTGGGATCTTCTGGCCAACCATATGTGACTTATCATTGAAGGACTTGGATACTTTAGCATGATAAAGCAATCCCCTTATTAAATAACCACTGAGCAGGAAAAGTCAATGACTTTAAAAGGGAATGAACCACCCTCAACTATCTCTTTTCTTCTAAGCTGTCAATTTCAGGATTATTCCATTCTTCTAGAGGAAAGGTTGTGGGAGAGGTGCTCTTCCCTCCACCCTGCAACCTAGAACAGGTACTTAGTTAGGCCAACTGAGCCTGGACTTTGGAGGCCCTAGCTGCTTTTCCTTTTTGTGTTCCTTTCTTGAGTAGAGGCCACTAAGCAGCAATTCTGAGATGGGCACATTCTATCTTAGAGGTGTTTATTGTGAGTTTGAGATTTTGGTGATCTTGGATCCTTTGGTTGGCATTGCCTGGCAACAGGAGGATTTGCTATGCAGAAGGGGATACTACTGACATTGAAAGGAGCACTTGGCCTTCCGGAGGACATGAACCAGTAAAGAGTTAGTTGGACAGTACAAAGATGAGGTAAGATATAAGAATGCCCATTCAACAGTCTGCCAAACTGCTTCATGTACCTAGCTTTAAGTCTAAACCCCTTAACAGAGTATAATGGTAGTTAGTACTGCTGCTCATTTAAGTTTTTATCATTATACAATGAGTTTAATAGTAGTCATGTTACTGAATCCTGTTTTGTCTTTTAGTCTATCTGTCCTGATGAAAGCCTTTTGTGAATGGAATTGTCTCATGTGGAGGAAATTAACACCAGTCCCCTACTTCAATTTACATTGTACATTGAGTAGCTTTCTACTGCATCTTTGGGGAGACTCAAGATGTGAACCAAGATAAATGCTTCAAGTAAATCTACCCCAGAGTGGAACTATAATGATCCTAAGAGTTATCAGAAAAAAAAATCTTGATTCAACATCTAGGTGATGAGGCTTCCCTTAGGACTAAGTATGGTCAAAGGCACATTCCTGGCTCTAGATACCCCTTAGTAGAGTGGGTCAAGCACATTGCTATAGCCCCACCCTGGGCACAGAAGTATGTCTAATTATTAAATGCATGTATGCTATATGCTCCATTAGAATGTAATACTGAGGGTAGAAATTGTTTTGGTTTTATCTTTGTATTCCCAGTCTAGTACAATTCCATGCCAATTTTTGGGGGGGTGGGGTGGGTAGAGGTATGTTTCTATGTCGTTGTTGTTGATGGTCCTTTGTTCTCAAAGAGAACCAGTGACATCAAGAAGGTGATGTCTTGACTTGCATGTGAATCTATGATTTAATTACATCAAATAACTCCCAGTGTGGGAAGTTCCTCCATGGATGCAGATCAGCATTGCTTTTGTAACTGATAGTTCTAGAGAGACAACTGAAATGCTAAAAGACTAAATGACTTGCCCAGGGTTATATAGCTAAGATGTACCCATGACAGGGCCTAAACTCGTGTCTTCCTGATTTTAATTCCAACTCTCTATCCACTATAGCCTGTTGCCTCTTTGCCTTATGCATAGTAGGCACTAAATAAGTGCTGACTGAATTGAATTACCAGATTTAGCTTCCTTCCCCTTATTCCTGATATATTTTCCCTTGTTGCCATTTCATTTCCACTAGAAAGTTGTACCTCAAGAGATAAGCCTAGAGGAAGTGGTTCCAGGAAGGGCTCTGTGAAGAAAACTGTCCCTGATTTACTTTATTTTATATGGTATGTATTTCTAGAATTATACATGTGTGTGTATGTATTCTATGCACTTTTATATTTATATATTTATAAATAACTAAAAGTTTATTTATTTATTTATATCATTAAAGAAAACTCACACCATGAAACCGTTTAGGTTAAGAGGGAGAAAAGAAAAACAGTTACTGAACTCCTTTTAATGATTCTCAACTGGTTGCTACTAGAAAGATTTCTCCCAGAATAATATAATTGATTGTATTCTTAATGTTACTTAGAGAGACTCAGTGAAATAAATACAACCAGACAGGAAAATTGGTTTTAAAATGTTTTTAAGTCCTTTACAAAGAATGGGTTACAGATGAAAAAGCTCTGCCTTTTATTTCTAACCTCAGGAAAAAAATCTTCAGCCAACAGGCTGGAGTGCAAAGTACAAACACCAGCATCTGTGCTCTCCATCCCTTTGCCCCTTCCTGCATCTTGTTTTGTGAAACCCAACCACAATTTTCCAACATGTTCAATGAGGGTTTAATTTGAACGCTACCTTGCATTAGTAATAACTATCTCAAAAAAAAAAAATAAGACGCCTGTCCAATGGAATGCCTTTGAAGTTTTCTGGAGAAAAAAAGAGATTGGACACTTTTGTAGGAGATGAAAGGGAGGTAGTTGAGACTAGCAATGCACATTTGCAAGTGGCTAGTAAAGCCCATTGTGAATGAGGGTTTCTGGGTAATGAACCCAATTCCAAGACTTTTCTCTCAGTGACTGGCACGATAGCTATTGTTTTCATTGCTATAAGCATTGCTGCCTTAGGGGGCATTCATTAGGTTGTGGGTGAGTCCAGAGGGCAGTGTGGTTTTGCTCCCTGGTTGCATTAGGAGAGAATTAAGATTTTCAGCAGCAGTGGGAGAAGCAAACTGGAGAGCAAGGGCAAGAATCAGTGGGAGATAGTTTCCTGACTCAAAGACAGACCTCTTTCTTCTCCTATGGTTCTGCTGAAACGAAGGGCGAGAGAGTTGATAGCAGACAACAGAAGCACCGTAACTCCCTCCTGTCTCAGAAAGAGGTCTGCTTTCATGTATTTTAACCAGGTTCACAGGGGAATTGCAAAACCTATATCCTATTTGAAATTAAGATGCTTTAGTTTCTCAGAAGAAAGATTCTATGCACAGAATGTAATGGCATAGTAATTAGCTTCCCTGACCAAACTTGCCAGCAGTGAATGCACTCACTGGTTGGGCCTCCATCCACTGCTTCCTGTGATGTGAAGGAAAAAGTTCAGCAGGAACAGCAGGGGTGCTCTGGAGACCTTAAGTTTAAGGAGATTGAATAACGTGTAAGAATGGGCCCCTTTGAAGAGTGAATTGGGCTTAGAAAAAAACACCTTCCGAGGAAAAAGTCCCCAGGGTAGAAAGGAGGGAAAGTATTATTGAGAGATCAGTTCTCTGTGGAGCCGACTCACTCTCCCTTGCACACACACACACACACACACACACACATACACACACACACCCTGTCTTTTAGTTTCCCTGCCATTAAAAAAAACTGCGGTTGTCTGACTATACTGGATCAGGAGTCAGAGGACCTGGGTTCAAATCCTAGTTCTGCCATTTACGACATATATGGCTTTAGTCAAATCATTTAATTTTTTTGAATCTTTGTTTCCTCATTAGTAAAATGGGACAGTTGGACTAGATGACCCCTAGTTTTTTTTAATTCTGGGATCCTATAAGTTCTATAAAGTTTACAATGGTTGGCTGCACAATGACATCAGTCAATCCAACAGCCTTTCAGAAAAATGTATGGATCATTTTAGATATATAAGAAACTTTTAGCTAAGTCCTCCCATTATAGGATGCATATAAATTATATATGTGCTATTATGTTATATTACTAGATTATTAAATATTATATTATCAGATATTACATAATTATTTGGAATGTTATATCATGTTGTATTACAGTATGTTGTATCGCATCATGTGTTATCATGATATCATTATATTGTTATATATTACACATACTATTATCTTATATCATGTGACATATCATATATTAGGTTATGTTGCTGTATTATTTTATATGGTATGTATTTCTAGAATTATACATGTGTGTGTATGTATTCTATGCACTTTTATTTTTCAGCTTGATAGATCCCAGAACAAACTACACTCCCCTACTTCCCACTACCTCAACCCCCCAGATTAAACTTGTTAAGTAGGGACAATAAAAGGACAGAGAAAGAAGGATTAAGCTTGCACAGTACATTGTGTGCTCTGGAGGAAACAGAGCAGACAAGCCTTTTGGGGAATGGAAAAGGCATTTGTTGTAGCACTGGACCTCATTCCATGAACTCTGAATCATCTTTGAGGATCCATGCCTGTCTCCAAGTTGGTGTCCATACTTCTGACTTTCCACTATTTGTTTATTCTCTCAAAAAAAAAGCCTCGGGCTTTGTTTGGTCCAATCAAATGAAAAACAGTAGTTATTTATTAACGTGCTAAGCTGTGGGAAGCAAAATGAAAACAAACAGATAGATAAATAAGCAAGAAAACAAAGAAATAAATCCCTGCATTTAAGTTTATATTCTACTTAATATTTGTTCTTCCTTCTCGAAGAGGACCCTGGCATTCAGGATGTGATGCTGTGACATGCAAGTGAATTGGATTTAACTGAGGGAGGGTTGTGCAAGGTCACCAGTCTCACTTTCTCCTCTGGAGCCATCTGGATCCAGTGGCAAGATACAGATCAGGACTACTGGAGATGGTTTTGCATATTCTGCTTAGCATTGCTTATGGTGGTGGGGCTGGGAAGAGGGGGTATGAATGGAAAATCCATTATGACCTCTAACTTTATCTCGGATCTCCATTGATACAGACTCCCAAGTCCTACCCTTCCAATTTGATTGTTCCTATTAACTCCTTATTTCCTATAGCATGGCATGTAGCATGAAAGGGATAGAGACCAGGCCTGTGATCCTATTGAATAGGAAAATTCCAAAGGAGGTTAATTCCCTCTACCAATGTAGGCTGGCACCTTCTATACAGCTTGGTCTTAGGGAGTTGCTTTCAGCATTGAGTTCAAACAGCTTGCTCAGGGTCACAAGGCTTGTAGATATCAGATGCAACACTTGAACCCTGGTTTTTCTAACTCAGAAAAAAACCCAGATCTGTAGCTAGTATAAAGAAAAACAAAAGCTTGAAACATAGAAAACACACAGTGCTTTATATCCTTAAGATTAGGGAAAGGAAAACCCACCTGTGGCAATGACACTCAGCTAATATGAGCTCTGGAATATTATTGGGTGTTGAATTTCTGCCTTTAACTCAATGTGGGGAATGCTCTAACCATATTTAATACCCCTGGGAAGAACCATAGAAGACCCAACCATCTGCTAAATTAAGCAACAGTGATTATTATGAACATTTACAACAGACCTGCTACAAAGGGGATAATAATTTCATGCCTATAACTAAGCCCTATAAGGTTAGTGGAGCCTCCAAGATGAGGATCAAAATTAGAAGGACATATTTTTCAGTGTAACTTAATTGCATAGATGGTCCCGGATCAATGGCAATATTCGGTTTCATTGTTTTTTATGTGCTTCTGCAGTGGAAAAGAAGTATTGTATATCACCAGGTGTTCCAATCCCTTCCTTTAAAGCAAGGTCTCATCCAACTGACAGGTTTTCCATCCATTTAAGTGCCTTTTTGCTTCTATGAATTGGTTCAGTGACTAAAGACACAAATAGGTGAAAGGGAGCCTTACAAAGCAAACTAACTCTGTTGCCAGATTGGGGAAGCCATGGGAGTCACAACAATGTATTCAGGAGCAGGCTAGAGCAGGCTTGAACTCAGAAGAGCTGATTGTTAAATTTTCACTTTGAACATTGCACCTCAGACATTGGGCAAAGATTCCAAATCAGCAATTTGTTTTGTTGATTCTAGACTTAAGCAAGTGATGGAGGAAATGTTAATAATTCAGTTTTACCTTAGAAGTGTATTGGGTAAGCATTTGTTGTTGTGTTTTTTTTTCAGAGAGTCAGTTGTTAAAAGTTTGCCAGCACACCTCTGAATGTATTGCGAAAGTAGCACTTATGTTGAATTAATCAATTAAGTGAACAAACATTTATTAAGAATCTCTAAATTGTCTTCTTTTTTTCATTAAATATTCTCCCCTTGTTCTCCTTCTAACTGTCCAACCATTCTTCCTCAGGGTTCGTGGCTGGCTTATCACCCACATAACAGCCTCTTAGCTGTGGGTTTTCCCCAAGGCTCTATTCTGGACCTCCCTGTTCTTTTTGTGCTCTGTCTCTGTCTCTCTGTCTCTGTCTTTCTGTCTCTGTCTCTCACTCTGTCCCCTTTCTTCCTTTTCTTTCTTCCTTTCTTCCTTTTTATCCCTCTCTCCTCTCTCTTCTCTCTCTCCTTTTCTTCCTCTCGTTCCTCCCTTCCTTCATTCCTCCCTTCATCCCTTCCTCCTAGTGTCTGTCTGTCTCTCTCTCCCCTTTTCTTTCTTCCTTCTTTTTTCTCCCTCCCTCCTTCTCTCTCTCCTTCTCTCCTTCCCTTCCCTTCCTTCTTTCTTCCCTGCCTTCTCTCCTCCTTCCCTTCCTCTCCCCTTCCTTCCTCCCATTCCCTTTGTCTGTCTGTCTGTGTCTCTCTCTCTCTCTTCCTCTGCCCTCATAAACTCACATGACTTTAATTATAATTTATATGCAGATGATTCATATTTTTTCCATGCTGTCTTTCCCTACTTTCCTTACTCTCTCCTTTCAGTTTCAATCCTGAATCACCAGCTGCTTGTTGGACATTTCAAACTTTATGTCCTGGAGACATCTCAAGTTCAACGTGTCCATAATGGAACAGTCCCCTCACCTTGTGCCCCTGGCCTAGTGCTAACATCAATTCCTCATTCAAGGACATGCCCCTCCCTCTCCTCCACAAATGGATCTACAGTATCGAATAATTTCATTTCAAAGTAAGGAATTTTGCTTTTATTAGAAGACTCGGTTCAGAGAAAATCAAATTGACTGGGAGCTATTTTCCCCTCTCAAAGACAGAGGAACTAAGAAGACTTGACAGAGAACTAAATTATGTTTTAGATTTTCAAGTGTGCTGTTATAATTATTACGCTGCCCCACTGACAGAATGGTAAAGCTTGATAACAAGGTGAATTCTCTCCCCTTCTTCTGTAGAGATGGCAACCATCTGCAAAATGCATTATTTATAGGAATTTTTGGGATTTCTTCAATCCTGGCATGTTTTAGCTATACTTCACAGTCCATTGAGCTTCCCATACATTGAGTAATGCAACTTGAAAATTGATCAAAAGTTCTAATTATTGCAACAGGGTTATGACCATGATTGGCAGGGCCAAGTCAGGCAACCAAGGTGCAATGTCATATTGGTCACTTCTCTTATTCCAAATCCATGTATGTTTTACTTCACTTTATTTTATTTTTTTAGAGCTCCCAGTTGGAAGTTGACAATGGGCACATTATTCAACTTGGAAATCATGAAGAGCTTAATAAAAACTGAGCTCTTGCAAAGCATACCTCCTATATGCCTAAATAGACCCAGTAGGGATGTGGCAATATTTTTTCCTCTACTTTCTTCACCTTTATGGGCTTCAGTTACATCTTTCATGCTGCTTTGAAAGGCTTGAGAAGTAGTTAATTTCAATTAAGATTGAATTATCTTTTCTTCTATTAATGCACACATTGATTCTCCAATGTAACATGAATGGAAAAACAACATAAAGGAAGCATCCTTAGGCTCACTATAGATGTTATGAACCGCTCTCCTCCACCCTTCCTACACACACATTGGCTTCCCTGCCTTTGGGAACATTTATCTTCAATGGCGATGGTCAGTAAAATTCCTAAGTTTCCGTTTTTCACCTTTTTACATGTACTTTGAGGGTCTAGGTCTTTCCCCATTCCTCCATGATTCTATACCAACCCAGTGTCCATTTTCAAGGGCCCTTCTTGGCTTCTAACATTTTAACTGGAATCTTTGATTCCTCTTATACTTGGTCTTCTGATTTAACTATTTCTTTAAGCTGTATCTTTATTCCCCCACAATCTCTCATGTTTGGAACATTGCTATTTTGTTTTTCATTCCTCTCTCATATTAAGTCACGTTCACCTATTTCCCCAGTTTTGCCAATTCATCTCAAAAAGTCTTGAACATATCCTCTCCTTTCTATTTCTATTCCTTTACTAGAGCACAGACTTTTTAGACCAAATCCCAGGTCTGTTGCAACATTCTCTTAATAAGAGTTGTCATACCCCCAAATCTGTTTAGGTCCAATATTCTCAGATTTTCCTTGGGCACTGGGCAATAGAATATCTGGCAGGTTAAAAGCCACAAAATAATCACACGTTTGTTTTTGTCTTCCTCTCTCCATGGTGTTACTTATTCCTAGACTTTCTTCCCTCCCTGCTTTTTACTTGCTGAATTCGCATCTCTCCTTTAAAATCCAACTCAAATGCCATCTTTGCCATGAGACCTTCCCTGATATCTACCCTTCATTCGTTATGACTTGTAGAATTAGATATCACAAAGTATTTGTCACATTCACTTATGTGTTATTTTGTGATATATAATTTTGTAATGTAATATAAAAATTAATAATAATAATAATATAATATGATATTTTATAATTTTGTAAATAATGGTGGAGAAAGTATTTTGGTGGTTACTGAAAAGTAGGACAGTCCAAGAAGATCTGCATAAGTGGCCACCCACTCCTGTTACTCATAATGCTGACCTTGATAATTTAATTGCTTCTCTGATACTTAAATCAATCTATGAAAACAGGATTATTTTGTGAATTAAGTGTTATAACAAATACACAAAAGTACTACATATGAGGATACAAACTTAAGTCATTGCCTGTCTTATTAATGAATGTATTTCAGGCAAGGCACTCTGCTGGGTACCAGGGAGTAAACAGTGAGGTATGAGACAGTCATTGACTTAGAGGAGCTTAAAATCTAATTATGTTTAAATCTTTCCAATATTGCATCTCTAACCAATTACCTCAGACAATATAGCATCCTGGAAAGTCTATTAGACTGAGTCAGGAAACATTGGTTCAAATCCTGGCTCTGATGATTTACTATTTGTGTGACCACTACTTTCTCAGTCCATTGAATAATGCGGTCTGAAAATTGATCAAAATTTCTAATTATTGCCATGGGATTATGACCATGATTGATAGGGCCAAGACAATTAACCAAGATGCAATTCCATATCGGTCATTTCTCTTATTCCAGCTAAATGTATGTTTTAATGTTTTTAGAGCTCCTGGTTCAAAGTTGACAAAATGGTCACATTCCTAGGGGACCCTACGTAGAAGTGATGGAGCCTGTGGAATTTTGTGAGCAGAGATGTGATATGATCAGACTTATGCTTTAGGGAAACCACTCTGGCAGCTTTTTGGAGGATGGTTTGGAAAGAGGGAGAGATATGAAATAAGGAGATCCTTGAGGATCCTATTTTAATAGTCCAAGTAAAACTAGGGTGGTGTCTGAGGACATAGAGAGAACAGAAGATGGGTAATATTTGGATGTGGACTTGGAGAGATATGACTACAAAATGTGCAAGAAATGTAATCCTTGGGCAGGTAGGTAGTACAATAGACAGAGCACTGACCCTGGACCCAGGAGGACCTGAGTTCAAATCTCACTTCAGACATTTACTAGCTGCAAGACACTTAACCTCAATTGCCTCAAAAAAAAAAGAATTATAATCTCTATTTTAAAGATAAGGACACTGAGGCTCAAAAAGATTAATTGACTTTCGACTGATCACACTAGTAAATTGTCAGTGACAGGATTTGAACCAATGTTTCCTGACTCAATCTAACAGACTTTCCAGGATGCTATAGTGTCTCAGATATTTGGTAAGAGATGAAATATTGAAGAGATTTAACTATTATTAGATTTTACTATGTATTGCTACAGGGTACCTGGCACAGTGCCTTGCCTGAAATATATTTGTAATAACATAGACAATAACTGAAGTTTGTATCCTCATACATAGTACTTCTGTGTACTTGTCATAACATTTAATCCTCAAAATAATGCTATTTTCACATATTGATTTAAGTATCAGAAAAGCAACATTTTTTAAGTTGTAATATCTTGGGCATATTATTCCTGTTGCTGCTCAGTAATTTTTCAGTTATGTCTGTCTCTTCATGACCCCATTTGGGTTTTCTTGGCAAATATATTGGAATGATTTATCATTTCCTTCATTAAGTTTCTATTTTTGAAGACTCACTGTGATATATAGGTAGGCTAACCATTTGTTGTTTATTCGTTTTTCAGTTGTATCTGACTCTTTGTGACCCCATTTGGTGTTTTCTTGGCAAAGATACTGGAATAGTTTGCCATTTCTTCCTCCAGCTCGTTTTATAAATGAAGAAACTGAGGCAAACAAGGTTAAGTGACTTGCCCAGGGTAACACTGCTCATAAATGTTTGATGCCGGATTTGACTAGAGGAAGATTCTGACTCCAGGCTTTCCATTCCATCCACTGTACCACCTAGTTTCCCCAAGATCTAAGTACTCAATTCAGTTCTAAAGATAGAGATGTCAAATGCTTGCAGCCCATAATATTCCCAATTGCTGCCTGAATCAGATCAAATTGTAATTGAAAAATATTTAAAAAAATAAATGAAAATACAGTAATTCGTAGATGTTAGTATGTCATTTTCTAAGTCAATTTCCACCCACAGAAATTTTTATATAAATGAGTTTGACACCATTGCTGTAAGACACTAAGTTTCAGAGATGGCACTTATACTGGTAAAGAGAATTTCCTCACCTAAGAAGAATTCCTTATACCTGTGACATTTAAAAAGTTTAAGAGACATAGTTTCTGGGTAATTAATAATTTTATTAATAATGTTAGCATTTTGTTAATAAAAGGAATGGTCATTTGGCCATCTCTCTCTTGTAGCAAAGATGAATCATGGCAGTGGGCTTACAGTTTATATGCCCTTGGAAGAGTGGATGTTCCTGAAAATGGTAATCAAGTCTGATTACTTAACAATTGAGAAGAATGAATATTACAATGAGAGGCAGAACCATTCTAATGAAGGGCTAGGGGTGGGGGGTGGGGTATACTCTTAAATTGTCCAGCCTTAGACATTCTAATAAAAAATTTAACCCTACCCAAACCTGTGAAGAGGACAATGGGTTTCCCCACCTTCCATTAAATTCCTTTTGCAGGACCAACTCCAGTGTCTCGGATCCATGTCTTGCCACTGGACCCAGGTGGCTCTGGAGGAGAAGGTGAAGCCAGTGACCTTGCTTAGCCCTCCCTCACTTATCCAATTCACTCACAAACCCTGGGATAATCTTCCTGGTTTCTTGGTCCTCTTCTTAGAGAAGGAAGGGCAAACACCAACAAATTCCTTATAATGTTGGGTAGGGTCTGACCAAAATTGAGAAGAAAGTTAATTTAATCTCATTATCAGTAATGTCCTTCAGACACTGAACTTTGAAATGAGGACTTTAGAAAAAAGAGGAACTCTGGATCTCCCCAAATCATTGGTATAATCATTTCTCTCATACCAATGAAATCACAGGTCTAGGAACTATATCTGTCCGTAGTAAATCTCCTATTGTGTGATGCCCAAGACAATTTTTAAAATGTTAAAAAGGGTCTTCATATTTTAAAATGTTGAGAATCACTGAACTAGACAATGTAAGAATTATTTAATATTCATTGAAATTCTTAAGTACTCCCCTTTTTAAGACTTAAAAAAATGAATTGATTTCCTTAAGACTCCCTGGAGATGATCATGTTGGAATGAAGATTTGTATCTTCCCAATTGTTACAGGGTGAGATAGAGGCCTGGAACCTTGAAGCCTTTGCTTCAGGTCTAATCAGTCTTGATCTCAGAATATGGGAATCAGAATATGCCTTTTGAACTTAATTTTTGTGGTTGAGTTTATGGAGGGGAAAGGGCAATTTGTATGCAATTATTGTAATTCAGGAAAATGATAGCCTAGGAATTAAAATACAATTGTAAGGATTACAGAGTTTGGGCAGGGTGTGGGGAAGTGATGTCAGACATTTTACATGGTTTCTTTTACTCTGTAATGTGGTGCCCCACATCAAATCTTTCATGTGTTTTATGACAATGTGCTTGTCATAAACCCATGGAAAGAGGTGACCCCATTTTCCCTTATTGCTGTCATTCATCTGGTCTTAAATCTAAAGTTGGCAGGGACCTCAGAGGCCATTTATTCTAACCCACTCATTTTACGTATGAGAAAACTGAGAGAAGTTAAGTGACTTGCCCAAGATCATACAGAGAATGGGCACCAGATACAGGATTATAATTAGCTTTGATTTCTTCTTCCGAAAACTGCCTATTTATATCCTTTGATCATTCATCAATTGGAAAATGACTTGGATTCTTATAAATTTGACTCAGTTCTCTCTATATTTGGGAAGCAAGGCCTTTGTATCAGAGGAACTTGCTGTAACAAAAAAAAATCCTCAGTTTCCTGCTTTCCTTTTAATCTTAGCTGTATTAGCTTTGTTTGTGTAAAACCATATTAATTTGATGTAATCAGAATTATCCATTTTACTTCCCTTGATTGAATTGTTTTGAATGTTGAAAAGTTGTTTTAAGTCATTCCATTAATGCACAATATGACTTTTCTAGATTTATTTTTTTAAGGGGAGGAGCATAGGAATAAAATACCTATTGATACTGATTACTATTTTATATTGAGTATTTCCCATTTTTGAGGAGCCATAAAATAACTATAATTCATCCCAGCATACCAGGGCAGGGGCTGAATGAATCGAATGTGAGAAAAAAAAGATCTTAGCTCCACTCTCATTGGAGGCCAGGGTACCCCAAGACTGCACACAATCTAAATCGCATTCCTTGGTACAGAATACATAGTAGGCACAGTACCCCAAAACCTATGGTCCCAGCAATGCTTTCTCAATATTTAGATTTGCAAAAGAATGCTATTTCTAATTGAGTAAAACAGATGACATAAGATGTAAATCTTCATTATCACATGGTGAGGAAAAGTAGAATGATTTGATTGGCTATGTCTGTCAACTTATTCGGGGATCTCAAGATACCAGAATTATTGGGACTCAATCTCTGCTAGTGAACATATATAAATGCCTTCTCCTTGCTGAATTATTTAATATCCAATTTAATTTCACCTATTTTAAGGGCTTCTTTTAAACAGACTAGGACAAAAAAGAGAATCCTCTTGGTATGGGAAGTTATCATGTCAGTAAATCAAAGTTTGCCTAATGAATGTAAATGGTAATTTAAGAATGAAGGCGGGGAGAAATAGAGCAGTAAGAAATAATTGTGAGAAAGCCAAAGAGTTGAATTCATCAAGTTAAAGGAGAAACCAGTAGTGCTTGATGCCATTTATCATTGAAATACAGGATAGAAAATGTCAAGGGCAGAGAACACCATGTGAGGATATAATAAGGTAGTATGAGGAAAATCATTCCTACCTTTACCTGCCTCTTTGTTTCACTGTCTTCCAAAAATGCCTCTCATGTATTACTATCATTTTTACAATGAAAAAAAGCTTACTTCCCTCTCCTGTCCTTCCTCTTCCTCCTCTGCTTCCTTCTTTTCTCTCTCCTTTTTCCCTCCTTTCTTTTTTTTCCATGCTCTTGCCAGTTCCCCTTCCCCCTACCCCCTCTTTCCCTGCTCCATCTTACATCTTTTTCCCTCTACACATACCCTTTCATCTTTCTGTAATACCAACAAAACTCAAATCCTACTTGGCATGGACCCAACCAGGCATTTCCATCCCATTTTGTAAAACGAAAACATTGGGGAAAGGGAAACAGAAGCCATTTTAATATCACATCCCCTGTCAATGAGGTTTTAAAGCCACTTACCAATTATGCAAAACTTGGCATTATCAACAATTATAATTAGCAATTTGTAGCAGCAGCACATTCTTTGTTCCATACAAAATGGACACATAGAAAGAGCCTTGAAAAGAGCAAGATTCTTAATTGGACTGTGACCAATGGCTTTTCAAGGATTAATTTTATAAAAAGGTGTGGAAGAGGTTCTGTTGTTAATACATTGAAGAAAACTATGTCTTTCACGTTTATCACAGCAGGATACTTTTGAATTTATTTGCTTTTGCAATTGGTCTTTAAAAAAAAAACAAACAAACTGATATTTCTTCTAATATTTCTTTCCATAAAACCTCAGCCCAGCAATTGGTGAACACCATTATCATGCTGTTAGACTAATGTCACCATTGTATTGTTTTGTTTGTATTGTAAGCTACCCTACAAATCCATCAATCCAACAAACAAGCATTATTAAGTGCCTACTATATTTCTTTCTTAAAAATTATTTATTTTAAAAATTACCGAATAAAGCAAGCATTTCCATAACATAGTACAATAAAAAAGATGATTGCTTATGAAACTGCAAATTGATTATGTACAACTTGCTATTTCTTTTAAATACATAGCAAAGTTATCATGTAAATTTCCTTTTTTTCTTTCCTCTCCTCCCCATGTGAGAGATGGCTACCATTGCACACGAATAGGTATATATGTATGTTTAAAATTATTCTATACATCCTTCTATTTATCAGTTCTTTTCTCTGGATACAGATTGTGTCTTTCTTCACATGCCCTTTATAGTTTGGGTAGTTATAATAGTCAAAGTGACTTATTTGTTCAAAGTCATTCTTAAGACAACGTTGCAGTTAACATATACTATGTTCTCAATATTTCAAGAATTATATTAGATTTGGGGAGTATAGAGAAAAATAGTTTCTGTTCCCCAAAAGTTTATATTTCAATTGGGGAACCACACATAGAAAAAGAAACATACACACATGTGTGTGTGTGTTTATAAAGCATATACTGTATATAATATACATATCTGTATATGTGTATGTTATATGTACATATAAGATATATAGTATACATATATGGTATATATAATGATATATACTATATGGGATATGATGTATATTACATATAATATGTGTAATATATAGTCTATAAATTGTATATATTATATATAGTCTTTAAATTGTATATATTATATATATTCAAATTGGTATATTGAAGAGATATTGGCAGCTGAGGGGATCAAAAAAGGCCTTCCTTGATCTGAGTTTTGAAGCAAATTTGGTATTTAAAGGAGTGGAAGTGAGGAAGGTGTGCAGGTCCCGCATGGTGAATAAGTAATGCAAAGTTGTAACTAATGCATAGCCACTTTGGCTAGACTATCAAGTACTGATAAGCTAAGTTGGAGGCAGGTGGTGAAGGGCTTTAAATGCCAAACAGCGGAGCTCATGCTGATGAAGGTTTAACTATTGGCTCTCTGGAGGGGGTGGAGGAAATGCAATTGACAAACTTTTAATCATAAGCTGCCTTATTAACATTTTCTTCATCACTTTCTTAAGTGTAGACAAGAAACAAAACAATAAATCAAGCCCTGATTTGTAGATTTTGCTCATTTCTGAGGTGTCAATGATCACTTTTAAAATTGAACAATCAGCTTCAAGAGTTTATTAAGCAGAGGAGTGGCATGGTTAGAAGCATGCTTTAGGTCTATCTCTTTGGCATCTTAGTGAAATAAATATTGGATAAATACATGTGGTGCGCCAATTAGAAGGTTATTGGAATAATCCCTGCAGGAGGGGATGAGAGGCTGAATTTGGCCAGGGGTGGAGTGAGGGGTGTGTGGTGGTCTCCACAGGTAGTTCAGTGGATAGAACACCAAGCCTGGATTCAGGAAGACCTGAATTCAAATCTGGCCTTGGACACTTACTAGGTGTTTAACCCCAGGCAAATCATTTAACCCTGTTTGCCTCAGTTTCCTCATTTTTAAATGAACTGGAGAAGAAAATGGCAAACCACTCTAGTATCTTTGCCAAGAAAACCCAAATTGGGGTCATGAGGAGTTAGACATGACTGAAGTGACTGAAGAACAAATATGCTCTCTATGCATAAAATTTTATTTCTAAATGGATCAACTCTCATCCATTTTCCATGAAGCCTTTACTGTATTTTTCAGCTCTCATATATGTTCCTTTCTCTGAACTCTTCCATATTTTCCAAAATTGGAATAAATGATCTGACAAAGGATGTCCTGTTATAAAAGATTGTTAAAAGTATGCTTTATATTTTTGAAAGAACTGTCCTAGAAAATGTACAGTATATACTTACTACACTTATAGTCTATACCATACGATGTAATATATGTGTGTCTCTCTATATATCTATATCCATATGCATTTATATATACATATATAATATGTATGCATACATACATGTATAAGTATGTACATATACAAAATAATACATGTATATAGAAATATATGTTCTACATACTTATGAATATATAAACCTATACATTCTATACAATATATGCCTATAGAATAGATAAGCATATATCTATACATACATATAGAATATATAAATGTGTGTATATGTATGTGTATATACATATATTCTATCATCTATCTATCTCTATGTCTGCCTATCTATCTTTCTATTTTTTCTAAAGGAGGGGATATTTGGTCCTTCCTACCTCCAAACTTGACTATAGTCACAGAAAGGAGTAGATAAGAGAGGTAGCAAGTTGTTAATATTTTAACAATGTATTAACACTTGGTGGTCTCCTTCTGAAGGGTGAACACCTTTCTCTGACAGTATCAAAGAGAGTGTTGATTGAGTAATATCCTAAATCTTCTATCCCATGTAGATTAGGGAAATTTTTCTTTAAAAGCCATGGAAAATTTCCTCCAGATTTAATGTCATCTGAATCAGCATGATATTTCTAATTATCTTTATTGAATATGCTTTCCCTTCCACTCTTCCCATGATTAAATGAATGAGTATCTTTTAGAGGCTATGAAGTTGTGTAATGGATAGAAAAGGCTGGGCTTGGAGTCAGGAATACCTGAATTCAAACTCTGTCTCAGAACCCATACTAGCTGTGTTACTCTGAGAAAGTCACCTAACTCTGTCTCATTGTCCTAAACTCTAAAATGGGGATAATAGTATCAACCATCTCCCAGGATTTTTGTGAGGAGTAAATGAGATAATCTATGTAAAACTCATAGCATGATACGTGGAATGGAGCAGGTGCTATACAAGACCTCATTCCCTTCCCTTCTTATACTATTTCCTTTCTTCCATCTCTCTGCCTCTGTCTCTTTCTCTGTCTCTGTCTCTGTCTCTCTGTGTCTCTGTCTCTGTCTCTCTGTCTCTCTCTGTCTCTGTCTCTCTGTCTGTCTCTGTCTCTCTGTCTGTCTCTGTCTCTCTCCCTCTCTGTCTCTCTCTCTCTCTCTCTGTCTCTCTCTCTCTCTCTCTCTCTGTCTCTCTCTCTCTCTCTGTCTCTCTCTGTCTCTCTCTGTCTCTCTCTCTGTCTCTCTGTCTCTCTCTCTCTCTCTGTCTCTCTCTGTCTCTCTCTCTCTCTCTGTCTCTCCCTCTCCCTCTCTCTCTCTGTCTCTCCCTCTCCCTCTCCCTCTCTCTCCCCCCAAGTAGGTTGTTCCCACCACTAGGCATTTCCCAAATTACCCCTTAAATATCTGTGTTTGTACTCTTTACTTCTCTTAATATTTTCTGTGATGTTTTTCATTTAAAAGATCCAAGTTAATTTAGAAAATGCCTAATGAGTAATGCTTCCCTCCAAACTTAAGGATTTTCTTTCTGTTCGAATTTGGCAAGTTTTCTCCTTTGTTCATTATTTTGGTAATTAAAGGGAACTGGCTTTGCAGGTGTATTTCTCCCAGCTGCCACAATTCTTGATTTAGAGCAATTGGACTTGAAAGAGACCTAACAATAAGAAGGGTTTATTTAATAAAATTGCAAAGTTGATATGTTCCTTCAAAAAGTTGGTTTTCATTCCATTGCTAAACTCCAAAATAACAGGATTACTAATTATTATTCAGCTATACTTCCTTAAAGTTAATTGGTTTACAACATTGGAAAATTATTTACTCCCACCATTTCAGAGCCCATTAATAGCCCCCTATAAATCAGAAGCTCGATTGTGATCCAAAGAAATAGCTTCGATTTTTGTCTTAGCAGTTAAACTGTCCATGTATTCGCAAAATTAAAGAGTGACTTGATAAGATAGATAAGTCAAGAAGTTGTGAGTCAAGAAGATCTGGATTCACAACTCTCCTCAGATAATAACTAGCTTGTGAACTTGGGTTAGTCCTTCACCTCTCTCTGCCTCAGTCCCCTCATCTCCAAAATGGGGCCAATATTACTGACGCTAAAATGCTTACATTGATACTTGGTTTTCTCATCCACTAAAGTGATTCTCTTAAAAATCTACCTTCTTAAGACAAACAGACCCAGACTAGCAAGTATTTGAGGGTAGCCAGAAAGAGTTTTTTAAAGGCTTTTTTAAAAAAAAATATGAATGTTTGAATGAAAACAGAAACACTTCCAAGTTCAATTTAATTCAGAGAAAGCTTCGCATGCATCTCACAGTCAAATGCAGTTTTACAGAAACCGAAAAACACTTGACAAGTCTTCCTGTTCTGAGTCTCCTAGAGAATCTTAAGCAGGCAGGAGAGACAAGCAAATGGACCAGTCAATACCTTAATAGAGGACAATACTTAATGGAGAACATATTAAAAAAAGAAAGGTCAAAGCTAAGTCCCTGGTAGTCCATCAGAAATTAATAATATGTCATGAAAGGAAGAATAAACAAACCATAATTTGGCTTTGGATCCTATGCTATACTGTTTTAGGATTTGTTCAATTGTGAGGAACAAATTGAAATGTAAAGATAAAAGTGTGAAGGCATTTGGAAAAGAACAAAAAGACATTTATTTAACACATTAGCATTTTAAAAGTGCCTTTTAATGTACTATTGCTTTGAACCCTGATAACAGCCCCGTATTGCAAGTACAATTATCATGATCAAAAACAAAATAAAACTGGACATATGATTTTACAGGCCTAGGGAGCTTGAAGGTGGTTCTCATCTTCAGTCTTGTTAATCTAAATTCTTCCTGACTCATGCCCAGCATTCTATGCACTATGAAACATGGCTTCTTTTTATTATGGTTATATTAATTATTACTATTGTTTATTATAAGTAGCATTTATAAAGTGTTATGAGGTTGGCAAAGTATTGGTTTTCATCACAACCTTGTGAAGTAGGTGTCATTATTATCCTAATTTTGCAGAAGACAACACTGAGTCTGAGAAAGGTTAAGTGATTTGTTCTTTGTTGCGTAACTAGTGAGCATGAGGCAGAATTCAAACTCGGGTCCTTCTGACCCCAAGTCTAATACTCTACCCACTGTGGCATATAGCTGCCTCAGAAATGTCGTTGATTGGAACAGAACTGTGAGTATGCCAGTATTATTCTGGCATCAGGCCTATAGGGATTGTTTCATTCTCTATATTTCTATCCCTAGTGTCTGGTGTAGCACCTGGTGTATAGTAGGCACTTAATGAATGCTTGTTGAATGATTACTTAGAGGTGACTAGATAGCACAGTGAATGAATAGAACAATGAACCTGGAGTCAGGGAGACCTGCGTTCTAATGTGGCCTCAGACACATACCAGATGTGTGATCTTGGGCAAGTCACTTACCCTCTGCTTCAGTTTCCTCATCGTGTAAAAAGGGGATACTAACACTTACCTCTAAGGGTTATAACAAGGATAAAGTGAGATGGTATTTGTGAATTGCTGTAGTACAGTGCCTGGAACACAGTAGATGCTTAATGAATGCTTATTTCCTTCAGTCCTTCCTAAAGCACTCTGCAAACCTTAAAAGCACAATATAAATATTATTTTAATAATTTATTGACAAATGTATCAGTTGGACTCATGTTACCAATGTCCTTCCTCTCTGATCCTACCTTCTGAGTGACTAAACCACCCTTTCACACATATATACATATATGCACATATATGTATATATGTGTATGTGTATATATGTGTATATACATATGTATATGTGTGTGTGTGTATGTGTATGTAATTTACTGGACCTCCGATGTCATTGCCCAGTGAAGAAACTCCCTCATCCAAGGGAGATGGGCAACTACTCTGCAACTTAGCTTTTGGATCAGCTGCCCAGGCTACTAAGAGATCAAGTGACTTACCCAGGATTGCACAGAAAGGATGTATCGGAGATAAAACTTGGACCCAGGTTTTCCTGACTCTGAAGCCAATTCTCACTAATACACTTTGCAGCTCTTCTCTACATATACTCACTAAGCTCCTCACTTTACATATGAGGAAGCTGAGCTTTCACAAAGGTAAACGGATTTGACAAGGCTCAGGGTAAGGGCTGTGTGTGTGTGTGTGTGTGTGTGTGTGTGTGTGTGCATTCAAACTCAGATCTTTCTGAATCCAAATTGAGTACTCTAGCTACTGCTTCTTAAAAAGTATAGTGACACAAATATAAATATATAAATGGTTATTGATAATAATAATTATTATAATTATTGGGAACTAGTGTGTATTAATAAATAGAGCAATGGACTTTGAGTCAGGACCTAGGTTCAAATCTCTCCTTAAACAATGACTCACTGTGTGATCCTAGTGGCCAAATCACTATTTTTTTTTAACTTGGCCTGCATTATCCCACAACTGTACATATCATCTATTGGAAGAGTTGTTGTTTTTGTTGTTCAGTCATGTCAAGACCCCATTTGGGGTTTTCTTGGCAAAGATACTGGAATCATTTGCCATTTCCTTCTCCAGCTCATTTGACAGATGAGGAAACTGATGCAACTGAATTAAGTGACTTGCCCAGGGAGACACAGCTAGTAAGTGTCTGGGGTCAGATTTGAACTCAGGTCTTCCTGACTCCAGGCCTGGTGCTCTATCCACTGGGTCATCTAGCTGCCCCCATGGGCAAAAGGATAGTGAGGAAGACTCTTGGGAACTCTCAAACCCATTCAAAGATGTCTTAGGCTTCTTTCATTATTTATATTAATATCAATGGAACCCAATAAAGCCAAATGTCTCCTTTATTCCTTGAAAATACTGTCTCCAAGCACTTGCTCATTAGAAATTACAAAGGATGAGAGAGCACCAGCCCTGGAGTCAGGAGAAACTGAGTTCAAATCCAGCCTCAGACACTTGACACACTTACTAGCTGTGTGACCTTGGGCAAGTCACTTAACCCCAATTGCCCTGCCTTCCCCCCTCCAAAAAAAAAAAGGAATCAAACATTTAAAAAAACCAGAAATTACAAAGGAAAATATTTCAGAATCTCTTTTCTCCTACCTCCTTTTCCCCCTCTTCTCTTTATGGCTGGTAAAAAAAGCAAAGTAGAGCCTATAGGGGGAGGTGTATAAGCTTTCCAACCTTTATTTTCCTTGCAGGCTCTTTCATTTTGCCAGCCCATCTCTAATCCTAATAAAAGCAAAGTTTTATGAAAAGAAAAAAAAGAGAAAATGTGTGTGTGTGTGTGTGTGTGTGTGTGTGTGTGTGTGTGTGTGTGTGAAGAACCCATCAGAGCCAAGGTTCCTGGGTTCAAATCCCTGCTCTGCTCTTTATAACCTGTGGGATCTTGAGCAGATCTTCGCCTTTCTTTTGTTCAGTCATTTCAGTCTTGTCTGACTTTTTGTGGCCCCATTTGGGGTTTTCTTGACAAAGATTCTGGAGTGGTTTGCCCGTTCCTTTTGCAGCTCATTTTACAGATGAGGAAACTGAAGCCAACAGAGTTTAGTGACTTGCCTAGGGTTAAATATCTGAGGCTGGATTTGAACTCATGAAGATGAGTTTTCCTGACCCTAAGCTTGTGCCTCTGTGCAGTATGGTGCCACCTAGCTCATCTTTCTAGTCTATCTGTAAAGTGATGGGCTGGAGAATACACTGTGGAGCATAGTCACTGAATTGGGTGTTTTTATTTGTTTTCTTTTATATCAAGGGAATGTTCTGGGTGGGGAGGCAGGGTTGCTGTATTATACCTGACTGTGATGTTAAAAATAAAAGGCATCAAAGCAATTTATTTTGAAAAAGAAAGAAACGTAATAGAGATGGGCTGGCAAAATGAATGAGCCTACAAGGGGAAATAAAGGTTGGAAAAGCTTATACACCTGTCCCTGTGGGCTCTACAAATATCAAAAGGAAGAGGAAAACAAATTTAAGGGCCTGCCATCCCTACGCAGTTGGAACAGTCACATTCTACCTCTCATAACTAGTTTAACAGAGACAATATATCAAAGATAAAATCCACACCCACAGTCTCATATTCCACCAGGTTCCACACAATTGACTATGACAGGTATGTACTACAGTGCTGTTATCATTGCAAAAATCCCCAATGCTCTAAACAGTGTTGTCAACACAGAATATAGGGGAAATTCTGAGCCTGGGACACATTTTTCCCCTGCGGAAACAAACCCCAAACACCAAAACATTTTCAAAGCTCTGCTGTTGTGTAACAAACTACAGCTCCTATTACAGACAGTGTGCAAATTATGTCTATATTGAATTTAGGAAATCCACAATTTTCAAGTGTAACTTCCCGAAGATTAATGCATAAATGGAAAAAATGATAACCTTCATATTTAGAGAGCAGACAAATGGACGGCAATAGCTGAGAACACATAGCAGTAGACTTCACAACCCGCAATTTTCAACTTTGTAGAAAAGTACAAGAAATTGGGCCTAAATATTGCATCAGAATCATGAAACCAAAAGCTTATTGCTAATTCTGTTAGCATCAACAATCTGCTCTCACTTGATACATTGGAGATCAAGAAGACCCCTGTGCCTTTGGGAGGTACACGAAATGCCATATATTAGGACAGTTTCAAAGCCTGGATTAAAGAGAACATGGAGGAGTCAACAGAAGTGTGGAACCTAGAATGTGTGTTGGAGATGAGGAATTTGGAGAAAGCTTTCTACTGAAAAATAGAATGAAGAAAGGAACTCTTTCTCAGTTTCAGCTATCATGTCCCTGCTATCTGATTGTGATCAGCAGAACCATCAACATTTGTTCTACTAGGTTTAGCAGAAACCCAGCCATCCAGCAGAACCCACTTTCACCTTTATCTCTAAAATGTGTCTGGAGACCTAAAGGACTGTCCAGATCTAGTAAGCAAGGTGATTTGAATAAAAAAAGATGTCCAATTGGCTCACTTAATCCAGATCAAGATAACGATGCTAGAATGTTGCTCTACAAGTATCTATTTTGTAGTATCTTTCTAGGGTTTCTTTCTGCTGCTGGAAACTTGAGATGATACTCATTTAAAAAATATATATATAGTTTGCTATTGCTTAACAATTTGCTATTGTGTAACAAAATCAGGGTTCTCACTGTCTTGGTGCTTCCGAGATGTGTACCCTTTCCAGGTAATAGATGGTGTAGTCAAGGCAGGATTATGCGACCTAAATTTGAAGCCATTTAGTTGTTTGGAGGCGAAAAAAAAAAGGAGGGGGACAATAGAAAGGGGATTGCATATATTTTTTTTAAATGAGAGAAGGTATATAAGTTAGTCATTCTGTGAAAGTAGCTGTCTGTTAGTGGGATGCAACATTTAGTATCCCTGTATTGTTGATGTGGACCCCTGTGGTGGAGGCAGAGCTAGAGGAAGTTAGTTGCCTTTTGCTAGGCAAGAGCTGGGTCTGTGGAGGGAAATAGAGGCTGGCCATAGGAGAAGCTATTCTTGAATAGGTCCTGTTTATTACTGCGCTGCCTGAATGAGCATTTGCTCCAAGTGGAAGCTAAAAGCACAGAGTGGCAAGGAGATCTTAACACTTGGGAAGATCAATAAATCATACATAGAAAGTAAGAAAATGCCATGGGGAGAGCTGAACAGTGGAAGGAAGAAAAGGAAGGACAGTGACTTTAAAAACAAAATGAGTCCTCTAGGACAATGGCAAGAGACTTCCAGGGCTATCTTAGATTACATCTGTGCTGGGAAAAGAGGAAAAATAAAGTTGGTGTGGCTTTAGGATAGAGGTGGAAACTCCTGTTTTCACAAGAAATGTTGCTTCTGGGAGAGAGCTAGAGGGATTGCACTTGTCTTAGAATACCCTGCTTTTCTGTTGCTGCTGAGTTTCGCCCGAAGAATTCCCAGTGGGACAAGGAGGGGTGTGGGGGGTGGCAGTGGAATGCTGCCATACTTAATTGGAGAGAAGACCTCCCCACTTATATGCCCCTTACCAGGTTATTCCTAGTCTATGTTTCTAGATGTGGCTGTAATAGTGGACAAATGCCAGCTATGTCTGAAGGAATACTTTGCAGAAACATGATTGGGTACCATGTCGCAAAATCAGTGGCTGTAACTAAAGCGCAACTGTAATGACATTTCTCCAATTTGTCAGAAATGTTTTGAGTTTATAAATGTCCATTCTATAACCTCCCATTCCTGGGAACTGAAAATCTATTTTAGTCCTTGATTCAAAGGATATAGACTATAAGAGATAGGGAATTTGTAGAAAACTCTATGTAGAAAGACAGATTGAATAAAGGATTCTTTCTTAGTTTCAGCTCTAATGGTAGCTACTGTCTGAACCTGGATAACAGAATTGTCAACACCTGATCAGCAAACCTTGAATTTGTCTTCAGAACCTCCTTATAGAAAAGAACTGCCTGGATATTTGGTGACTCTAATTGTGTAACAAAGGTCAAACTGAATAAAAAGCGATAGCTCTATTTGACTAATTGAAGGCTCCATTCAGGGTCAAGCTAGTGATGCCAGAAGATTTCTACACAGGCGATCCCTTGGCAGAGTCATGATAAAAGTTTCTTCCTCCTGATAGGGCTTGGTCTCACTAAATAAAACTTCTTGCTGTCATAGTAAGTTTCTTGTTGTCTTGATGCTCCTCTGATCTGAATCTAGGGACTCTGAGAGCTACTACACAGATGTGAATAATGAATAAGAAAGAAACACTGCATTTACTTTGGGATCATCTCCATTTATTTTGATTCTTCTGGCTGGCCACTAAATCCTAAAGAGTATTCTTGGGCTGAATCATACAATAAGTTGACAGAACATTAGATAAGAAAGAATAATAGTAGGATAGTAGCTTCTCCCAGTTCCTCTATCCATTGAAAAACTGAACTCCATTAAAAAAAATGAAAGAATTATAATGATGATAATACATGATAATGATCATTAGATATGTATATATTATGTGAAAATTTCACATATTAAAATTTTCAAAGACCTTTTCTTATATTATTCAAGCCTTGAAATGACCCTGTTCTGCAGGATCACTACCCTCATTTTATAAATGAAGAAACTGCAATTCAGAGAGATTAAGGGATATACCCATGGGCACTCATGCAGCTAGTCAACAACAAAACTAGCTCCTTTTGAGTCTTAGTCCCAAACTCTCTCTGTTATACCAAACAGCCTCATAGAATGTTAGAGCTGGAAAGAGATTTATTGAAGCTCTGGTTGGACACCTTTGTTTTTACAATTTCATTGAATGTCAGAACTGGAAAGAATTTTAAAAATCGACTAGCCCAAACCTCTCATTTTACAAATGAGAAAATTGAGGCTTGAGAGGTCAAGTGTCTTGGCACACAATAAGTTAGTTAGTGGGAGGGCCTTGTTTTTGTAATTGAGGCACCTGAGATTCAGAAAGATTAAAAGATTTGATAAAGGTCATTACTAGTTGTGGTTGTGTTGAACTGAGAACCAAGGTCTCCTGACTTCTTGGTTGAGGCTCTTTCTACCATACTCTCATGCCACAGACACCAGTGTGGTTTCTGTCTTAGGTCCATTGTGACTAATCTATTACAAATCTACTATATTGGTCACATTCATAGAATGCATGATCTACAACAGATTTTTTATATGGAAAACTTGAATGCTGCATCCCCAAATTGAAAGGGCAGAAAAAAAATATTTCAAACATGCTCTCATTAGGAGCTTCATACACTTTGGGATAACTGGCAAACACTAGTATATTAATTAATCAATAAGTGCCTACTATGTGCCAGTCAGTGTGCTAAGCACTATGGATACAAAAAGAGTCAAAAGATAGTCCTTGCCTCAATGAGCTTATAATCTAATGGGGAAGACAGCATCCACCCAAATATGTAAAAGGCATGCTATATAGAGGGTAAGTAGGAAATAATTAATAGAGGGAAAGTACTGGAATTAAGAAGGATTAGGGAAGGCTTCCTGTAGAAAGTGAGATTTTATTTGGGACTAAAAGAATGTTCAGTAGCTTCTTCTTGAAGAAAAACTTCTTATGGGTAAATTCATTACTTTCAGTTCCCTTCCCAAATCTGCCTTTATGCTATATGTCAATTTATTCTAGTCACTGATAAATAGTAAAACAAAGAAAACTTGACTAGAGAGAAAAGTGATTAAAACAGTTCATCTTTACATTCAATTCATGGTAATTAAATTATGTACATTAATAATATGCCAGGCACTGTGCTAAGCACTGGGATTCGTGGCTGAATTTTTTAGCATTTTAAAAAAGTTATTGAAAATGTGTTTGGTGTTCGAGTAGATTTATTGTTTTTTTTTCCCTTTCAAAATTTAAAAGGTTGACCTAATATTTTATTACTACATGCCACAGTGACCCCAGACCATAATTCATATGCTATCTTTACATTCATGCTGACCATATCCTTACCATCCCCTTTACCTCTTTGCACCTTTCACTTTGAGAATGGTAATGAAAGAACTACTACCTTTGTTTTTGAAATGGACTTGTCAATAAACTCCTCTATGGTTCCACTCAATATCCCCTTGAGTTTCCAAACCAAAAGACCTGGTCACCATGCTCTTCTGTCAATTACATACCTTCACTAGATGGTATGTTTTGTTGGGCAGGAATTGTCTCACTCTTAGGATGGTGTTTGACACAAATTATTTAATTTAAAAACCTTATTCATTGATTTTTCATGATGATATGAATCCCGGTGAAATGGAGCAACTATTTCTCAGAAACATCTATCTCAAAAGTTCTAGCTGAGAATTTCCATTAAAAAAATCTATATAAAAGTTTAACCATCTACATGGCAAAAACAAAAACAAAAACAAAGTAGATGAAAATTTCCTATTGTTCATTCTATGACGTGTAGTTGGTTGGACAAACCATGGAACTGGGCCCTCATTAAATACAACAGATAGACAAGGAACTGAGTCTAGAATTGAAATTTATGAAATTATATAGTACTTCCTCCCCCACATTAGTCATGTTGTGAAAGAAGAATCAGAACAAAAAGGAAAAACCATGAGATTGAAACAAAAACACAAAAAAACCCAACAACAAAATAAAGAGAAAGTAGTATGCTTCAATCTGCATGCAGACTCCATAATTCTTTCTCTGGATGTGGATAGCATGTGGTACTTTGAATGATCCTAAGTGTTCTACTTGTTGCACATGCCCACCTCTTAAACAGTAACATTCATCAAGTTATGCCATATAGCTAAAAATCATGCGAAACAATGTTCTCAGAAGAAGTGAAATTACTGGTGACTAAAAGGGGAATGGAAAATCTCAGGGTGAATGTAAACAGGCTGTCTCCTATTATTATTAATACTAATTTTTATGTAAAAAGTGGAGTCAAAGACATCATCAAGGACATTGGTGAATGCAAAGGAAGGTAGGCTTGCTATGTAGTAAAAATAGACCACAAAATAGTGGACAGCTTCAATAAGAAAAGAAACCAGAAGGAGGTCTCCAACACAGAGGATAGAATTACTACGTAGGTTTTCAAAAACATACGTTTGAGAATAACAACTGGTATGGGAAAATTAAGTTCTGCACAACAGGCGGCATAAACCACCTGGATGAGATGACCTATCTAAATATTTAAGATTATAGTTATAGCACATAGAGATAGATTTTCTCTTTCTTCCGTCTAAGGCAGCTTGCAACTATGTAGTCACTAACATGTTAATTGGTAAGAATAAAATAGCTCTTTGTTTCCAGCTTTTTTTTTTCCTCAAAACCTTCCAGGGTGAAGATAAAACTTAAGTGTTCACAGCTACTAACATTATTGATTGTCTGTCAACAAGGGACATGACAGTTAGGAAGTGTTACTGGGGGCTCTGGTGCCAAATCTTTCCTTTTCCTTCCTCCACTGAGCTAAACAGGAGATCGTTTTTTTTTATTTTACCACGTTGGAAAATATTTCAAGGTGCTTTTTCTTGTGAAGTTGCTTGAAATAAACTTCCCTTTTCAATTTGTACTCTTTGGGAATTAAAAACACCACTTCTTTCTTACCAGTAGGCCTTCGGGGCATACAAATTTTAAAATTGTTCCCCTCCCTCTAGACTTGTGAATCTCAAAACAAAGATCTCTTTTGAAATGGAATACAGAATTCTCTTTGTCTCATAATTGTATTTTGCAAACTTAGACTAGCCTTAGAAGTTCAGATATTTTCAAGGATGATTTCATTCTTGGTGGGTAATATTTAAGAAAAAAAAAGGGAGAAAAAAAGAGCCTTTATTTCCATACCATTCACATAGCTTTGTCACCTTTTGGGAAGCAAGATATGAATAAAGCATAGGGTGAGAATTAGCAACTGAAGATATACAGAAAGGTAAAGACCAAGCTGCTAGCCTATTAATCAAACTGGGGGAATATTTACATTTCTATTGGCAAGTCTAATAATTTGTTTGAATTGACATAGTCTTAGTTTATTTCAGTCATTAGTACCTATGAAAGAAATAATGTGTTTAAATCCCCAAAGTAGTTTGGCTTTAGCAAAGAGCCCTGAAGTAAGAGTCTGATCCTGCTCTGCCAGCCTGTGATCTTGGCAAATCACTGAACTCCTCTGGCCCTTATTTTCTTAATTTTTAAAAAGGTTATCATTGGGCTAGTTCCCTTTCTGGCTCTAAAACGAAGACAAAACAACCTACAATGCGTTGCCATTAAAATTTTCTTAACACAAATTTATGTTCCAGGAAATGTTGGCATTCTTTATAATTTAAATTATCACATATCCTCAAATTTCCTGATCCTAATCATGTGCCATTTATCTATACATATGTATGTATATATACACATGCATGCGATTCATATATGCTTATATGTATATGCATACAAAATATATTATATTACATGATTATATATAATATTTATGTGATAATATATTCCATAGCCTTTCAGGCTATTCATACAAAGGTCAAATACTGAAGCTAAAGCTTAAATACTTTGTCCTCATAATGAGAAGATTGGACTCTGGAAAAGGTATTGATGTTGAAAAAGAAGAAGGAAAAGGAGACTGCAGAGAATGAAAGGGATAGATAGTATCATAGAAACAAAGAACATGAACTTGGACAGATTTTGAGAGATAGTGGAGGACAGAAGGGCCTAGTGCGCCGTTCATGACTGAATGACTAAATAACAACACCTTTCTCCATGATTTAAGGCTTCACATATTCTAAAATGTCCTGATTCTCGTTATGTGCCATTCATTCATCTATCTATCTATCTATCTATCTATCTATCTATCTATCTATCTATTGGTACACATAGATAAATGGCACATAATGAGAATCAGGAAATTTTAGAATATACATGTATCTATAGCTTTATATGCATAGATAAATGGCACAAATTGTATATAGGTTTAGAATGTATGTAGATAAATGGCAATAATGTTTATATGTGTGTGTTTATATGTATATGTTCCTGTGTGTGTATAATTAGAAGCTCATATTGGTCTGATCAGCCATAGTTGGATGTATTGTAACTTGACTATAACATAATGATGTTATTTTGGTCCTCTTTGGGAGCACAGGATAACAACTAACTAACCAGTTAGAATCAGGAAATTTTAGAATATGTGATTGTTTAAATAAATAAATGTATGTTAGGAAAAATATATATGCAGACATATATATATATAATTTATATCAATATATGTACGTGATTGTTTAAATAAATAAATGTATGTTAGGAAAAATATATATGCAGACATATATATATATATAATTTATATCAATATATGTACAGCATGTACATATGTGCATGTGTATATATGTATGCATGTATATTAGAGCTAATCTCAGATTTTCAGAGTTGGAACAGACTTGAATCAATCCATCAATAAGCTTCTTTTAAACTCCTACTATATGCCAGACGTCGTGCTTGGCGCTAAGGATAAAGGAAAAAGGAAACAATTCCCGACCTCAGAGATTATTTGCTATTGAGAAAGGTAATACATGCACGTGTAAGTATATACAAATGTGTGTCTGTTTTAAATCACACCAATGATTTCACTAGCACTTAGAGATCCTAATAAGGAAATTTTGCTACCAAAATACAGGCCCAAACTTTCTCAGAAATTTACAGTCTCTAGGAGTAGGTTGGGAACCTAAGAGCTTAGTTGACTTGTTCAGGGTCTCATAGCCAGCTTGTGTCAGAGGTGGGACAAAACCAGGTCATAAGTTCTTTATCCATTACACCATTCTGTCGCTCATGCACAAACTCTGTGTAAAATAAATTTAAAGTGATTTTGGGGGTAGGGGAGGCACTAGTAGGTGTGTGTATGTATATGTGTGTGTGTGTGTGTGTGTGTGTGTGTGAGAGAGAGAGAGAGAGAGAGAGAGAGAGAAATCAGGAAAAATTTCTTCTATGAGATTGTGTTTGGACAGAGCCTTGAAAGAATTTAAGGTTCCTAGGAGGCAGAGGTGGTGCGAGTATATTCAAGGCATGTTAGACAGCTTGGACCAAGGCACAAAGATAGGGGATAGAATGTTGTGTGTAACGAATAGAAGGAAGACCAGTTTGTCTGTATTGGCAAATATCTGAATGTTTAAGTCACACCTAGCTTTGACATAAATGTAGCACTATGTGGAACAAAAATACATTTTAAGAAAACTTTAATGCAAATAAAATGTAGGAGACACTACCTTAATTATATGGGAAAATGCATAATAATTCTGGAAAGATCAGTTGAACTTTGTTGTCATTGCTGAGTTATTTCAGTCAAGTACCATTCTTCATGACCCCATTTGAGGTTTTCTTGGCAAAGATGCTGGAGTGGTTTGACGTTTTCTTCCCCTGCTCATTTCACAGATGAGGAATTAAGGCAAACAGAGTTAAGAGATTTGCCCAGGATCACAGAGGTAGCATGTGTCTGAGGCTGGATTTGAACTCAGAAAGATGATTGTACCTGTGACCGAGTAGGCCCTTAATAAATAATCACCAAGTTAAATTGCTGAATTTATTTTATCTATGTGGGTTATCTTTCCACTGATACAGATCTGCCTTGTCAAACTCACCTTTGTCAATAGTGAAATGTGATACTGTGGGTAAAAAAATTAAAAAAAAAATTCCTTGTGGTTAGGTCTCTGGTGCTGAGTTTTTCTGAACTAAGCTACCCAGGCTTAGGGGCTCATCACTAGGCTCAAGCTCCAGGCCTTTCTAGCTTGGTAGAATGTGTACTTTCCTTCAGTGAACAGTCTGAATTCCTCCTGCCCCTTTTTTTTGGCCTTGTCTCTCCAGGGCCTAGCACAGAACCATTTAATAAGAGGTTTACTGAACTGAACCTACGTGAAGTGCTACTGTATTTGTTTCACTAGGGAAACTTTCAAGCAGTTTGAATGACCTTCATGCCGTGATAAGGCATAGGGTAGGGTTTCAGTAGAAGATCTTAAAAATAAGAGATTATGCTCCACATTCAATAAGTTAGCCTGTTTGAGTTTACTGACTTTAACCTGACTTTGAGTTTTGGTGTAATATTTGCATATACACTAATCATAATGACCAGGGGAATTTTGAGGCTGGGAGACAAAATCCAGTCTGGGATTCAGCCCCCTGGCAGGGGGCTGGAGGGCTCAGAAAGAAGAGGGTGCAGGGAAGCTGCAGTCCTGGGTAAAGGGAACAAGGACACTTAAGTCTCAACAGTGTTTTAGGTAGGCAGTTGCATTTGGATGGCTCTGGAGGAGAAAGCAAGGCTGGTGACTTTATATAGCCCTTCCTCACTTAAATCCAATTCACTTGCAAGTGATGGCATCACCTTCCTGATGTCATGGTCCTCTTTGAAAATGAAGACAAATGACAACAAACAAAACAACAACAATAATGTTTTTTAAGTATGACAGAGCTCTGATTAGTTTTTTTTTCTCTGTATAATACACTACAGTTTTCAAAGCACTTTCATTAAATAGAATATGTCCTTTGAATCTCACAACTATGTTGTGAGGTAGGCAGGACATAATCTTATTATACCCCTTTTATAGATGAGGAAATGAAGATTGAGAAATGATTACTCAAATCACCAAGCTTACAAGTGGAAGAAATGGAGATTATATCCAGTTTATTCTTTCATTCGGTGAACGTTTAGTAAGCTCCTACTATGTGCAGAACATTGTGCTAGTCCCTAGCAGTGATACTAACTTTAGATAAGACAATCTGTTCTCATGGAGTTTATTATATAGCCTTATTATGTGTATTTGTGTCTTAGGGATATATAAAATTCAAATACATATAACAAGACTATATAACGTCATGTGATAAGTGTGCTAGAACGTTTTAAAATAAAGCACTTTGGGAAATTTGAGGCGAAGGCCATTCTTGGGGGGTAAGGCAGGAAGAAAGCCTCGAGGAGGAAGTGTTATTTTAGTTTGGCATTAAAGGATGGGTAAGGATTTAATAGGTAGAAGGAATGGGGTGAGGGAGAACATGGCAGGCATAGAAAATGAAGGCATGGGGATGGAAGAGTCTACTGTATATGCCTTGGAGTGATGGGGAAGGGGCAGGGTGATCCAGTTTGGCTGGAACTCAGGGTGCACTAAAGGGAGAGATAAGAAAAAAGTATGTAGAGGGCCTTGGATTCCAGACAAAGAAGACTGAATTGTACTCAGTAGGAATTAGGTATCTATCCAAACTGTCTTTTCAGCCTATACTGGATATTACTTACCATTCTGCACTCTACAGTCTAACCATAATAGGGTCACAATAAATATTTGTGGTTTTATTGATCATAAAAGCTTCTAAAAAGGAAGGTGATCTGAAGTTAAATGGGAAAAAAACATTTTTCTTGGTAACGGTGAATTTTGAACTGGAGAAATGAAGTTCAAATCACATACAGTCTCTGTGAGATTTGGACCAAATCACTTCAATTTTCTGGGCATTGGGATCTGTAAAGCAACGGGCATGGACCTAGGTGATCTGCAAGGTCCCTGCAATCTCTTAATCCTAGGATCCTGTTCTGAGTTCCAAGGCTGGTATTCTTCCTACCATATCCTGTAGCATATAACCACAGGTGTGCTGGAACCAGCTTAGACCAGCTTGTGAGATCCTGTTGTTAAATGTTCAGAATGAGAATTTTCAAGTCAGAAATCAACAAATACCACAATTCAGGGATCAATTGACTGATTTCTGATTATCTAGACTAAACATTTTGGAGAAAATATGAATAATGCAGACTAAACTTAAAATTATGCATGTAATTTCCCACAGAGAGCCAATTGTTAAACATTTGCCAGGACATCACCATACAACACATGCTATCTAGATTTGAGGTGTTACTGTAAAGAACCTTATTTCAAGAAACCACTCACAAAGATCAATGGTCTAACTGTATAGTGAAACCATAGTGAGTTATATAACATATAGAAGCTGCAGTCAAAACATGTTAACATAAATGTATTATTTTAAAAGTATATGAGGCAGCTAGATGGTGCAGTAGATAGAGCACTGGTCCTGTAGTCAGGAGGACCTGAGTTCAAATTTGGCCTCAGACACTTACTAGCTGTGTGACCTTGGGCAGCTCACTTAATCCCAAGTGCCTCGAAAAAAAGGTATATTAGGAATAAGGGTAGCATGGATTTAGGAATGGATTTTTTTTTAAGTCCAGACCTTGATTACATAGTTGTAAAGAACTTCTGGTGAGGATGCCCTCTCTACTGCAGAAGAACAGGACAAGTTCCACAATTTAGTTTTCTTAGAGGGTTGCCTGGGGGCATATGGAGGTTAAGTGATTTCCTCAGGGTCACACAGCCAGGGTGTATCAGAGACCAGGTTGGAACTCAGATCTTCCTGACTCTTAGCCCTATCTAATACTACAGCAAACTGCTTGGATATTAAAAACTAATATCTGAAATATTTCTATGTTTGGTTTTAAATGAACTCAAACACAAAGATGGAAAACCTCAGTGACAAATAGCTTACTCTTGGTTTAGGTTCTTACCCTTGTCTATCAGAGAGCCAGCCTTTTTTCTTTTCCTCCTATTTTCTATTATATAAAACTGAGTATCAAATCTTCTATAGCAGGGAAAGTCAAGTGGTGATGTTAAAACATCTGCCTTTTTAAAAACTACACTTTATTCCACATCAGGTCACTTTTGCTTTTACAATTTCAGCATATGATTCTAAGTATGTTCTTGAAATAGACTTAACATCCCTAAACACAATGCCTGATTTCCTATTCAAAGCACCAGAATGGAATGTTCATCACACCTGTGAGCTTGTTTTTTGTCTTCCTGTTCTGTAATTTTGCCCTTGCTCTCCACCCCGACTCTTCAGTGACACCCTTAGCTTCCTTTTCCTGTTGGATGATTTCATGGGTTCATGCCACCTTCCTTCTCTTGTTTCTCCAAGGTACTGCACATCTAATTTTCCTCCTTGAGAAACTGAAAACATCTTTAAGTGAACTATTAAAAAGTACGTATCAAATGCCTTTTAAACTGCATGAAATGTCACTACTTCCTACGCAACTTTGATATAAGAGAATTTGAACTGTTAATTGGATTAAAAGGTTAATTGCCTAACCTTGGCTCCTTCCTTTACAAAATGATTCTTCTGACCTGTTCTTCCTGCCAGGAAGCCTAGACTTTTTAGCAACAAACTCAAATGACTCAGTTTTATCTCCAAGGTTAACTGCATTTACGTAATAGCCCCCAAAGTTAGTAACTTGGCAGCTTTCTTCTCTTCGCCCAGTGTCTGTTGGAAAATCAACCTCGTTTACTTTCCTTGTTGGAAAAAATTGTGATCTCTACACTCTGTTCCTATTACATTGTTTGTGGAAAGTTTTTTTTGGGGGGTGGGGTTTGGTTTGGTTTAGTTTTTTTTTTTTTTTTTTTAGTCCAAGATCTATTTGAATAAACCCTATTGAGTTGCCTCTTTGGAGATGATTGGGAATATTCTAGGATTGGACAAGCACAACTGAAAAAATGACCCACCTGGGAACATTTTGGAGATTATTTACGGTGCTTTCCTTTCTTGTTGAATCCTTAAGATGATAAAATACCTCTTCAGGGGTGCTATCGGCATACTTCAACTGTGTGATTTTCCCTGGTAAAAAGCCTTGATGAGTCCCAATATAATTCTCTAAAAATGCTGGTGAAATATTGCAGTTATTCTCAGCCTATCATTAACATTTAAACATCTATTCAGAAATGGGAATTGGAATGTGGGCTGTTCTACGTATTAGATTTCCCCAAAGTGTGTTTTATTTAAATTGTCACAATTTGCTTACATGAGGAAAGTAAAACTCATTGATTTCATTGGTCTATGCTCCTCCGTTTTATCCAAAGTGATCACATTTTCACTTCATCACATTTTGATAACCTTAACATAAAATCGTTTTTTTTTTAAAAACTGAAGTTGTATGAGGATATTAGAATATTAAAGATCTAAATGACAAGTGAGAGCCATTTGGTTCTGTCCTCATCCCCTTTGCTGCTAGTGCCTTCGTCTCAGGCTTCCTTCCTTTTATTATGTATATTTCCTCTATGTACCTAGGTACTTATAGGTTGTCTCCATCTTTAGAATATGGGCTCCTTGCTCTTCAGTTGTCTGTAAGGTGCTCGGTTCTTCTTCGGAAGCTAAGGCCATGTCGGGGTGAACCCTCACTTCAGCCGGCGACTAGCACCACTACAAACAAGTCTCCTCGTCCATCCGCTGAAATGGCCGTCCCCGAGCTTGCTTGCATCTACTCCACCCTCATCCTTCACGACGATGAGGTTATGGTCACGGAGGATAAAATCAATGCCCTCATTAAAGCAGCAGGTATAAATGTTGAACCATTCTGGCCTGGATTATTTGCAAAGGCCCTGTCCAATGTAAACATTGCAAGCCTCATCTGCAACGTAGGAGTTGGTGGACCTGCCCCAGCAGGTGGTGGTGCTGCCCCTGCTGGAGGGGCTGCTCCTGCTAGCACAGCTGCCCCAGCTGAGGAGAAGAAGAAAGAGGAAGCAAAAAAAGAAGAATCTGAGGAGTCTGATGATGACATGGGCTTTGGTCTGTTTGACTAGATAATTTTTTGTAACATTAAATAAAAAGCTTGACTCAACTGAAAAAAAAAAAGAATATGGGCTCCTTGTGGTCCTCTCCCACAACTTAGCATAGATTCTGGCACATAGTAAAAGGAAAGAGAAGGGAACAAGAACTTATTAAGTGCCTACTATGTGCCATGTGCTGTACTAAGTGGGAGCCATCTCCACTCATCCTGATCTATATCTTGCCCCTGAATCTAGATGGCTCCAGAGGAGAAAGTAAAGCTGGTGACCTTGCACAGACCTCCCTCACTTATATCCAATTCACTTACAAGTCATGGCATGACCTCCCAGACATTATGGTCCTCTTCATGAACAAAGGACAAACAACCTTGCTAAGTGCTTTATAAATATTATCTCATTTGATCCTCATAACAAACTTGGGAGAGAGATGCCGTTATTGTCGGCATTTTGTAGTTAAGGAAACTGAGACAGACAGAGGATAAGTAACTTGCTCAGGGTCACACACCTAGTAAGTGCCTGAGGTCAGATCTGGAGTTGGGTCTTCCTGACTCCAAGCCCAGAACTCTATCTACTGCTTACATGAGGTGTAAAAGGCATATCCATTGATGTGAAAATTTGATTGGTCCTTTGTGGTATTCTTAAACTCATTTTTTTTTTAGTATTTAATAAATGCTTGTTAAACTGAATTTGTTATTTCTGTTGTATGATCATTAAGATCTGAAAAAAGGCAGGAAAAATGTTTTCAGTTAGGCAGAAGTTAGAATGGGCAGGATATTGAAATCGATGTACTAAATATTGCTATATGCTTTTTATGAATAAGAAAGATATTACTTTGACTATGATTTTTTCTTCAGAATCTCAGTTTGAAGAGACTTTGGAGATGATTTAATCCAACCAATACATCAACAAGAATCCAATAATCTCCTCTGCATCATTCCTGACAAATGGTTGGTCATTCAGCCTTTGCCTTGAGACCTCATGTGAAATGAGGGGAATCATGCTGTCTTTGAGACTGCCCGTTATACTTTTGAACTTTTCTGATTGTTGGGGCATTTTCCTTAAATGAGATCTGCTTCTCTATGACTTCCACCCAATGTTAGTAGTTCAGTTATTCTAGAATTTATCAAGTACTTACTATGTGTTAGGCATCTAGTGTGAGAATTGCAGATACACTAGTCCCTGTCCTTAAGGAACTTAGATTCTGATCTCTAAATCCAAAAGAAAAAAGATTAATCTATTTTCTATGTGACAGCTCATAAAAAAAATCACCAAACCTCAATACCAATCTTCTCTTCTCCAGGCTAAACTTCTCCAATTATTTCAATAAAACCATTTTTGTGTGTCTTCTTTTCACATCCTGAACCTGCTCAAATTTGCCAAGCACCTTCCCAAGATTTTGTAGCACCTATCACTAAAAACAATACTTTAGGTGAGTTATTACTAGGACTGAGTGCCATGGGAGAGGACTATCACTTTCCTCATTATAGAAATTACATTTTTCATAGTGCAGTCTTTCTCCATTGTTCAATCTTGGGCTACCAATCCCAGTTTCTTGTCACCATGGTGTCCTTCTCTTGGGGTGTACTCTCCTTCTTTACCATTTCAAATGAATGTCCCTTCAATGGGACCTCATGTTGAACTAATCCCCTTCAAAAGACTAGAGGATCAGGGTTATGCTTTGGAGATTTCAGCCAGACTCTCTGAAGGAGAATCTTGCCCCTGTCCTATTATGACTATTCCTTACTAAGGATGGCCAGTGTGCTTACTTCACCATCTTTCTCATGGAAGCCTTCCCAGAAGCAATGTTCTAGGGTTGTGGTGAGGGGTGGGGCAGAGTAGAAGAGATGATCTGCTTATGGAATGCCATGCCCCAACATTCTCAGATGTCTTGCCAGCTCTGCTCTTTCCAACTGAATTTAGCCCCATGTACTCCCAGATCTTTTCTCATTTATTGTTATCTAGCAACAATTTTCACGTTCTCCATTTGTGCAGTTGCTTTTTTTTTTTAAACCAAAGTATAGAAACTCTGTGTTTTAAAGGATTTTTTTTGTTAGATTTGCTGTGTTTTATCTTATTAGATTTGCTCTGTTATTCCAATCTGTAGAGAACTTCTTGGATCCTGTTATGTGATGGGGTGAGCCAACCATCTCAACTTTAATTCTACCTTCAGTGTGGTAGAGTAGAAAAGAGTACTGTCATTGGAATCAGGAGAACTGACTTCAAGTACCCCTTCACATAGTTGCCACCTATATGACCATGGACAAAGCTGCTTGAAGTCCCAGGTTATATTTCTTCTTCCGTAAAATGGGAATAATAAACCTTCTACTACCTATCTCACAAAGGTGTTACAAGGAAAGTAGCTTGTAAACCTTAAAGTGCTAAGTGTAAATAATTTCTATTTCTCCATTACTTACTTCTACCATGCTCACTTCTTCAAATAAAGACCATGTTCAGTTTTTAGACACTTCTTTGAAGTGAGTTAGGGAAAGAGGAAGACTAGTACAAAGGGGAACAGAGACGAGTAAAAGTATGGTTGGCAGAACCTGAAGAAGAGGGGGGGTGGAGCCAAGATGGTGGCTGGTAAGCAGGGAATAGCGTGAGCTCCATACGGAGTCCCTCCAAAAACTTACAAAAAATGGCTCTGAACCAATTCTAGAATGGCAGAACCCACAAAACAGCAGAGGGAAGCAGGGCTCCAGCCCAGGACAGCCTGGATGGTCTCTGGGTGAGGTCTATCCCACATGGAGCTGGGAGCTGGGAGCTGGAAACGGAGTGGAGCAGAGCCCAGCCTGAGCGGCGTGGACCAACAAGACCAGCAACCGGGCAGAGCATGCCGTAGCGCCCTGAATCAGTGAGCTGCGGCAGTTACGAGACTTCTCAAGGCACAAACACGAAAGACTGCTGAGAAGGTTGGTGGGAAAAGCTGCGGGAGTGGAAGGAGTTCGCGGTTCAGCTTCCAGCCCCTGGGGCAGTGGAGGTGGGGCAGCTACGGCTGTTGCTGCTTCCGGCTCCAGGCCCACCTGGTGGGAGGAATTAAGTGGCAGATCAGAGCAGGGGTGCACAGCCTGCTGAAGATCTAAGCCCAGTTCGGGTTGGGGGTTCTTGGGGAAGGAGCAGTGCTGGTGTGGCAGAGCTGGCACCTCCCCTCCAAACGTGGAACATAGAACTCTGTAGTCTACAAGCAGTCATACCCCACTGAAAAACTCAAAGGTCAAGTTAGTTGGCTGGGAATATGGCCAGGCAGCAAAAACGCACCGAGATTCAGTCTCAGACTTTGCATTCTTTCTTTGCTGACAAAGAAGACCAAAACATACAGACAGAAGAAATTAATAAAGTCAAAGAGCCTACAACAGAAACCTCCAAGAAAAACATGAACTGGTCCCAGGCCATGGAAGAGCTCAAAAAGGAGTTGGAAAAGCAAGTTAGAGAAGTAGAGGAAAAATTGGGAAGAGAAATGAGAAGGATTCGAGAAAACCATGAAAAACAAGTCAATGACTTGCTAAAGGAGACCCAAAAAAATACTGAAAAATACACTGAAGAAAACAACACCTTAAAAAACAGACTAACTCAAATGGCAAAAGAGCTCCAAAAAGCCAATGAGGAGAAGAATGCCTTGAAAGGCAGAATTAGCCAAATGGAAAAGGAGGTCCAAAAGACCACTGAAGAAAATACTACTTTAAAAATTAGATTGGAGCAAGTGGAAGCTAGTGACTTTATGAGAAATCAAGATATTATAAAACAGAGCCTAGATATCATCTTTCAAGAAATTATCAAGGAGAACTGCCCTGATATTCTAGAGCCACAGGGCAAAATAGAAATTGAAAGAATCCATCGATCGCCTCCTCAAATAGATCCCAAAAAGAAATCTCCCAGGAATATCGTCGCCAAATTCCAGAGCTCCCAGATCAAGGAGAAAATACTGCAAGCAGCCAGAAAGAAACAATTTGAGTATTGTGGAAACCCAATCAGAATAACCCAAGATCTGGCAGCCTCTACATTAAGAGATCAAAGGGCTTGGAATACGATATTCCGGAGGTCAATGGAACTAGGATTAAAACCTAGAATCACCTACCCAGCAAAACTGAGTATCATGCTCCAAGGCAAAATATGGATTTTCAATAAAATAGAGGACTTTCAAGCTTTCTCAGTGAAAAGACCAGAACTGAATAGAAAATTTGACTTTCAAACACAAGAATCAAGAGAAGCATGAAAAGGTAATCAAGAAAAAGAACCAAGAAAAAGAAATTGCAATGAACTTACTAAAGTTGAACTGTTTTGTTTACATTGCTACATGGAAAGATGATGTGTATGATTCATGAGACCTCAGTATTAGGATAGCTGAAGGGAATATGCATACATATATGTTTATGTATACATATGGGTGAACGTGTATGTATGTATATATCTATGTGTGTATATATATGTATGTGTGTATGTGTATATATATATATACACATATGTATATATATATATATACATATATATATATATATATATATAGAGAGAGAGAGAGAGAGAGAGAGAGAGCGGATACAGGGTGAGTTGAAGATGAAGGGAAGATATCTAAAAGAAATAAAATCAAATTAAGGGATGAGAGAGGAACATACTGAGAGAGGGAGATAAGGAGAGATAGAATGGGGTGGATTATCTCGCATAAAGGAGGCAAGAGCAAGCAGTTCTGTGGGAGGAGGGGAGAGGGCAGATGAGGGGGGAATGAGTGAACATTGCTCTCATCAGATTTGGCCTAAGGAGGGAATACCATACATACCCAATGGGGAATCTTACCCCACAGGAAAGAAGAGGGAAGAAGATAAAAATAAATGGGGGGGGGATGATGGAGGGGAGGGCTGATGGGGGTGGAGGTAGTCAAAAACAAATACTTTCGAAAGGGGACAGGGTCAAGGGAGAAAATTCAATAAAGGGGGATGGGTTGGGAAGGAGCAAAATATAGTTAGTCTTTCACAACATAAGTATTGTGGAAGGGTTATACATAATGATACATATGTGGCCTATGTTGAATTGCTTGACTTCTTAGGGAGGGTGGGTGGGAAGGGAAGAGGGGAGAGAATTTGGAACTCAAAGTTTTAAAAACAGGTGTTCAAAAACAAACAAAAATGTTTTTGCATGCAACTAGAAAATAAGATACACAGACAATGGGGTGTAGAAATTTATCTTGCCTTACAAGAAAGGAAGGGAAAAGGGGATGGGAGGGGAGTGGGGTGACAGAAGGAAGCGCTGACTGGGGAACAGGGCAACCAGAATATACACCATCTTGGAGTGGGTGGGTGGGTAGAAATGGGGAGAAAATTTGTAATTCAAACTCTTGTGAAAATCAATGCTGAAAACTAAATATGTTAAATAAATTTTAAAAAAAATATTTAACAACCAGCTCTCTGAAGGGGAAATGTATTTATGGCACTGTTTAAGTTTGATCTGTATCAACATTTCCTCCATCACTTTCTTAAGTCTAGACTGTCAATGAAACAATAAATCAATCCCTGTTTTTGGCAGGAAAAAAAAATCATTTCCCATTATTCCGTATTCAATGATATGACCTTGATCTTCTGTTTCTCACACTCCGAACTTTGGATATTAAGTTTTCACAAGGGTTAAAAATATTTCCCTAGATGGTTTCTGATTATTGGTTAATAAAAATCATAATAAATTTGAGATGTCAAACATTAAAAAAAAGAAGAACCTGAAGAAGATTCATAAGCTTATAGACTTAAAACTGGAGGTGCCTTTAGAGGCCATAGAGTACAACCCCCTCAGTTTTCAGATGAATAAACTAATGACTAGAGAGGTTGTGACTTGCCTGGGGTCACATAGCTAGTAAGTGTCTAAGACAGGATTTGAACTCAGGTTTTCCTAACTCCAAGCCCATTGCTCTATTGACTATCACTTAGCTGCCTAACTCCTATTTCAACTCTTCCATTTTACAAATAAGGAAATTGAGGCTTAGAGAATCTAGGTGACCCACTCAAGTTCACAAAGGTAGTAAATATGTCAGAATTCTGATTTGAACCCAGCTCTTCTGACTCTAGAACTCAATCTTTTTCTCCACCCAACTAATTCTAAGACTATGGTTACTAGAAAGAAATGATCCAAATAGAACACTATACGTAGTGAGAAAACCATTGGCAAAGAGAAGAAAATGGTGTTACTAATGCAAAGAATGTACCCATTGTCAGGTGAGTATCAGGAGAGTTAAGGCTGCTTACTGAGAGTGGGTTATTGGTAGGTAATTAGGATGGGGTAGGGTTCATATTGAGAAATGTATCTGAGATGGATCAGGGCAGGATAGGATTATTATCTTCTCTGAAAGGCACATGGGCATAGATAGGAACAAGCCTTTGATGAACAAACTGAAGGCTGGTTTTCAGTCTCAGCAGCTGCAAATGCTTTCCACTTTCAGATTATCTTCCACCAGCTATGTTATATTTATTATGCCCCTTGTCCTTAGTCATTTATATATCTTTGTTCCCATTTGAATGATCTCCCCTTGAGAGTATGGCCTGTTTTTGTCTTTCCCTAGTACTTAGTATCCTTAGTTCTTAGTGTATTGCTTGGTATGTAGTAGGTGCTTAATAAATACTTGTTGATTGAATGAATGACCAAGACAATAGGTAGGTGAGAGAATAACAACTACTTTAACATCTGTTTATTGAGGGTCTTGTAGTCTGACTTCATTCATTTCTTTAATTCATTCATTCATTTATTTGTTTGTTTATATTGTCAAGTGCCCAAGATTGATCTATGGTCTTAGAGGCCTCAACACTTCAAAATGGTGTAATTTCTCACTGTCTTTGATGATTCTCTCTCTCTGTCTCTCTCTCTGTCTCTCTGTGTCTCTCTCTCTGTGTGTGTGTGTGTGTGTGTGTGTGTGTGTGTGTTTAATTGTCCTGTTCTCCAGGGCTGGGGAAAAAAAAAAGGTGGAGGAAGAAGTGTTAGGCTTGATTCCTAGTTGCACCCTGCCCACTTACTCTGTAGAATCCTTACCTACTGGGACCCAATTATCTTCAAGAGTGACCAAGGGAAAGGCATGAATCCTAACAGAATTAAATTTGTGGAGATTAGAAATTGATTTGTTATCAAGTGGTTTTTACGACATATATCTTTACAATCAAATAGTCAAGAAGGAAGTGCTGATGAAGAGTTATTGACCCTTTTCAATGATGAAAGCCCAGCTACCTGAAACCTAATGCTTACCCTTTGAGATGTGTACTCTAACTGATATGAAAAATTTGTCAGGGAAAGCAGTTCTCCACAGCCTCTTATGCTTACCACTTTAGGTGTTAGCAGTGATTATCTCATTAGTCTGGGTTGAAGGGTGGTGGTCAGTATGGACTACCTAATTAGAATTTCAGCTCTCTTTTCACCAATCAGGAAAATTCAGCCTTTCTCCCCTTCCCTTCTTAAAGCATAAATCTGATTATTTTCCCCCTCTACACGATTAACTTCAGTGCCTCTTGTGTTTTCTACAAGCTCTTCACACTAGATCCTTCCTATCTTTCTGGTCTTCTTACATTCTAGGTCTTTTCACAAACCCTATAAATTTAGCCATTTTGGTCTACTTGCATGACTTACATGACATTCTATCTCCCAGCCACGCGCATTGCAATGACTATTTCCCATTCCTGGGGATTCTTCTCTTCCCAAACTTCAAAATGTAGAATCCTTGGTTTCCTTTAAGGCTCAGTTAAAGTGCTACCTCCAGCAGACTTTTCCTCATTCCCCCAGCTGCTAGCAGCCTTCCGTTTATGGCTGCCTTCTATATGTTTTATATTTTTCTAATATGTCTTGATTTACACATGTCTTCCCCCTGCTAGAAAATATTCTCCTTGAGGGCAGAGACTGGTCTTACTCTTTCTTTGTATCTTCAACACTTAGCATTGTGCTTGGAATATGTTTTTGTTCAGTCCATCAGCCATGTCCAACTTTTGCTGACACCATGGACCTTATCATGCCAGGCCCTTCTATTCTCCACTCTTTTTTGAAGTCTGTTCAAGTTTATGTTTGTTGTTTACATGACACTATCTATTTATCTCATCTTCTGTGATCCCTTTTTTCCTTTTGCCTTTAATCTTTCCCAACATCAGGGTCTTTTCCAATGAGATCCATCTTCTCATTATGTGGCCTTTGCACAAAATATGGTAAGCACTTAATAAATGCCCATGTTTAATTTAAATGGACTCCAACCATGTGCATATGGCCTAATGGGGTTGGCCACAAAAACCACAACCTGACTATATACATCAATACTATTCATCAAATACATTAGAATAGTTACCATGCTTTTTATTCTCTCATATACTTGTGTCTGTGTCTCCAAGCCAGACACAATTTAGGTACCTGGGCTCAGCCTCTCTCCTAACAGACCCTAACAAGTATGATTGATGCAGTAATTAACAAGAACTTTCCCAACCTGTTGGGTTAAAGTCAATCCACATGGGACTCAGAATTAGGAGCTTGCCTTTGTCTCCTCCCCAAGCACAGGCACTGGAAATCTCTACTTAGATGCCAATTGCTATAATGTCTACATGATCATGCCTGCCAGCTGCTTTGTTCTGGCCAAACGTTTACCCTGTCTTGCCTTTTATTTGACCTTCTGAGATGTCATATTACAGCTACAATTACTATCACGGGGTCATCACAAAAAATACCAGCAGGAACAAAAGGCAGTTCTATACGTGTGAATGTCTTCTTATCTTCTTTTGCTTCTTCCAGGGTCTTAAAGACCTCCCTGCCTCAGTCTTATCTTCTTCACTCCTCCCTCACTCCCCACCTCCATGCCATTCTCCCAGTCTTTGCCTCTGCAGGTAAATGGGCAGGACCAACTTCAAATTTGGGACTTATTTCTTCCTCCACACTGGCTCCTAATGGAGAGGAGAGTTATACAAATATTATAAGTGACCTCCTTATCCACCATTCTGGCCAGGAAAACAATTTCTCATTAAGAAAGAAAAATGAAGCTCTCTTGTCAATAAAAACTGGCTGAAGTCCTGATGACCTTATGGAATTAAGATTAATGGTCCAGTCAAATAGTATTTGTAGGTAGCTGTGATAATGATAGATTAAGGGTAATCCTAGATTCAAAGTGCAATTACTTATAAGGATTAATTTTTATTTTCTCAATTAAAAGAGGTAAGTAATGTGACATAGTTTGTTTTAATTAAACTAAATAAAAGTTTAAAAACACTCATAACTAGAAACACTCATATAGCTATACATACAAAATCATGCTCTCAAAAATCAGTGAGTGATTGCTTTTGCTTTCAAAGAATTTTTTTTTTGCATTCCTTAAGAAGCATCTGGAGAAGTTAGAATTAAACATTATTAAAGGCAATTTGGGATTATCTTTAATTAATTCAGTGTCTTGGAAGAACCCTCTCTGATTCTGCCATAGCAAATCTAAAAGAATCTCAAGTTGAGAGAATTAATCTCCTTACTCCATAATTACCTTCAAATCTCTTCTTATGGACTAGACCCATCTATTAGAAACACTCTGGAATTGTTCACTCTTAATACTCTTTGCTATAAAGTGAGATTGAATAGAAGGTAAGCACAAACTTGATTTTTTTCTCCCTCAAGGATTTATCTACCCTTTTCAAATGAGCATGTTAGGGTTCTCAAGTCCTAAAAACATAGTCACAGATCCTTCCTTCCTTTATCTGTTTTTCTTTTTTTTGTCCAAGCTACTAAAGATTTGTTTTGATCTGTTGACTACCTTTTTCCTGAGGACAAACGAATCTGCCCTCTTCATGTTGACTCTATAGTGAAATGGTGTACCTGGCTCCATTTCTTTAAAAAGAAAAAAAAAAAAGAATGTTATTGATGTCTTATTTTTATACCATAAAGATTTGCTGATTCTTCTACATGGCCCAGCCTCCCAATATTGAACCCTCCCTTTTTTAAAGGCAAACTAATAAAAATAAATAACAAGGGGGGAAGGGAAAATGGGAAAGGAGAAAGAAAATAAGCATTTAGGTGGTGCCTACTCTATGCCAAGCACTGTGCTAAGTGCTTTTTACAAATATTTTCTCATTTGATCCTCACAACAATACTGTGATTTAGATGCTATTATTATCCTTATTTTACTTAATTTATTTTACTTAATTAAGGTAACTGAGGCAAACAATAAGTGACTTCCCCAGTGTCACACAGCTACTTAGTATGTGAGGCTAGATTTGAATTCAGGTCTTCCTGACTTCAGGCCCAGTTCTCTCTTCATACTACCATCACCACCACCACCAAAAAAACCCCCAACAAATCCCAAAAGAGTACAGGAGTATTTTGCATGGTATGTATTGCACTCATAGTTACCTATTTTGCTGTTCTGCCTCTCACTAGTGACCTTACTGACTTGGGTCATTAGCTTATCCTCTCTGGATTTTAAGGGAGACAGGGCAGTACTGAGGTAGGGACATAGCCTCTGGAGTCAGAGAACTCCTAACTCTTCAGCTCCCAACTCTGATGCTAATTATAGTTCATGTGGCCTTGGGTAAGTAATTTAACTTTCTTGGGCCCCTGTCCTCATCTGTAAAATGAGGAGGGTAAGGTATACCACAGGCCTGTCCAATCTTAGGTTTTTATTGAAACAATAGACAATATATTTTGATTTGCCATTTTAGTGAGAGCTCTGGGGTACCTTGCTTTGTTTACCAAAGCATTTATGTAAATTTCCATACTTGTAGGTGGGCCGCATACCATATAAGTATACCATATACTTTTTTGAGATTCCCTCCCAGCTCAAGTTCTATGGTCCTATACATTTTATCATATGTTCCATTTGACAAAGATGGTTTGTCATAATTAATTGGAAATGGGCTGCCTCTTAGCATTGTTTTCATTTATATTATTGTTGTTTCTTCTTCACAAAAGTTGCTAATTTCCACCATCTACTAGCACAACTTGGATTGGCTAAGGCATGTACATTCCTATAAAGTAAGTCCCCATTACAAATCCCCCGATATTAAGGTTGTGAGATCAGTAACCGACATATCTGAATCACTGTAGATCACTTCGCCATGAATGAATGAAGTGACAGAAGAAGCTAAGGAGTTCAGCTGAAAGTTTTTGTTAGAATTCTCTTTCTTCCTTCATCATTCACTGCATCTCTAATAACTTGTTTGTTTGTTTCTTGTCTAAAAGCAGCTACCAAATCAATCATTTTGATTGAACTGACTTTTAAAAAACAACTGATGTTTTGAGTAATATGCCTCCTCCCATTCCTTTTGTTCCTCATGAATACTTTTCTCTATTTTTCTCTAAGCTATTCTTCTAGCCTTTATAGGACAGAGTAAGTTCCCTGGGATATTTTGGGCCTGATCCATGCATGTTAGGTTTACTCCTGTTTATTCACCAAACTTCCTTTTCTCAAGCCTGAGATGGATAATGGTCTTGCATGGATCCAATTCAGTCTGGGAGAGGTCCTTGGGAGGAACAAGTAAAAATAGAGCCGTGCTAATTTAAATTCTTCTCCCATTCATGAGTCATCTGTCCTGTCCTTTGTGGTTTTAGATCTTGTCTCTGTTAGTATTTTCTAAACTGATCAGGCAGTGAGTTTGTTTCCCTATGCAGCTGTACAGAATAATGCAATTAAATTAGCCTTTCTTCTCCCCTGATTTAACTAATAGAATTTGCAGGACATTTATTAAATTTAAATTAATTGCATGCAAACTAATTGCAAAGGGTGGGAAGTTAGCTTGTAACAGTTTCTCATTGTTGGAACAAACTGATTCTGTTTGACCACTATGGTGCTTCCAGCCATTACTGTGAGGTTGGCTAAGATGAGCCTGGAGACTCCCATTGTTCTTTCTTTGGTATTCTTGGGAGAACAGGAAAAACCCCAGGGCTTCTTGGGGCACAAATGCCTGGCCTTTGTCACATAGTCCAAATGCTTTTTTAAAAATCACAGGAACAGACTTGGGGAACAGGAACTGACCTTGGAAAGCATCAGTCTATTACATCTGAACCCCCATTGCAAATCTAGTGGACTCTTAATCAACCATTTAAAAATAATTATTAATTATTAATATGCCAGGCACTGAAGACAGATAATGGGAGACAATATGTGCAATATGTATGCTTGTAAATATAAGGGAGATTGACCTTCCCTCTCTCCTCCCCCCAAGCTTAGTTGGTATGGTCACAGAACATCATAGACGACAAGTTGGTGGTATGCTAACATGTTATTAACATCAAGAATCCCTTTATGAAGTAAGCCCTTTAGACAATTGGCATTTGAGGTGAGTCCAGGCTCTAAGGAGTTGTGAAAATTGATGTCAGTGTGGGCTGGGGTGGGGAGGATTTCTCTCTCCTCTTTCCCACTCCTGACACCCCAAATAGTAGTAAAAGAGTTAATTTGAGATAGTTCAGGGTAGAATTAAGGGAGCAGATGCACACAATTTAGGGGAAAATTACAGAAATTCAGTCACTTGAGTCTGAAAGTAATTTAAAGGAGCATGATCCCTGGCAGTAGAGAAAGGAGGTGGCTATGGATCCAAGGGAGAGTTATAACCATGACATTCAAGAGTTGAGTCTTGTGAGGAGTCCTCTATGAGAAAAAGGACTGCCTTGCCCTGTCGCCACCCGTATTTGGTTTCCGTGAACACATATGTTCCCTACATGTGTCTCATTGCCTTTATTATCTAAGTTTGTGTTTCCTCCTATGGATACTGTGACTTTGTGGGATAGCATGCCCCGGTTTTTTGGCGGGGAGGCAAGGGAAAGAAAAATTAGGACTGTTTTACTGTATCGTCTGTGATCTTTGCTAATAGCTAACTATTTTTTGCTGACTTTGTTTTACTAACTGCTAACAGCTAACAGTAGTATGGGCTCAAGACTTACAGTATTAAGAGTATAGACCAGTACCTAGTACCTAGAAGTAGCAGCCATGCTATATACATGTGGGAGGGATACCTCAGAGGGGGTGCTATGTATGGGGAATAGGGACTGAATCGGTGATTTCATTTGTACTGAGAACTCCTCCATCTATTTACACAGCAAAGACTGAAAATGTTTTTTGAGAGCAGAGCTTATTTTATGACACATCCCTGTATCTGACCAAATTTATTAGATACTTATTAAATCTTCACTTCACAACCTCCTTGGGTTTATCTAAGAGAAATGGGTACAAGATGAAACAAGTCAGATTTAATGTGATGTATGGACATCTTTCTTAACAATTAGAGTGCTAAAAAATGGAATTGGTTGCACCTATAGTTAAGGAGACCCCTTTTTCCTTTAAAACACATGTCTAGAATTAGCTTCTAAATGAAACCTTTAAGATCCTTCCAAATGCTAATATCTTCCCTCCATATTACCTTGTATTTTATTACTTTGAATTCATTTCACATTTATTTTTCACATAATTATTCTATTTATATATGTTCATGTTATCTTGCCAAATGGAATGCCAATTACTTGAGAGTAGGGATTATTACATTTTAAAAAATTTATTCTCCAGAACCTAACACAGTGCCCATCACATAGGAGGCACTTGGTAAATGCTTGTCAGTTCTTGAATGGATTCCCCCAGCTTCCACACACTTGATATTTCTGAGTAGGGATGGATTGACTAATTTCAAGGCAATATCACACACACACACACACACACACACACACACACACAGAGAGAGAGAGAGAGAGAGAGAGACAGAGAGACACAGAGAGCGAGAGACACAGAGAGCGAGAGACAGAGAGAGAATGAAATAAACATTCAGTACCTTAGTATGTACCAGGCACTGTGCTAAGTAAACTCACTTGACATAAAAAAAAAGACAGAGAGAGAAAGAGATATAGAGAGACAGAGTCAGAGATAGAGATAACAGAGTGATAATATGAAAATAAATACAAGATAATTTTAAAGGAGTAAGAAGAAGCTGGGGAAATCAAGAGAGGTCTCATGATATGAGCTGAATTTAAAGGAAATTGAGGATTCTAAGAGGTGGACATGAGGATATAGTGCACTTCAGGCATGGGGATAGCTGGTAAAAAAGTGCATAGATGAGAGAGGTGCATTATGTGTGAGAATGAGTAACAAGGCCAGTTTGGCTAGACCACATAGAGAATGAAGTGGAATAATATGTAATGATATTGTAAAGATAGCTTAGAAGTAGGTTATGAAGAACATAAAAAGACAAATACAGGAATTTGATTTTAAATCTAAAGTATTACGAAATCAATTGAGCAGGAGTAGGGTTGGGGCATGGCCAGGCTTGTGTTCTTAGGAATATCACTTTGGTAGATGAGTAGAGAGTGGATTGGAGAGGAAATCAGACAAAAATATCTTTTTAATAATTTGCTGTACATGCATGTAATTAAATTATATAACTCCACCAAAATACATTAAATACCTTCTTCATCTTGTGGAATCTTGAGTGAAAATAGCAATTATTTCCATTTTGGCCAGAAACTCTGAGGGTCTTCCTCTCCCAGATTGTTTTTTTTTTTTTTGACTAGTTAAAAGTTGCCATTCTTTGCCTCATTTCTTACCTAGCCTTAATCTCTGAATGGGTGTTGCCAGAGACAAACTGAGTCCTGGGAGAGACCTTGGCCTTAAAAGGCCAAGGTCTCCCACTGCATCCTGGGCCAGCTCCAGTTCTCCTGATATGTATCTTGCCACTGGACCTAGAGGGCTCCTGAGGCAAGAGTGAGGCTGGTGACTTTGCACTGTCCTATTATTACTTAAATCCAATTCACTTGCAAGTCATGACCTCACCTTCCTTTTGTCAGGGTCCTCTTTGAGAACAAAGGACAAATAACAAGCTCTATGATATTGACTAAGTAAGTTTTAAATCCTTAATGCACACTTGGGAAAGATGGAGACAACATATGGAGCTTGAATCTCAATATCAAATGGAACCATTGGAAAAAGGCAATATTTACAAATACATTAGTCTTCTTATGGCAAGATGCATCAAGCATAAAGCTATCAAAGAGAAAGCTAAAAGTTGTAGCTGTGAATATTAAGAGACTTACTGGCATCCTAAAATCAAAGTAGAATGGGAGGGACACATTTAAAGTAAGTAACATCTAAGATTTAAGCAATGGCTTAATACAATTAGATTAAATGTTAGAATACATATATACTCCACTATGAATGTATAAATCATCTTAGTTTTATAAATGAATTAGTTATATATATAATATGTATATATATATATATATATATATATATATATATATATAATTAGTTTATGTTATAAATGGATTAGAATCCATTAGTCACAGAGCTTTGAAAGGAAGTCATTGGACCATTAGGAGATAATACATCCAATGAAGAGTAGAAATACAGATAGACATAGACACATAACAACAGACTTGAGGGAGGGAGGATATAATTTTTAAGGCATGTAACCACTGTCAACTGAGAGTCAGGTTATGGATAGTAGTAGATCCTGGGATTCCAAGGTACTCCCTATGCACCGTGGCATTAAGAAGTATGCATTGCCTTTGTCACATGTGTAAGCTTCATACGTGCCTCACCACTATTGTTCACCCTTACCATGGTAGCAAAGTGACACAGTGGATAGAGTGCTATGCCTAGATCAGGAAGACCAGAGTTCAACTTCAGTCTTAGATACTTACCAGTTGTGTGACCTTAGGCAAGTCACTTAACCCTTCTTTGTCTCAGTTTCCTCATCTGTAAAATGGGGAGTATTACAGCAACTACTTTACAGGATTGTTGTGAAGATCAAATGAGATATTTGTAAAGTCCTTAGCATGGTGCCTGGTCTATAGGTGCTATAGAAATGCTTATTCCCTTCCTCCTGGAAGACTCTGCCCCAGAAATGTGGGGCAGAAGGTGGGAATATTTTGTAACTATTATTCTTGCTATACCATTTGTTAAGAGCTAATTGAGTCTTCTGGCTGATTGCCAATGTAAAGCACCCTGGTAGGGGCTTTTGAGCTATAATATTAGCAGTGTAGATTGAGAGGGTTAAGTCTAGAACTTGCGGTGGCAACACCACTTGAGAAGCCAACCTATGCATATGAGTTCAAGTTGGGGGAATAACGCAGAGGGAGTGGGGTGTTACAAATAAATTATAACCAGGTACTATGGTAATGTCCTAAATCTGTAAGGTGCCATCATTAGGTCATTGAGTGGTGGTAGCAAGTTATAGTAAACAAAGTGAGTGATGTATCTGAGTTAAAATACTGCCTTATATACTAACAATGTGATTCCATTCAAGTTGCTTCTCTGAGCCTCAGCTTCCCCCTTTATAAAATTAGCATTATAGTTTACCCATTTTATAGGGTTGCTTTGGAGATGAGAAAATAAAGTACTCTGCAAAAGTTAAAATGCTATACAAATAACAGTCATCATTTTTAGGCCATTAACCTATCATATTATTATAATATATAATATATAATATATATAATATAATATGTGATACATGATGATATAATATTTTGAAATATTATTATATTGAGTGGACTTTATATCATTTTAGCATCTCTGGAACATAGTAAGCACTATATAAATGTTAGTTATTCTGATGATTATTACTTTCAATATTAATATTGATATTTTGCTCATTTCCTTGAGGCAATATGATACATTGGAATGAGGTCTCGCCCTAGAGTTAGAGGACCTGGGTTTAAATCCCTGTTCTGATCCTAACTACCTGTGTAGTTAGGCACTGGGCGAATCACTGTCTCTGGGACTTTATTTTCTCATATGCAAAATGAAACGGAGTTGAACATGGTGGCAATGGAAGTCCTTTCCAAGTCTAGGTCTGTAATTTTCTTTTAAATTGTTCAAAGGATTTTTCAACAATTCGTTTTGAACTTAATACATAAAGACTAGGAGAGCATTTCCATATACACAGCATAACATAAAAAGAAGATTCACTATAAAACCATGAATTTACATTTCACACTGTTTACTTTCTTTTGAAAAACGATAAAAGTGCTACACATTGTTTTGAAAGCTACTCTGCTTTCTATGTTTTTTTCTAAATTTTCTTTTATCCTCTTCTGTGCACTACACACACACACACACACACACACACACACACACATTTCCCTTCATCCCCACCCTACCCTAGAAATGACTACCATTAGACACAAATATAAGTGTGTGTGTATGTGTGTGTGTATATGTGAAAAATCATTTTATATATACTTCTGTTTACATATACCATATCGATGTATTTATTCTACATAAATATGTTTATTTTTATTATATTTTATATATTATATTCACATATTGTATACATTCTATTTATATATGCTATATCTCTATGTACTTCTATTTATCAGTTATTTCTCTGGAGGCAGATAACATCTTCCTTTGTAATTAATTTGAGTATTTATAATAACCAAAATGATTTGGTCACTCAAAGTTCTTAAAACAATATTGCTGTTAATGTAGACAGTGTTCCCTTGGTTCTGCTCATTCCATGCTTCATTATTTCATACAAATCTTTGAATGTTTTTCTAATAGCAGTGAGCTCATCATTTCTTATGGTACAGTATCCATCATGATCATATACCACAACTTGTTTAGTTGTTTTCCACTTGACAGTCATCCTCACAGTTTCCAGTTCTTTGCCACAACAAAAAAAGCTGCTATAAATATTTTAGAACATATAGGTTCTTTTCCTTTTTCTGTAATCATATTGGGCAACATAGTCCTGTGATTCTAATCAATCTTGTTTCTGAGTAATTAGTCAGCCCTGTTGGGTTGGGCGTGCTTGTACAGTAATAGATGTAAGAGTGTATATTTGTATTTATGTGAATGCAGAAGTCCACCGATGTGAGACTTTTAGAAAATAAAACTTTTCCTTCCAAATGCAGTTTTTTCCTCCACCTTAAATTTCCAAATGGGGAGCGTGAAGGGAGTAGAGAGGTTTTTTAATTCATTAGGATTAGTGATTTCACTGTCTGATGTCCAAGAGTGAAAAAGCAGGCAGAAGAAACAAGTTGCTATTTGCAAAGCATAGGAACAACAGCCAGACTGTTTCCTCTTCAGTCACTGTGCACAGTGTGGGCTGGCACCACCGCACTAGCTTAGAAATCTCTAACACTGTCAGGAAAAACAAACGGAGTCCTACTGAGAGAATAAAAGGGTGAAGAAAGGAAAGAAGGAAGACCAGGGATTCATCTGCATTTAACAAAAGAATGATATATTTGCTAACAGGGTGGTGGGAACTACTTCTCGTTGATGAATCACTTATTCTCAATGCCTTCCTTTGTCCCTTGCTTTCTTCTTTGTTCCAGACTGTAGTTTAAATGTTGATTTAATTAGTAGCAAATTCTTCTAAAGTCTAAAGATTTCCATGTAAAGATCAGTAGACCACAGAATGGTGTTTGACTTGCATGATGGTAATTTTTCCATGTTTTATGTTTGGCAACTCTTAGGTGAGCTTTGGTTAGTCTCTCAGAAAAGCTTTTCTTGGGAAAAGAGGAGATAAAAGCTGAAAGGCACAAGGAAATGGGATTGTTAGCTCAGAAGTGTTTATAACTACTTACTTCCCCTAAAGTCCTACTTATGCCTTATCATGGTATGGAGGTGATACGAGAACCTAGAAGACTATGTCAATCTTAGCAGAGGGAAAGACTTTGAGTAAGCATCAGTTGACTGTCTCCTGGCTAAGGAGCAGCCTACTTTAGGTATAGAGAGAGTATCATAAGTTGGCTACAAGGTGATGAAATTTTGGCCATCCCAACAGAGTGGTTTGAAAAAAAAAAGATAGAGAGTGTTATGAATTACACAGCTCTTAAACAAACTACAAACTGTTGATGTGCTTTATATGTGATCTCTGTCCAGTGGCTAATGAGTTGGCACACTGCTGGACTAAGTGAACCACGGTCATGTTGACATTCTCACTATAAATGAAACCAGAAGATACAATTAAATTGCAAGTAATTACAAGTAAATGGAAGGATGCCTCAAGGGTTCTCCTCAGACAGACAAATAAAAGGATTAGAGGAGTTAGTTTCAGCATTCACCCAAAGGCATCATTTCATGGGATTTGGACTTGTTGGGCAAGGCTCAAAATAAGCATGAGGAAATGGACCACCATGAATATGATTGTGGCTTATGGCTAACATTTTATGGAGGATGAAGGAATATTCTCCAACCTTGGTGCTCCATATACTTACTATGTGAGGAAGTAGCAGTGATATATATAAGATAAAGTAATAATAAAGAGCTGAACCTGACCAAAGATACATGGAAACATACATTTTTGCTGGTATCAAAAATTTCTTAGAATCACTATAGCATACTGTCAATGCGACTTAAAGAGAATAAGATTCTAAAAGCCTAGAAGACATCAGTATTTTTACCAAAATAAGGTAGATAGAATTTTATGACCAGCAAACATTGACCTACCTATCTACTTTGTCTTCTCTTTAAAATATTTGTGAGAATGGTCTACATACACTTCAAGGTGTTCATGGTGAAAACATGAGAAAGGAACTTTCAGGTTTTTGTAGATGATTTTCTTCAGCAGACCACATATTCATAGTCATTGGATAGTCTCAACAGTCATACAGAATATAATATCCCAGTGTATCTTTGGAGTTGATTTAATTTTAAAATGTGTCAATATATTTTTATACATTTTTATGTTTTATATCATGTATTTCTTTATACCACCTACATGTTGCATGCTAATTTTACATTTTATGTAAACCAGTCTAAAATTAATGCTGGAAGGGACACAGTGTGGTATGATGGGAAGACTACTAAGTGGTCTGGGTTCTAATTCCCTGTACATCATTGAAAAGATGTGATGAGGGCACAGTCTCTGGGAACCCCCTTGAATCTGGAACACAGGCTCTGGGAGCCCTCTTGAACTGTCCTTGAATCTTCCAACTA